>NC_091306.1:8452649-8465149 GCF_038502225.1 Cherax quadricarinatus | reverse complement strand
AGCTTAGTTTCAACTTGCCGCTGGCCAAATTCACTTCCTCCTTGCCTCTCAGGCTCTGTCGTACCTACTCTTAAAACTGTGTATAGAACCTGTCTTCACCACTTCTTCTAGGTCATTCCGCTTCTTGATCACCCTTAGACTGAAGAAATACTTATTGACATCCTTGTGGCTCATCTGTGTCTATCTTCCAGCTGTGCCCCAGAGTACCCGTTTCCAGCATCTCAAGCAGCCTGTTTCTGTCTGCCCTATCAGTTCTTCTGAGTACTTTGTATACTGATGTGTCTTCCGTTTCTTCCGTCCTCCAGTGTCATTCGACTCAGTTTACTTAACATGTGCTTTTTAATGTGTGGATTCCCTGATGGTTACCCTTTGATTTGCTAGAAGAGCATTGGCAACAGAGTTATTCAGTTGATGTGATCTTCTAGTGATATACAAGGAGCTGTTCACCACTGGATCGTTATATTAATTTCAAAATTTATAAGACTTCAAATACTGTTCACGACAATGAGAAGTGTATTGTTTTTGACATTTAAGTAAATTTTGGAAATATGTACGTATATCTATGTGTCAATCATTGTATGGAGGTCCTGTCTAAATGAATCAGTAGGCCTAACCTTTGAGTGAGGACTACAGCCTCTTTCCCAAGTCAATATTCCTTTTCCGATCTTCCCGTCCCTTCACAAGTCTTTAGAACTCTGCATTTGTTGGGTGTTTAATTATGAGCGCAATTTGCAGTTTGTCCAGGTCCATCTGTAGTCTTTTTCCTGTCCTCATCTGTTTATATTCTCGTTGTTATAATGTTACTCTTCTCTATTTTGACTTTTCTTCCAAGACACTCTTTGCTTCATTTCCCTAAGGTACTATTTGATTCACAGAGGTTCGCTCTCTGCTATTCCTGACTGCAAGTCTAGCTTTTATCCCAGTCTCTCTCTCTCTCCTGTTTCACTCTTGTTACTTTGTCATAGAACGCTAGGTTGATAAGACAAGATTTACCATCCCTGAAGTCGCTTAGCTCATGCTGACAAATTTCAATATCGTGTCTGTGACCCCACCCTGTGTGACTAAATATGACAGGGAAACATAGCTAGCTTTTTTTTCCACTGTGTAACTGTCATAGAGAATATGGTAGGAGAACACTGCCGATGTATCAAATTTTCCACATGAAATAAAATCCAGCTGCTCTTTCTGTCGCAGTAAGTTTGATCTAAGATCACCAACATCTCAGCTACAAGTCTATCTGCTTGGTTTATCTGCTTGCCCAAGCACCAGCCTTTTGTATTATTGTTTTGACTACGTATTTCGCTTTAACTCCTCCTCCCCTTCTTTACCTCTGGATTAAACCTGATTGCCTCCCATTCCCCAGGGGCTCCACGACCCCTGCAGTTCTAGCGGGGGGTCGTGCTCTGGTTTCTACCCTCTCATCAGTCTGTTAGCACACAGTCCTGTGTGCTAGCACCTGCGCGCTGGCTGAGCAGGTGCCGCTCCTCACCTTCCCAGGTGCCGCTCTTCACCTGCTCTTTTACAAGGTCACCCCCACAGGTGAGACCACATCAAACCAGAGAAAATGTTTGGGAAATTTAGCAACTTACACCGTCAATCTTATTTTTTTTAAACAGCTTTATTTATTTTCCAAAAAGTCGAATTTTCGTTGAGTGATGACTTAGTAATAATTAAACAGTTTTACTGTCATTTTAATGGGAATAAACGCATTGTTTTATGCTTTAAACTTTTAGTGGTTAATGTCGCTGCTGCTGTTTCAGAGTGTTGGGTGCCCCTGGGTGAAGCTAAGTAACTCACTGACGTAAGCGAGGAAAGTCACACTCACACACACACACACACACACACACACACACACACACACACACACACACACACATACACACACACACACACACACACACACACACACACACACACACACACACACACACACACACACACACACACACACACACACACACACCGCAACACTAGCCGTTATTGGCAATACTTACACAAGCAGTTATTGGTAATACTCACAAACGGTGTTATTGGAATTATTTACAAAAAGCTGGTATCGGTAGTGGCAATACTTAAACTGCTGATGGTAATACTTACACAAACTGCTATTGTTAGTCTTCACACAGACTTCTGATGGTAATACTTACACAAACTGCTATTGTTAGTCTTCACACAGACTTCTGATGGTAATACTTACACAAACTGCTATTGGTAATACTTACACAAACTGCTTTTGGTAATACACAAACTGTTACCGGTTTAACGTTCCAGTCCGTTAAGGTTGTGCACACATCGGGATATTTTCCCAACAGAAGCTTGAGCAGCTAGCATGTTCTTCACCATGCTAGACTGTTCTTCACCATGCTAGACTGTTCTTCACCATGCTAGACTGTTCTTCACCATGCTAGACTGTTCTTCACCATGCTAGACTGTTATTCATGCTAGACTGTTCTTCACCATGCTAGACTGTTCTTCACCATGCTAGACTGTTCTTCATACTAGACTATTCTTCACCATGCTAGACTGTTCTTCACCATACTAGACTGTTCTTCACCATGCTAGACTGTTCTTCGCCATGCTAGACTGTTCTTCATGCTAGACTGTTCTTCACCATGCTAGACTGTTCTTCACCATGCTAGCATGTTCTTCACCATGCTAGACTGTTCTTCACCATGCAAGACTGTTCTTCACCATGCTAGACTGTTCTTCACCATACTAGACTGTTCTTCATGCTAGACTGTTCTTCACCATGCTAGACTGTTCTTCACCATGCTAGACTGTTCTTCACCATGCTAGACTGTTCTTCACCATGCTAGACTGTTCTTCACCATGCTAGACTGTTCTTCATGCTAGACTGTTCTTCACCATGCTAGACCGTTCTTCATGCTAGACTGTTCTTCACCATGCTAGACTGTTCTTCATGCTAGACTGTTCTTCACCATGCTAGACTGTTCTTCATGCTAGACTGTTCTTCACCATGCTAGACTGTTCTTCACCATGCTAGACTGTTCTTCATGCTAGACTGTTCTTCACCATGCTAGACTGTTCTTCATGCTAGACTGTTCTTCACCATGCTAGACTGTTCTTCATGCTAGACTGTTCTTCACCATGCTAGACTGTTCTTCACCATGCTAGACTGTTCTTCATGCTAGACTGTTCTTCACCATGCTAGACTGTTCTTCACCATGCTAGACTGTTCTTCATACTAGACTGTTCTTCACCATGCTAGACTGTTCTTCACCATACTAGACTGTTCTTCACCATGCTAGACTGTTCTTCGCCATGCTAGACTGTTCTTCATGCTAGACTGTTCTTCACCATGCTAGACTGTTCTTCACCATGCTAGCATGTTCTTCACCATGCTAGACTGTTCTTCACCATGCAAGACTGTTCTTCACCATGCTAGACTGTTCTTCACCATACTAGACTGTTCTTCATGCTAGACTGTTCTTCACCATGCTAGACTGTTCTTCACCATGCTAGACTGTTCTTCACCATGCTAGACTGTTCTTCACCATGCTAGACTGTTCTTCACCATGCTAGACTGTTCTTCATGCTAGACTGTTCTTCACCATGCTAGACTGTTCTTCATGCTAGACTGTTCTTCACCATGCTAGACTGTTCTTCATGCTAGACTGTTCTTCACCATGCTAGACTGTTCTTCATGCTAGACTGTTCTTCACCATGCTAGACTGTTCTTCACCATGCTAGACTGTTCTTCATGCTAGACTGTTCTTCACCATGCTAGACTGTTCTTCATGCTAGACTGTTCTTCACCATGCTAGACTGTTCTTCACCATGCTAGACTGTTCTTCACCATGCTAGACTGTCCTTCATGCTAGAGTGTTCTTCACCATGCAAGACTGTTCTTCACCATGCTAGACTGTTCTTCAAGCTAGACTGTTCTTCACCATGCTAGACTGTTCTTCACCATGCTAGACTGTTCTTCACCATGCTAGACTGTTCTTCATGCTAGACTGTTCTTCACCATGCTAGACTGTTCTTCACCATGCTAGACTGTTCTTCATGCTAGACTGTTCTTCACCATGCTAGACTGTTCTTCACCATGCTAGACTGTTCTTCATGCTAGACTATTCTTCACCATCCTTGCCTGTTCTTCACCATGCTAGACTGTTCCTCACCATGCTAGACTGTTCTTCAACATGCTAGACTGTTCTTCACCATGCTAGACTGTTCTTCATGCTAGACTGTTCTTCACCATGCTAGACTGTTCTTCACCATGCTAGACTGTTCTTCACCATGCTAGACTGTTCTTCATGCTAGACTGTTCTTCACCATGCTAGACTGTTTTTCGTGCTAGATTGTTCTTCACCATTTTAGACAGTTCTTCACCATGCTAGACTGTTCTTCATGCTATTCTGTTCTTCACCATGCTAGACTGTTCTTCATGCTAGACATTTCTTCACCATGCTAGACTGTTCTTCATGCTAGACTGTTCTTCGCCATGCTAGACTGTTCTTCACCATGCTAGACTGTTCTTCATGCTAGACTGTTCTTCGCCATGCTAGACTGTTCTTCACCATGCTAGACTGTTCTTCATGCTGGACTGTTCTTCACCATGCTAGACTGTTCTTCACCATGCTAGACTGTTCTTCATGCTAGACTGTTCTTCACCATGCTAGACTGTTCTTCACCATGCTAGACTGTTCTTCACCATGCTAGACTGTTCTTCATGCTAGAGTGTTCTTCACCATGCTAGACTGTTCTTCACCATGTTAGACTGTTCTTCACCATGCTAGACTGTTCTTCACCATGCTAGACTGTTCTTCACCATGCTAGACTGTTCTTCATGCTAGACTGTTCTTCACCATGCTAGACTGTTCTTCATGCTAGGCTGTTCTTCACCATGCTAGACTGTTCTTCATCCTAGACTGTTCTTCACCATGCTAGACTGTTCTTCATGCTAGACTGTTCTTCCCCCCTGCTAGACTGTTCTTCACCATGCTAGACTGTTCTTCACCATGCTAGACTGTTCTTCACCATGCTAGACTGTTCTTCATGCTAGACTGTTCTTCACCATGCTAGACTGTTCTTCACCATGCTAGCATGTTCTTCACCATGCTAGACTGTTCTTCACCATGCAAGATTGTTCTTCACTATGCTAGACTGTTCTTCACAATGCTAGACTGTTCTTCATGCCAGACTGTTCTTCACCATGCTAAACTGTTCTTCACCATGCTAGACTGTTCTTCATGCTAGAATGTTCTTCACCATGCTGGACTGTTCTTCACCATGTTAGACTGTTCTTCATGCTAGACTGTTCTTCACCATGCTAGGCTGTTCTTCACCATGCTAGACTGTTCCGCACCTTGCTAGACTGTTCTTCACCATGCTAGACTGTTCTTCACCATGCTAGACTGTTCTTCATGCTAGACTGTTTTTCACCATGCTAGACTGTTCTTCATGCTAGACTGTTCTTCACCATGCTAGACTGTTCTTCACCATGTTAGACTGTTCTTCACCATGCTAGACTGTTCTTCACCATGCTAGACTGTTCTTCGCCATGCTAGACTGTTCTTCATGCTAGACTGTTCTTCACCATGCTAGACTGTTCTTCATGCTAGGCTGTTCTTCACCATGCTAGACTGTTCTTCATCCTAGACTGTTCTTCACCATGCTAGACTGTTCTTCATGCTAGACTGTTCTTCCCCCCTGCTAGACTGTTCTTCACCATGCTAGACTGTTCTTCACCATGCTAGACTGTTCTTCACCATGCTAGACTGTTCTTCACCATGCTAGACTGTTCTTCATGCTAGACTGTTCTTCACCATGCTAGACTGTTCTTCACCCTGCTAGCATGTTCTTCACCATGCTAGACTGTTCTTCACCATGCAAGATTGTTCTTCACCATGCTAGACTGTTCTTCACAAAGCTAGACTGTTCTTCATGCTAGACTGTTCTTCACCATGCTAAACTGTTCTTCACCATGCTAGACTGTTCTTCATGCTAGAATGTTCTTCACCATGCTAGACTGTTCTTCACCATGTTAGACTGTTCTTCATGCTAGACTGTTCTTCACCATGCTAGGCTGTTCTTCACCATGCTAGACTGTTCCGCACCTTGCTAGACTGTTCTTCACCATGCTAGACTGTTCTTCACCATGCTAGACTGTTCTTCATGCTAGACTGTTTTTCACCATGCTAGACTGTTCTTCATGCTAGACTGTTCTTCACCATGCTAGACTGTTCTTCACCATGCTAGACTGTTCTTCACTATGCTAGACTGTTCTTCACCATGCTAGACTGTTCTTCACCATGCTAGACTGTTCTTCATGCTAGACTGTTCTTCACCATGCTAGACTGTTCTTCATGCTAGACTGTTCTTCACCATGCTAGACTGTTCTTCATTCTAGACTGTTCTTCACCATGCTAGACTGTTCTTCACCGTGCTAGACTGTTCTTCATGCTAGATTGTTCTTCACCATGCTTGACTGTTCTTCATGCAAGACTGTTCTTCACCATCCTAGACTGTTCTTCACTATGCTAGACTGTTCTTCATGCTAGACTGTTCTTCACTATGCTAGACTGTTCTTCACCATGCTAGACTGTTCTTCATGCTAGACTGTTCTTCAACATGCTAGACTGTTCTTCACCATGCTAGACTGTTCTTCACCATGCTAGACTGTTCTTCATGCTAGACTGTTCTTCAACATGCTAGACTGTTCTTCACCATGCTAGACTGTTCTTCACCATGCTAGACTGTTCTTCACAATGCTAGACTGTTCTTCACCATGCTAGACTGTTCTTCATGCTAGACTGTTCTTCACCATGCTAGACTGTTCTTCACCATGCTAGACTGTTCTTCATGCTAGACTGTTCTTCACCATGCTAGACTGTTCTTCACCATGCTAGACTGTTCTTCACCATGCTAGACTGTTCTTCATGCTAGACTGTTCTTCACCATGCTAGGCTGTTCTTCACCATGCTAGACTGTTCTTCACCATGCTAGACTGTTCTTCATGCTAGACTGTTCTTCACAATGCTAGACTGTTCTTCATGCTAGGCTGTTCTTCACCATGCTAGACTGTTCTTCACCATGCTAGACTGTTCTTCACCATGCTAGACTGTTCTTCACCATGCTAGGCTGTTCTTCACCATGCTAGACTGTTCTTCACCATGCTAGACTGTTCTTCATGCTAGACTGCTCTTCACCATGCTAGACTGTTCTTCATGCTAGACTGTTCTTCACCATGCTGGACTATTCTTCATGCTAGACTGTTCTTCACCATGCTAGACTGTTCTTCACCATGCTAGACTGTTCTTCACCATGCTAGAGTGTTCTTCACCATGCTAGACTGTTCTTCACCATGCTAGACTGTTCTTCATGCTAGACTGTTCTTCACCATGCTAGACTGTTCTTCATGCTAGACTGCTCTTCACCATGCTAGACTGTTCTTCATGCTAGACTGTTCTTCACCATGCTAGACTATTCTTCATGCTAGACTGTTCTTCACCATGCTAGACTGTTCTTCACCATGCTAGACTGTTCTTCACCATGCTAGAGTGTTCTTCACCATGCTAGACTGTTCTTCACCATGCTAGACTGTTCTTCATGCTAGACTGTTCTTCACCATGCTAACATGTTCTTCACCATGCTAGCATGTTCTTTACCATGCTAGACTGTTCTTCACCATGCTAGACTGTTCTTCATCATGCTAGACTGTTCTTCACCATGCTAGACGGTTCTTCACCATGCTTGACTGTTCTTCATGCTAGACTGTTCTTCTCAACATGCCTATGCACTCAGCCCCGGGCCCAAACTCGTGGAACTCTGTTTTCATTAAGAACTGCAAGAAACCCCTCTCGCGTGCCCTAAGTACACTATGGAGGAGGAGCTTGGACATGGGTGAAATTCCACAGTCACTTAAAACAACGGATATAGCCCCGCTCCATAAAGGTGGCAGCAAAGCATTAGCTAAGAACTATAGACCAATAGCTCTGACGTCCCACATCATAAAAATCTTTGAAAGAGTGCTAAGAAGCAGGATTGCAAATCACCTGGATTCCCAAAATCTGCACAATCCAGGGCAACATGGGTTCAGGGCAGGTCGCTCCTGCCTCTCACAACTACTGGATCACTATGACATGGCCTTGGATGCACTGGAAGAAAATCAGAATGCAGATGTAATATACACAGACTTTGCAAAAGCATTTGACAAATGCGATCATGGCGTAATAGCCCATAAAATACGTGCTAAAGGAATAACTGGGAAAGTGGGGAGATGGATCTTCAACTTCCTAACAAATCGAACACAAAGAGTAGTGGTCAACAGAGTTAAATCGGAGGCTGCCATAGTGAAGAGCTCTGTTCCACAAGGCACAGAACTCGCCCCCATCTTATTCCTTATCCTCATATCAGACATAAACAGAGATATACACCACAGCACCGTATCATCCTTTGCAGATGATACTAGGATCTGCATGAGGCTGTCATCTGCTGAGGACGCGGTTAACCTCCAAGAAGATATAAACAAAGTTTTCCAGTGGGCAACGGTAAACAATATGATGTTCAATGAGGACAAATTCCAACTAATCCGTTATGGAAAACTGGAGGAGATAATAACTAGAACAGAGTATACTACTGACTCCGGCCATACAATAGAGCGGAAAAATAATGTAAGGGACCTGGGAGTAGTAATGTCTGAGGATCTCACTTTCAAGGATCACAACAGTGCCACGATCGCACGTGCAAAGAAAATGATAGGATGGATAATGAGAACTTTCAAAACGAGAGATGCCAAGCCCATGATGATCCTTTTCAAATCACTTGTTCTCTCTAGGCTGGAATACTGCTGTACATTAACATCTCCATACAAAGCAGGTGAAATCGCAGATCTAGAGAGTGTACAGAGATCCTTTACTGCACGTATAAGTTCTGTCAAGCACCTTAACTACTGGGAACGCTTGGAAGCACTTGACTTGTACTCGTTGGAACGCAGGAGGGAGAGATATATCATAATCTACACTTGGAAAATCTTGGAAGGAATGGTCCCAAATCTGCACACAGAAATCACTCCCTACGAAAGTAAAAGACTGGGCAGGCGATGCAAAATGCCGCCAATAAAAAGTAGGGGCGCCATTGGTACACTAAGAGAAAACACCATAAGTGTCCGGGGCCCAAAACTGTTCAACAGCCTCCCATCAAGCATTAGGGGAATTGCCAATAAACCCCTGGCTGCCTTCAAGAGAGAGCTGGACAGATACCTAAAGTCAGTGCCGGATCAGCCGGGCTGTGGCTCGTACGTCGGACTGCGGGCGGCCAGCAGTAACAGCCTAGTTGATCAGGCCCTGATCCATCGGGAGGCCTGGTCATGGACCGGGCCGCGGGGGCGTTGATCCCCGGAATAACCTCCAGGTAACCTCCAGGTAACCTCCATGCTAGCATGTTCTTCACCATGCTAGCATGTTCTTCACCATGCTAGACTGCTCTTCAACATGCTAGACTGTTCTTCACCATGCTAGACTGTTCTTCACCTTGCTAGACTGTTCTTCACCATGCTAGCCTGTTCTTCACCATGCTAGACTGTTCTTCACCATGCTAGCCTGTTCTTCACCATGCTAGACTGTTCTTCACCATGCTAGACTATTCTTCACCATGCTAGACTGTTCTTCACCATGCTAGACTGTTCTTCACCATGCTAAACTGTTCTTCACAATGCTAGACTGTTCTTCACCCTAGGCTGTTCTTCACCATGCTAGACTGTTCTTCACAATGCTAGACTGTTCTTCACCCTAGGCTGTTCTTCACCATGCTAGACTGTTCTTCACCATGCTAGACTGTTCTTCATCATGCTAGACTGTTCTTCACCCTAGGCTGTTCTTCACCATGCTAGACTGTTCTTCACCCTAGGCTGTTCTTCACCATGCTAGACTGTTCTTCACCATGCTAGACTGTTCTTCACCATGCTAGACTGTTCTTCACCCTAGGCTGTTCTTCACCATGCTAGACTGTTCTTCACCATGCTAGACTGTTCTTCACCATGCTAGCCTGTTCTTCACCATGCTAGACTGTTCTTCACCATGCTAGCCTGTTCTTCACCATGCTAGACTGTTCTTCACCATGCTAGCCTGTTCTTCACCATGCTAGACTGTTCTTCACCATGCTAGCCTGTTCTTCACCATGCTAGCCTGTTCTTCACCATGCTAGACTGTTCTTCACCATGCTAGCCTGTTCTTCACCATGCTACACTGTTCTTCACCATGCTAGCCTGTTCTTCACCATGCTAGACTGTTCTTCACCATGCTAGCCTGTTCTTCACCATGCTGCTGTCTTACGTATTTACTAAAGCGGCTGAATAATATCATACATTGTTGAGGGAGGACGATTTACTCGGCATTGTGAGAGTAAACTGAATTATAAGTAATTTACATGATGAATATTAAATAGAAGTGTAGTGGTAATAATAAATAATTTGTATTTACACTGAATTAGATCTCTGTGCAATTAAACTTAGTCTTATATTCATAAAATAATACACATTTCTCAGTACTATATATATATATATATATATATATATATATATATATATATATATATATATATATATATATATATATATATATATATATATATATATATATATATATATATATATTTTTATTATCACACTGGCCGATTCCCACCAAGGCAGGGTGGCCCGAAAAAGAAAAACTTTCACCATCATTCACTCCATCACTGTCTTGCCAGAAGGGTGCTTTACACTACAGTTTTTAAACTGCAACATTAACACCCCTCCTTCAGAGTGCAGGCACTGTACTTCCCATCTCCAGGACTCAAGTCCGGCCTGCCGGTTTCCCTGAACCCCTTCATAAATGTTACTTTGCTCACACTCCAACAGCACGTCAAGTATTAAAAACCATTTGTCTCTATTCACTCCTATCAAACACGCTCACGCATTCCTGCTGGAAGTCCAAGCCCCTCGCACACAAAACCTCCTTTACCCCCTCTCTCCAACCTTTCCTAGGCCGACCCCTACCCCGCCTTCCTTCCACTACAGACTGATACACTCTTGAAGTCATTCTGTTTCGCTCCATTCTCTCTACATGTCCGAACCACCTCAACAACCCTTCCTCAGCCCTCTGGACAACAGTTTTGGTAATCCCGCACCTCCTCCTAACTTCCAAACTACGAATTCTCTGCATTATATTCACACCACACATTGCCCTCAGACATGACATCTCCACTGCCTCCAGCCTTCTCCTCGCTGCAACATTCATCACCCATGCTTCACACCCATATAAGAGCGTTGGTAAAACTATACTCTCATACATTCCCCTCTTTGCCTCCAAGGACAAAGTTCTTTGTCTCCACAGACTCCTAAGTGCACCACTCACTCTTTTCCCCTCATCAATTCTATGAGTCACCTCATCTTTCATAGACCCATCCGCTGACACGTCCACTCCCAAATATCTGAATACATTCACCTCCTCCATACTCTCTCCCTCCAATCTGATATTCAATCTTTCATCACCTAATCTTTTTGTTGTCCTCATAACCTTACTCTTTCCTGTATTCACCTTTAATTTTCTTCTTTTGCACACCCTACCAAATTCATCCACCAATCTCTGCAACTTCTCTTCAGAATCTCCCAAGAGCACAGTGTCATCAGCAAAGAGGAACTGTGACAACTCCCACTTTGTGTGTGATTCTTTATCTTTTAACTCCACGCCTCTTGCCAAGACCCTCGCATTTACTTCTCTTACAACCCCATCTATAAATATATTAAACAACCACGGTGACATCACACATCCTTGTCTAAGGCCTACTTTTACTGGGAAAAAATTTCCCTCTTTCCTACATACTTTAACTTGAGCCTCACTATCCTCGTAAAAACTCTTCACTGCTTTCAGTAACCTACCTCCTACACCATACACCTGCAACATCTACCACATTGCCCCCCTATCCACCCTGCCATACGCCTTTTCCAAATCCATAAATGCCACAAAGACCTCTTTAGCCTTATCTAAATACTGTTCACTTATATGTTTCACTGTAAACACCTGGTCCACACACCCCCTACCTTTCCTAAAGCCTCCTTGTTCATCTGCTATCCTATTCTCCGTCTTACTCTTAATTCTTTCAATAATAACTCTACCATACACTTTACCAGGTATACTCAGCAGACTTATCCCCCTATAATTTTTGCACTCTCTTTTATCCCCTTTGCCTTTATACAAAGGAACTATGCATGCTCTCTGCCAATCCCTAGGTACCTTACCCTCTTCCGTACATTTATTAAATAATTGCACCAACCACTCCAAAACTATATCCCCACCTGCTTTTAACATTTCTATTTTTATCCCATCAATCTCGGCTGCCTTACCCCCTTTCATTTTACCTACTGCCTCACGAATTTCCCCCACACTCACAATTGGCTCTTCCTCACTCCTACAAGATGTTATTCCTCCTTGTCCTATACACGAAATCACAGCTTCCCTATCTTCATCAACATTTAACAATTACTCAAAATATTCCCTCCA
>NC_091306.1:8442649-8447649 GCF_038502225.1 Cherax quadricarinatus | reverse complement strand
ATCTGCGATTACACCTGCCTTGAATGGAGCTGTTAGTGTAAAGCATTATTCCAGCCTAGAGAGAACAAGTGATTTGAAAAGGATCATCATTGACTTGGCATCCCTTATTTTAAAGTTTCTCATTATCCGCTCTACCATGTTTCCTTGTGAGTATGATAGTGACACTGTTTCGTGGTTACCGGGTGTGTGAATGACGGGTGCGTATTCACCTATTCGTGCTTCCTGGTTCCGCCTCTCTGCTGACCACCACTGGGTCCACTCCCCTGACAGCGTGAGCCCTATCATAGCTATCCTTGAAACTATGTATGGATCCCGCATCTACCACTTTCTGACCTCAAAGGCAATAGAAGTATTTCCTAACATTCCTGTGACTCATCTGTGTTTTCAACTTCCAGCTTTGCCCTTGTGTACTTGAGACCTGTCCACCCTGTCAATTCTTCTTAGTATTTTGTACATTGTAATCATGTTACCTCTGGTTCTTTTGCCCTTTAGCATTGTCAGGTTTAACTCCTTTTATCTCTCCTTATAACTCCTTATAACTCACCTGCGGGACTAGTTTCAATGCAAACCTTTGTACCTTTACCAGCTTCTTGACGTGCTTTATCCTTACTGACGCTTCATATTTCAAGATTGGCCTAACGTATACCGTGTGTCGAGTCGTGAACGCCTCCTGGTTGACGTTCCTGAACGCTACCCTTAAATTTGCCAGTGAATGTTAATGGCGGGTCTGTGAAAGTATGAAACCACCAGGCAGCATTTACTAATAACGAAGTTTAGAAACACAAAAGGCACAATATCGTGACTGGAACGTCGTCATAAGCTTCTTTTTCCTATCTGTGGGTTATTTGTGTAACTAACGCAATTATTACATCACAGCTGTGACTCGATAATCGTCCAGGACGGACAGAAGCATTTTACAGATGAAGCCTCGTAATGATGAAAGGTCTTCTATACGTGCCTTTCTTAACGATTTTTCGCCTCATAGCCACACTCCAATACTAGTGTGTTAGTTCTGAATTATTCCAGCCACGGTATTGTGGGTTACATGTGAATTGTTCGAGCCACAATTTTGTTGGTTATTTGTGAATTATTCCCGCTACGGTGTATGGGAAAGATCTTTAATAGGCTTCTTCTCTGTCTTGTTTCTCTCACAGTGCGGTAGTTTGTTGGCCACAATTCCCAGGATTTTTGGATTCTTTATTTTTTTTCTACTTCGGCTGCCAGTGCATCTAAAATATGCACCTTCAATTGAGTTCCAGCCTATTTCGGCTTAATCTCTCTTCTTTCTACTTCTTATTTTTTCTGTGTTGCCAGCAAAGGCTCGTCCCTCCCAGATCTGTCCACCCTAAAGATCTGTCTGATCCGCCAGACGCGCGTGTCGTCATTGATATTAGTTACTGACGTGGAGTGAGTCAATTAAAGTCATCGAGTAGTGAATTCGGCATTCACTTGATTCTTCACTTTACGTCTACACTCATATTCTACTTCAATCCCCTCACAGCTTCAGGATTCATCGAGTGTTGGACCATTATATTGCCACTAGTCTACCACCTCCGACCACAGGATCTCGACAACCCCCCAACCCTTCCTTCCTTCTTTTCTTGTAAGCTGGAAGCTGCACTGCCGCCGCTTGTTAATACAGCGATCTAGTGTAGTCATCGGTTTGTTGTAACAACCAGCAGCTTCCCTTTTACTGGATTGTAACTCACACCATGTGTTTATACATCCTTTGGGATACCTGTTATTCCTCTGTCACCTAATTAAGTTACTTTATTTTTGGGCTGGGAATTTTTATTCATGCTTTTATTGATACTTTGCATTTAGTGTGAGCGTCATCTATATGTCCTCGAAACGGCCAGAAGAACTTTTAACCAAGCCTAAACCTGGCTACTACAACATCAGTCAGTCTGTTCACATTGCATAGGGGAAAATAGATTTAATTAGGCTACCATCTGTATTTCCTGTAACGTTCAGTTTCATAATTTACTTCTCTCTTAATATTGTTTCTAATAAACTGTTCCAAATATAATATTGTGGGACTGTGCAAATTGTTCCAGCCACGGTATTGTTGCGAGTAGTTCTAGCCACGGTAATTGTTTTAGCCGTGGTACTGTTAGCCGAGAATTTTGGAGTGTTGTGGGTTGTTTGTGAATGGTTCCAACTACAATACTGTATTTGTTAATGTTTCAGCCATGGTATTGTGGATTATCTTTTAAATGGTACAACAACAACGGCATTGTGACTTTTATTCTGTCTAATATATGTCATGTTACAGAACTGCCCACTGATGAATGTGCATGACTGGAGGAGTTGTACTGCATGAGAGTCACTTGTATGTGTATTAAATGCACCACTCCAGCGTAACACAGGTCGGCGTATTATTACTAGACGGGTGTAGTGAATTGTGTATTGTGCAAAGGGAGGGGAAGAGAATGGTTGTGGTGCATAGCATATGTATATATATATATATATATATATATATATATATATATATATATATATATATATATATATATATATATATATATATATATATATATACATATATATATATATATATATATATATATATATATATATATATATATATATATATATATATATATGTATATATATATATATATATATATATATATATATATATATATATATATATATATATATATATATATATATATATATATATAAATCGCAGACAGACGATCTTAAGACTGTAAGACAAGCCACGGGGGAAGGGGGGGATGGAAATCTTCAGCTCAAGTACTTTCACTCGTCTCCGTAGATCATCAGGAGCTATGCAATGTTGCAAGAGTAGCAACACGATAAATGAGGGAAAGTTTTCTAAGAGTAGGGCAGCGTGGTGACAACACAACAACCACAGCTTTTCTCAGATATGAGAGCCAATGCTCCTGTTGTTACTCTTGCAACACTACATAGCTCCTGATGAAGCACGGAGACGAGCGAAAGAACTTGAGCTGAAGATTTCCATCCCCCGGTCGCTTGTCTTGCATATAAACTCATTTTTACATCGCCATAAACGACTATCAATGAACAAAAAGAAGAATGGACTAGAGTTCGAACCGTGGCCCTGGCTCATATCAGATCCAACGCTTTTATAATAACAGCCTCGTAGCTCAGTGCTAAAGCGCTGGACTTGCTATGTGCCATGCCCACGGTTCGATCCCTCGTCCATTCATCTGTTTATTCATTGATAGTCGTTTATCAATGCTGATTACGACTTATACCGAGTTTATAGATCATACGGCTTCGAGGGGTGTGAGAATGTATTTACTCTGAAAATTTCTGAGTCAGAGAAAGAGAGAGAGAGAGAGAGAGAAAGAGAGAGAGAGAGAGAGAGAGAGAGAGAGAGAGAGAGAGAGAGAGAGAGAGAGAGAGAGAGAGAGAGAGAGAGAGAGAGAGAGAGAGAGAGAGAGAGAGAGAGAGAGAGAGAGAGAGAGAGAGAGAGAGAGAGTAGGGGAGTCCACTAACGGAAACATGAACAGAAGCTCTGTGTTCGTAACTCAGTGGTAAAGCGTTGTCAACTTGCGAGAATCGCTAAGGCCGCATTTCATCTGTACACCACCAGTTAAGAATTCTCAAATACCTAAGATATGAATTAGGTTAACTGACAGTGACTATCTTGGCTGCCTATTTAGAACAAAAAGGCGCATTACCGTGAACTGGAACAATACACAAATAACACACATATAAGACAGAGAAGCCTAGGACGACCTTACGGTCCGACTTGGGCCATTTACAAAGTCACACTTTGAATTTGTAAATGGTCCAAGTCGGACCGAAATGTCGTCGTAAGTTTCTCTCCCCTGTGCGGGTTATTTGTGTATAGTAACCCATTTACTTAAACTTTCAAAGCAAGAGAGGTATGTTTCTCGGGGTATATATACAGAGATACACCTCAGAATATATAAATAATGAAAAATATGCACCTCTCGATCTTTATACAGTGTCACCGGCTTAATACAAGATTTTCACATCAGTTATAAGTCCAGTCTCAACTACCATGATGGGGCTTCCATGTGCGAGAGCCAAGAGAAATGGGAGAGGCCTTCAAGCCACTCAATCACCCACACCATTCAGCGCAGAACTAAGCACGAAATGCTTTCAAACAACACTGCTCTCTTTTTAGAACGCCTCTTCGAGCCCGCTGTAAGCCACGTGAACCTTCAATCACTGTGCCTCTTCAATTATTTCTCTCTCTCTCTCAAGGGAGGGATGGGGTGTGGTATGGTGGGGAAGGAGAGGATTGGAGGGTTACATGTAGGTTTGCTGAGTCTGGGGTTGGGGGTTGGGGGTTGGTTAGTTTATTGGGTTTGCAACCTTTCAGCTATACAAGGGTTATTATGACTGCATGTTGTTCCCTGTCAGGGATACGTTAATCCCTAAATTAGGGATTACAGTAAATTCCCTGCGTATATACACCGGTAGATACATCACTCTCGATGTATATACGCAAGAGGAGAGAAAGTGTGGAGGAAAGGAACTGGGTAACTGGGAGAGTGAAGAGGGGAAATGAGGGGGGTAAAAAGAGCCAAACAAAAGAGGGGACATATTGTTAGCAATAGAGTGACGGCCAATTAATTTCTTCAATGAGACGATCAGGAATAACGAAATACAATTTGTCGAGAATAAAAGAAATATCTTATTATAGCTAAAAAATATATGACGTTGCAGTACAGTAAATCAAAACAATGGAATGCGATGCATTTAATTCACTGTGTACGTACATTGAGAGATGTACACCTCTTAGTGTACACCTCTTGGTGATATAGTTCCTTGACAATGTGAGTAGTCACGAAAGCGCTTGGAATTTCACTACTCTTTCACAGTGGTTGTTTTGCATATATATATATATATATATATATATATATATATATATATATATATATATATATATATATATATATATATATATATATATATATATATATATATATATGTCGTGCCGAATATGTAAAACTGGTCAATTAGCAAGAACTCAT
>NC_091306.1:8405149-8435149 GCF_038502225.1 Cherax quadricarinatus | reverse complement strand
CAATTCTTTAAGAAACGTGTGGCATTTTTCCCCATCATCCCAAGGTCTCTGATCCCACTGGGACAAATTGATACTGCTGGCTTATGTCCCTGTACCTGCTAATCTTGTACTCCTCCCTGTGGTCAGCAGCTCCTCTCTGTCGCCCAACACTGATGGATGTAGGTGTCAGCCAGCGTCCACACACAGGTATAGTCCCATGGTAAGTGTGGTAAGTGCTATGTCAGGTCAAAAAGTTTTTCATCTCTCAGAATCTCCCAACTTTACTCTTCCCTCCTATGCGCCACTTCTCTTCTTCGTGAGGAATTAGACACAGGTGTAACACCTGGGAATCTTTATGTGAAGACGACATGGAATAAAAATTATCAGGTGTTGCACCTGTGTCTAATTTCTCATCTTGTCGGTATTATATACCATTATTGCTATGTATTCTTCCTTTTTGCAGCCACTATTCCTCCTGCTACGCAGTTCCATTCCTTCATTCCTTCCCTCTCATACCATCCTACTCCACCTGATTTCCTACCTTTTTTCTCCCTCCCAACCTTTCACCATTCTCTAGTCTTCATTAGACTCTCCATCGTTTGTGGTGATGCCAGTGACTGGCTTTGTGCTGACTTCAAAAAGCAGACATGGGCTGACGTCAGTGAGTGGGCTGATGCTAGTGACTGGGTTGATGTCAATGACTGTTGACATCAGTAGCTGTGATGACATAGGTGACTAAGCAAGCGTCAGTGAGTGTGCTGACGTCAATGAGTGTGCTGACGTCAGTGACCGCGCTGACGTCAAAAAACTGATGAATAAAAATTTCATCAATTTGATCTCTCGATATTTTTTCCCCATCTTCCAGACTCTCAAAATTATTTTGTCCTCAGGTTACTATCTTTATGAACAATAACATATTTTTAAAGGCATTTTCATACAATATAAATTACTTATGGACACACATCAGCAAATATAAAAAAAAAGAGTATTTTCCTATTAATGAGTGATAAAAGATAGTCAAAACAGCAACAGTTAAATAAAATAATAAACACGACTGTCTTGAAAAGGAAAAATAAAATATATATGCAGAAATTCCTTTATTAATTATTCACAAGTTAGTATCCGGTTGTGTTACAATGGATAACGGTGCAGCGAGAGAGAGAGAGAGAGAGAGAGAGAGAGAGAGAGAGAGAGAGAGAGAGAGAGAGAGAGAGAGAGAGAGAGAGAGAGAGAGAGAGAGAGAGAGAGAGAGAGGGTAACTGACACTTATCAGGCTCCTTTCACTTCCTCCATGATCGTTTCGGGACCAACGTAATCACTGTCAACACTCACAGAGCCAAGCATAACAACACAGTCCGAGCTTCCACAGTGTCAGGCGTTTAGAAAAAACGGATGAGACAGCGCATTGCCAACGAGAACAAAAAGATAGAGGGGTTGCAGAACACTCTGTTGCTCTGTGTAGAGCTTCATAAAGTCAATGCTCTATAAGCAGAAAGGTTGTCCCAGTGAGGGAGTGTTGTGCGAATTGTGTCTTATAAAGTGTTGACTTAATAAAGTTCTACACAGAGCGAGAAGTTGTCTCAATATGAACTTAATCTACAACTTGTCGACTTGCCTATTTGTGATAGCAGGGGTAGAGTCAGCTCCTGGACCCACCTCTCTCTGCTGGCCGCTACTGGGGTCCCTCTTGGCCGCGTGAGCCCTATCTGTTTCTCTGTCTAGTTAGGAAAACATTAAGAAAAGCGATGCTTGAGCTAAAATTTTCACGTTTGTTTGTGACGAAACGTGGACCTTGTTATGCGTTCGTACACTCAGCTGATCCAAGGTGATCCATCTTTAGTGAATTATTGCGAGTTAATATGCTGGAAAAAATAACATTTGACGAAAAAGAAAATTGACTAAGTTACTTTCATAAATTTATAATCCTTTTATATATAATGTAATGAAATTTCAGTTAAATCGCGTAATAATAGTAGTAGTAGTAATCGTAGTAGTAGTAGTAGTAGTAGCGGCAGCAGCAGCAGCAGTAGTAGTAGTAGTAGTAGTAGTAGTAGTAGTAGCAGCAGCAGTAGGTAGTGAGTAGTAGTGTGGTAGTGGTGGTGGTAGTGGCGGCGGCAGGTGGATGGTGGTAGTGGTGGTATGGTAGGCAGCAGCAGGCGGCAGCAGGCGGCAGCAGGCGGTGGTGGTGTGGTGGTAGTGGTTGGCGGCGGCGGCAGGCGGTGAGCAGGCGGCGGTGGTGGTGGTGGTATGGTGGTGGTGGCAGGCGGCGGCGGCGGCGGTAGGTAGGTAGGTAGGTGTGGTGGTAGTGGTGGTGGTGCGTAGCAGCGGCGGCGGCGGTGGTGGTAGTAGTGGTAGGTGGTAGGTGGTAGGTGGTAGGTAGGTGGTAGGCAGCGGAGGCAGCGGTGCTGCAGCAGCAGCAGTAGTAGTAGTAGTAGTAGTAGTAGTAGTAGTAGTAGTAGTAGTAGTAGTAACATTTTCGGAGCATTTTGACGGTCTAGGTCACTCGGCCCACGAATAAAATCTGACGATTGAAGAAATTGATTAGTAACATCACTCTGTTTAACATTACTCTAAGAAACTTTTTTTTATCCCTTCTCCGTTCGCTAAGCACTGGTGCTTAGCAGACAGCCCAGACTACTGCAGGAGTCAGCGGGGAAGAATCGTGGTATCACAACACAGGTGGTACCACTCTTAGACACGACACCCGTCGAGGGACCTGGGAAAGGTTCTTGATTCAGGGAATTAGAGCTATCCTTCCCATGGATCAAATCTGAAACTGCAGGAAAGGATCTCTTTCTAGCAGTTGTACCAAGACACCTGACAGCCAGTTCACAGACAAACAGAGATGACCGCCCACTTCTCAAACCTGCAGAGGTCACGACACACTTCTCACTTCAGATCAGCAGAGGTGAAGCCTGACAACACAACCTCAGCGGCCGGATGGCACCTGCTTCCGGCTCAAGCGTGTGTTGGGTGACAGCCAGATACCACAACACGTCCTGCCAGACACCACTATTACTACCTCATTATTATCATATTCATGAAGATGAGTTTTATATATATATATATATATATATATATATATATATATATATATATATATATATATATATATATATATATATATATATATATATATATATATATATAATCAGTTAAATACGCTACATTCTGTTCCGTGCACTCGGCATTCCTAATCTGCATCTCTGACAAGTTTGAAACAAAAATTCACTAACTATTGCATTCAGACTTTACAAACTCACCTCAAAACTTTTCCTGGGGAAACAGCGTAAGCCTCGTGTAAAAAAAAAACGAGAAAGACTACCCAAAAAAAAAAATCTGTATCAGAAAGTGGATATTTTTTTTTTTTAAATATTTTTGTTAAGCATTAAGCTGTGAAAATCTTCGCTCAAGAGCTTCATGATGTAAAGGTTAAAGACTCTTGAGGTATCAAGGGTTTAGAAGACTTTTAACCTAAAGGTTTAAAGTGCTGGTTGGTTTACGGGCTTAAAGCATATCAACAACACGACGGTCATTACAGCTTCAGGTAACCTACACCACCAGTCAAGTACACTTTAATATAAACTCTCAGCGTATCTAAACTGAGATATACACTTCTTAGAGTTCTGTTTAGAGTACAGTACTATGGTAGGTATATAATGCCTATGAATTAAAGGTTTAATGTTGCCAAGGTTAAATGTCTTTAAGACTACGTCCATGAGAGCCAAACTGTGTAATGATCGCAAGTTTTAAGTTTCAGGATCTTGGAACCTGAAGAAACGAATAAAGAAACTTTTAGCTAAAAATGATAGATCGTAGTCGCAAGGTGTCAATAGTCATATAACACATAATATACAAATGATCATGGGAAGATACAGTAATATATATATATTTATTTTATTTTTATTTATTATCACACTGGCCGATTCCCACCAAGGCAGGGTGGCCCGAAAAAGAAAAACTTTCACCATCATTCACTCCATCACTGTCTTGCCAGAAGGGTGCTTTACACTACAGTTTTTAAACTGCAACATTAACACCCCTCCTTCAGAGTGCAGGCACTGTACTTCCCATCTCCAGGACTCAAGTCCGGCCTGCCGGTTTCCCTGAATCCCTTCATAAATGTTACTTTGCTCACACTCCAACAGCACGTCAAGTATTAAAAACCATTTGTCTCCATTCACTCCTATCAAACACGCTCACGCATGCCTGCTGGAAGTCCAAGCCCCTCGCACACAAAACTTCCTTTACCCCCTCCCTCCAACCTTTCCTAGGTCGACCCCTACCCCGTCTTCCTTCCGCTACAGACTGATACACTCTTGAAGTCATTCTGTTTCGCTCCATTCTCTCTACATGTCCGAACCACCTCAACAACCCTTCCTCAGCCCTCTGGACAACAGTTTTGGTAATCCCGCACCTCCTCCTAACTTCCAAACTACGAATTCTCTGCATTATATTCACACCACACATTGCCCTCAGACATGACATCTCCACTGCCTCCAGCCTTCTCCTCGCTGCAACATTCCTTACCCATGCTTCACACCCATATAAGAGCGTTGGTAAAACTATACTCTCATACATTCCCCTCTTTGCCTCCAAGGATAAAGTTCTTTGTCTCCACAGACTCCTAAGTGCACCACTCACCCTTTTCCCCTCATCAATTCTATGATTCACCTCATCTTTCATAGACCCATCCACTGACACGTCCACTCCCAAATATCTGAATACATTCCCCTCCTCCATACTCTCTCCCTCCAATCTGATATCCAATCTTTCATCACCTAATCTTTTTGTTATCCTCATAACCTTATTCTTTCCTGTATTCACTTTTAATTTTCTTCTTTTGCATACCCTACCAAATTCATCCACCAATCTCTGCAACTTCTCTTCAGAATCTCCCAAGAGCACAGTGTCATCAGCAAAGAGCAACTGTGACAACTCCCACTTTATGTGTGATTCTTTATCTTTTAACTCCACGCCTCTTGCCAAAACCCTCGCATTTACTTCTCTTACAACCCCATCTATAAATATATTAAACAACCACGGTGACATCACACATCCTTTTATAAGGCCTACTTTTACTGGGAAATAATTTCCCTCTTTCCTACATACTCTAACTTGAGCCTCACTATCCTCGTACAAACTCTTCACTGCTTTCAGTAACCTACCTCCTACACCATACACCTGCAGCATCTGCCACATTGTCCCCTACCCCCCTACCCATATATATATATATATATATATATATATATATATATATATATATATATATATATATATATATATATATATATATATATATATATATATATATATATATATATATATATATAAATATATATATATATATATATATATATATATATATATATATATATATATATATATATATATATATATACACACATTCAGAGGCCACTTTCTTAGGTACACCCTTCTGGAGCTGAGTAAGGACCTTTTTTTGCTTTCAGAATAGCCTGAATTCTTCGTAGCATGGATTCTAGAAGCATTCCTTGGAGATTCTGCTCCATGTTGACATGAAAGCATCACGTACTTGCTGCAGATTTGTCGGCTGCACATTCGCAAAGGTTTACGCCAAATTCTGGCACTACCATCTGCATGTAACAGCAGAAATCGCGATTCGTCAGATCAAGCGACATTTTTCCAATCTTCAGCTCTCCAGTTTTGGTGAGCCAGTGCCCAATGTAGCTTCAGTTTCTTGTTCTTGGCTGACAGGAGTAGAACGCTGCGTCGTTCTCTGCTGTTGTATCCCATCCACTCCAAGTTTCGAAGTGTTGTGCATTCAGAGATTCTCTTCTTCGTACCACTGTTGCAATGGATATTTATCTGAGTTACTGTCGCCTTCGTGTTAGCTTCAACCAGTCTGGCCATTCTCCTCTGGCCTCTTTCATTTACAAGATGTTTTTGCCCACAGAACTGCTGCTCACTGGATGTTTCGTATTTTCCACAACATCCTCTTCAACCTCTAGAGATTGTTGTGCGTGAAAATCCCAGATCACCAGTTTCTGAGATAAGCAAACTAATCCCGTCTGGCACCAACAATCATTCCACGGTCAAAGTCATTAGATCACATTTCTTTCTGATTCTGATACTTGGTCTGAACAACAACTGAAACTCTTGACCATGTTTGTGCCCGTGGGCACTGAGATGCTGCCACGTGATTGGCTGATTAGGTATTTGCATTAACTAGTATGTGCGTGTATTATATATATATATATATATATATATATATATATATATATATATATATATATATATATATATATATATATATATATATATATATATATATATATTATATATATATATATTTATATATATATATATATATTTATATATATATATATATATATATATATATATATATATATATATATATATGTATATATATATATATATATATATATATATATATATATATATATATATATATATATATATATATATATATATATATATGCAAAACAACCACTGTGAAAGAATAAGGAATTCCAAGCGCTTTCGTGACTACTCACAGTATCAAGGAACAATCATTGTTCCTTGATAATGTGAGTAGTCAGGAAAGCACTTGGAATTCCTTATTCTTTCACACTGGTTGTTTTGCATATTCTGAAATCAGCTGTTTACTGTGATCTTATTGCGTACACACACACACACAAACATATATATATATATATATATATATATATATATATATATATATATATATATATATATATATATATATATATATATGTATATATATATATATATATATATATATATATATATATATATATGTATATATATATATATATATATGTATATATATATATATATGTATATATATATATATATATATATATATATATATATATATATATATATATATATATATATATATATATATATATATATATATATATATATATATATGCCTCACACCTTACCCTCAGACAACAACAAGACGCCCACTCCTGCTCAACCCATAGATCCTACCCTTAAAAGCCCTTTCTCTCCCTACCCTCTGGTCCCCATGTTCCCCCTCCTCTCTCGGAGATGAAGCAGGTTATGCTAATGCTTCTGGAAACCATCTCCTCCTCCTCCTCTACCTCATCCCCCTCTTCCTTCTCTTCCTCCTCTTCCTACTCTTGTGCCTTTCAAGTCTCCGCCCCAGTGCGTGTCCCCAGCTCATCCTCCTCGACGTTATCTTACGAGCAGGCTAGGTTCTGCTCCTCCCAGGTTATCCAGTACTCGGTAATCCGGCGTTTGGCTATCCTGCGCTCAGTTATCCGACACCCGGGTGGCCAGGATCCAGTTATACAGGACCTGCTATCCATTGCCTATTTATCTAACGTCTGAGTATCGACGATATTTTTTCTGTGGCTCAGACAACATTCTCTTAGACAGCGAGACAACGTCACTCCAAGTATAGAATTGGATTCAGTCCCTCTTTGTATGTAACCGTACTCAATCTCACCCAGAATATAGCCGGACACAATTATTTAATGCATATATCCGGACTCAATTTCTCCTTGTATACAAGCTGTTCAATCTCACCTTGTATTTAGGCGGAGTCACTCTCACCCTCCATACAGTCGCACGCAATCTCTTCGTCTATGTATAGGTGGACTATATCTCTCAATGTACACATCTGGACTCCTGTAGCTCCCGCTCTCTAAATCTTTACTGAAAGTTGAAGTCTGTGTTGGTTAACGTTATGAGCCATTATAACAGACGCAGGGTACACCTCACCCTCCGCCCTGGGCCATTGTGTTGTTGTGAGACGTATTGAAATATCTAGCATTTACTTGTGCCTGAGTTTATTCTAAGTTCCTCTTGCTGTGGTATTATGATTTCATATAATTTTCAGAAATGCTTATAATCCTTGAGCAGCAAGTGGTTGATGAGTGGATGCGTGTATGTGTACTCACCTATTTGTGGTTGCAGGGGTCGATTCACAGATCGTGAATGTGTTTATATATATACATATATATATATATATATATATATATAATGTATATATATATATATATATATATATATATATATATATATATATATATATATATTCATCGGAGAGTGTTAAACCCGTTGGGGTTATACAAAGCCTGGAGGGAATGGAAGGCATTTAGGCTCGATTCAGAGCCCCTCACTAGCATCACAGAACCTTTCTTAAAGGAACCATAGTAAGGTAGAATCAAAGGAAGCAGACTGGCCTGTGACTGCTACTGTCTTTATTGCATATTTTTCTTACTTGAGAGAGAAAATGCTCCCAGTATCGGAAGATACCTATCTCAACCTGAACGTGTTGTTGGAGGTTATGTGTGGTGCAATAACTTCTTTACCGCTACATAGAATATGCATTGATTCTGAGTATGACAAGGGAGTTATTTAAATGTAGGAGTGCCAGGGAACTTCCCATGAAAGATGCGTTACTACTAATTGCTAACGACGTCCTCTCTTCATAATTGTGTCCAGACCAAACAGTAAACACAGCTCAATACCGGTACTGGTTCTATTTATGGCCGTAACACGGGAAATGTTTAAGAGGAAATTCTTGGGAGAGTGCCAGCCTAACATTGGAAAATTCAAACGCTGGGTTGAGTAATTTGTGTTGCGATAGCAGTTGATTAGGGCTACGAAACTGAAGGTAAAACTGAAGGTAAAATTGGCTATTGTTTTTAATTCGACAATTCCTGAAGCAAACAATAACTCTACCCTCTTGTTTTTATGAGGAAAAAATCCATTAAATCTGGGAAAGAAATTAGGAATGTACGAAAAACGTGGTGTTGTACTTAGTAAGTTTCGTCACCACGCACTTCGTGTTGTCCACAACTCTTCTGTGGGTGGACACCTTTTTTTTGGCCATGATTACGAAGGAATGTAAAAAGAAACAGAAAAGCCAGAGATAACTGTCAGATCATTTTATTAAAACCGGTACTTGTGTGTTCAATACCGGTACTTGTGTGTTCAATACCGGCTCATGGTAAGCCTTTTGAACACCTGATTATCGACTGTGATGTTGACCCTCTGCCAAAGTCGAAGTCAAACAGTCAGTTCTAATTTATTATCAAGGATAAGGCCACCAGGTTTCCAGAAGTTGTAGCAACGAGCGCCGTTAATATTAATGAATTGTTTGAAATCGAAAGTATTTGTGATTGTGAAAATAGGATCTTAAAAAAATTGATTTTTTTGTCATAGATTATTTTGACAACAATGAACTCTAAACTGCAGTCTTGTTTAGTATGTATATATTATTATTATCATTATTATTATTATTATTATTGCTGTTGTTGTTACCGGAATTATTATTATTATATGGAGCACCATGATTCTGCCCGAAAACTTGAAAAATGAGATAGGAAAGTGGCAGTAGAAGCCAAAGGAGAAAGTGATAGAAGGGGAAGGAAAAAGAGGGATATTAGGGGATTGGGAAAAGGAGGAAAGCTGTGTTAAGCGGAGGGAGCAGTCGAACAAAAGGAATAAGAAATAACAGAAAGGGGAAGAGAAAAGGGAGACGAGGAAGACAGAGGGTAGGAGGTTGAGGGAGGCAAAGTAGAAGGAAAGGACAGAGCCGCGGGGGCACTGACCCCCGAAACAACTTTCAAGTACACTCCAAGTGTGCCCATGCTTGTCTTTTGACGTTTGCTGTATTATTATTATTATTATTATTATTATTATTATTATTATTATTATTATTATGGTTCACGGGGAAGCACTAAGTACGAGTCACTGTGGACCAACAGATCACCTTCCAGCCCAAAATTATAACGTTGATAGTTCTTCTACCAAACATTCTTGACCAGGACTTGATGGAAATTACTGACTTGAAGTTTAATAATTATGTTACCCTCCTGAGGCACTAATGTTTGTTGGCCTTTATTTTATTTACTTGTGCACCTGAATCTATATATCTAACCTGTGTGTTTACAGGATCTTATGTTTCTTTCATTCTCATTATTTAGTTAGCTTCTAGCACACACTCATCCAGATCATTCCAATATAGTTCCAATTTTTAAGAAATGAGACAGACAGCATAAAACTACAGACCAGTGTCACGGATATATACAGTATGTAAAGTTACGGAGAAAATTGTCAGGAGAAAAGTTGGGGAGCACCTAGAGAGGAATGGGTTCTTAAATGACAACCAGCATGGCTGTAGAGATGGTAAATACTAGTCCTATGAGGCGAGGTTAAGGAACTCAACCTGATAACACTGGAGGACAGGGGATTATGATAATGACGTACAAAATACTGGGAGGAATTGGCAAGATGAACAAGGAGAATATGTTTCAGAGATGGTATATGGAACAAGAGGGCACAACTGGAAGTTGAAAGCTCAGATGAATGAGAAGGAAATTAGGAAGTATTTCTTCAGACTCAGAGTTGTCAGGAAGTGGCACAATCTGGAGAGTGAAGTGATAGAGTTTGGATCCATATATAACTTTAAGAAGAGGTACGACAAGGCTCTTGAAGCCGAGAGTGGACCTAGTAGCGAGCGACAAAGATAGGGGCCAGGAGCTGTGACTCGACGCCGTACAGCCACGTTTCTGTGACACCTCGTTTTTAGTGTCCTCTCGGGTCTGTCTGTCTGTAGTTTCGTATTTTCCTTATTTTTATTTTTAAATAATTTCGTTACATTAACATTATTTTTTTTACATTTTTTATTGAATATAAAAATAAATATTTAAATTAGAATTAAGTTAATTTAAAGCTTCCGTTCCAATAATCCGTGTATCTGCCTGGCGAATATCATCTACGTAGCCTAGAATGAGCGCGCGCGTTCCATACCCCGTCTTGTGGCATTATGTGAGTGTTTGTGTATTTGTATGCTGCTCGCATTTGGTTTCTGTGACTCATCCACTTTCTTACGCTTTATGTGACTTGTTTTAGTCGGCTGTGCGCGAGTGTGAGTTTTGTTGTGAATGTTGTGTGTTTATGTATGAGACTCGACTCTTTTGTGTGTGTGTGTGTGTGTGTGTGTGTGTGTGTGTGTGTACTCACCTATTTGTGTGTGTACTCACCTAATTGTACTCACCTAATTGTGGTTGCAGGGGTCGAGACTCAGCTCCTGGCCCCGCCTCTTCACTGATCGCTACTGGATCCTCTCTCTCTCTGCTTCCTGAGCTTTGTCATACCTCTTCTTAAAACTATGTATGGTTCCTGCCTCCACTACTTCACTTGCTAGGCTATTCCACTTGCTGACAACTCTATGACTGAAGAAATACTTCCTAACGTCCCTGTGACTCGTCTGAGTCTTCAGCTTCCAGTTGTGACCCCTTGTCCCTGTGTCCCCTCTCTGGAACATCCTATCTCTGTCCACCTTGTCTATTCCCCGCAGTATCTTGTATGTCGTTATCATGTCTCCCCTGACCCTTCTGTCCTCCAGTGTCGTCAGTCCGATTTCCCTTAACCTTTCCTCGTACGACATTCCCTTGAGCTCTGGGACTAGCCTTGTTGCAAACCTTTGTACTTTCTCTAACTTCTTGACGTGCTTGACCAGGTGTGGGTTCCAGACTGGTGCTGCATACTCCAGTATGGGCCTAACATACACAGTGTACAGTGTCTTGAACGATTCCTTATTGAGGTATCGGAACGCTATTCTCAGGTTTGCCAGGCGCCCATATGCTGCAGCGGTTATTTGGTTGATGTGTGCCTCCGGTGATGTACTCGGTGTTATGGTCACCCCAAGGTCTTTCTCCCTGAGTGAGGTCTGTAGTCTTTGTCCACCTAGCCTATATTCTGTCTGCGGTCTTCTTTGCCCCTCCCCAATCTTCATGACTTTGCATTTGGCTGGATTGAATTCGAGGAGCCAGTTACTGGACCACATGTCCAGCCTCTCCAGTGTAGCATAGTTTGGTAGCTGTAGAGCGGGTAGTTAAATGATATACTTCTTCGGAGGCTTCTTAGTTTATTGTTAAGTAGTGGTGGGTTACACAGGCTTGTGTGTTTGTGCCCATGGCCCGGGCAGGGCCATGCCCGCGAGAGAGAGATGAGAGTACTTGTGTGTTGAAGCCAGGCCGCTGTGTGAGTGAGAGCGAGGCAAGTCTGGGCATACTGAAGTGGCAAGGCCTATAGGTGGCAGCACTTGAGTGGCGCGAAATATGAACTAAGCTGGCAGACAGCATGGGCTGTCTGTGCAGACAGTACAGGCTGTCTACATACGCTCGGCCACCTACCGCGCGTCGTCCCGACGCGACAATACTGGTAGTAAAAGAAACTCGGTCTCTCTCTCGTAGGAACAGGGCACAGAACACAAAATAAAAACATATATATACATATGGACATGGAAAAAAAAAACTTCCTACAGGGAGGGAAGAAAAAAACATGTGGGGTGTGCTAAACATCGTGGTCATAGGCAGTGAGCGTCGATGGGCATCACTGCACGCCTTCCTGCGTCTGGACAGATACTGCAACACGGGAGACATCGCTGCGGCTGAGCTGTGACGTAACAGGGTACGGTCTCCTCTGGAACGGTGAAGCAGACATCGTAGGAGTCGCTGCAGGTTTTCACTCAACCTGGGGCACGACATGCTGGTGCCCTTGAGTGAGGCGTCGACAAAACTCGGCAACTGGGCAGGACTTCTGGCAAGCGACTCAGGAGGACACTTCTCGACTGGTACTGTCGCTGGGCTATCACTGCCGGCGAGCGTGGAGCGAGTTGTGGAGCGAGTCGTGGCAGAGACGACTGGGCGAAACATCTGGGAGTCGTAACATCATACACCAGACTGCAGTGAGAGAGCTAGCAGTCAAAGTGACATCTTCTTTGTGCAGGCTGCTCACTGAAGCTTGTGACACGAGGCTGACACAGCGCCTGCCGACAGGCCTGGCTGCGGCTTGACGAGTATCATCTCTCGACAGTTGGAGTTATAGCAGAGGTTAGTCTAAGCGTCCCCAGACTTGTTTCTCTACATATAACTGCACTCTGAAGGTCTGGAGGTGAAGTGAAACAAATCTCGATGGGAATCGTAGCAGGTACGATTCTACAGAACATCACGAGCGACGAGCATAAAAGCTTTCTGTACAAGGGGGCTCATACGCTCAGGGCTGAGAAATCAGCTGTCAAACACACTGGTCACGGGTGACTTAGTGGTACAACTCAAGGGTCTGACCACAGACCTCACTGGACACACGGAACTTTAAAAACACACCGCTGTACATACGGTACAACATGGCTTAACTAGCAAATGATGCTTTTCTGCGCATAAAACTGACTAAGACATACTAAAATGTGAGAACACTGACTGAGAGGAATTAATTAACACACGACATATATTTTCTCTCAATCTTCTCGACAATACTGAAATAATTACTAGAACACTCGATGTGACATCATGTGATGTCAGGCGTGATGTCGCAAGGTGACGTCAGCAGCAGTGACGTCAACAGACATCTCGAGGTGACGTCAGGCAGACATCGTGAGGTGACGTCAGCAGACATCGTGACGTCAGCAGACATCGTGTGACGTCAGCATCTCGAGGTGACGTCAGGCAGACATCGTGAGGTGACGTCAGCAGACATCGTGAGGTGACGTCAGCAGACATCTCGAGGTGCAGACATCGTGAGGTGACGTCAGCAGACATCTCGAGGTACGTCAGCAGACATCGTGAGGTGACGTCAGCAGACATCGTGACGTCATGAAGTCGGGCAGCATCGTGGGTGGCGTCGATGTGATGCGGGCAGCAGACCACAGCATGAGGCCTGGGACATCTGGTAACTCACGTGGCTTTGTAGGTCTACATGACATCGGCCACACCCAACGTGGTGTCGATCCACGTGGTGTCGTGATCTACGTGGGATGCTGATCCACGCAGCTTCGAGTGGCCTCGGGCACTCGGATACACAGCACTGGCAAAGAATTCACACGAAAAACAGCAGAAAACACAGCAGAGGGAGAGATGGCGTGGTGGTGTATGGTAGTGTGGTGGCGAGGAGCGTGGGTGAGTGTACGGCGAGGGAGGATCTGGCAACTTCCTCCTCTCAAACCCAAAACACGGCGAAACGCACACTGGACGCAGAAATCACCACAAAACTCACCTCTGGCTCGCTGAAACAGCTGTGCTGAGCTGAACAACAACAGCAACATACAAGTGACGCTGAACACGTGACTTGAGAAACAGCGTGGGGTCACTGGGACGCCACTTACAATTCTCGTAGAATTTCGATAAATTTCGGCTGGATCCTGCTTGTACCTGTGTCTGGATGCTCAAACGTGCAGACACGACATCAGGATAACTCGTTGAGAGACGGATGCTTCTTATGTAGGGTGATGAAGTGAAGGTGACTTCATACCTCTCCTTCCTCTCTCCAGGGTAAACACAACGCTGCGACCACCGCTGGTACCAATATAAAGAGGTTGTTTGGTAGCTGTAGAGCGGGTAGTTAAATGATATACTTCTTCGGAGGCTTCTTAGTTTATTGTTAAGTAGTGGTGGGTTACACAGGCTTGTGTGTTTGTGCCCATGGCCCGGGCAGGGCCATGCCCACGAGAGAGAGACCGAGTTTCTTTTACTACCAGTATTGTCGCGTCGGGACGACGCGCGGTAGGTGGCCGAGCGTATGTAGACAGCCTGTACTGTCTGCACAGACAGCCCATGCTGTCTGCCAGCTTAGTTCATATTTCGCGCCACTCAAGTGCTGCCACCTATAGGCCTTGCCACTTCAGTATGCCCAGACTTGCCTCGCTCTCACTCACACAGCGGCCTGGCTTCAACACACAAGTACTCTCATCTCTCTCTCGCGGGCATGGCCCTGCCCGGGCCATGGGCACAAACACACAAGCCTGTGTAACCCACCACTACTTAACAATAAACTAAGAAGCCTCCGAAGAAGTATATCATTTAACTACCCGCTCTACAGCTACCAAACAACCTCTTTATATTGGTACCAGCGGTGGTCGCAGCGTTGTGTTTACCCTGGAGAGAGGAAGGAGAGGTATGAAGTCACCTTCACTTCATCACCCTACATAAGAAGCATCCGTCTCTCAACGAGTTATCCTGATGTCGTGTCTGCACGTTTGAGCAACGCAGTCCTGCCTCATCCTCGTCCGATTTAATTCTTCTCATCAACTTCACGTCATCTGCGAACAGGGACACTTCAGAGTCTATTCCTTCCATCATGTCGTTCACATATATCAAAAATAGCACTGGTCCTAGAACTGACCCCTGTGGGACCCCGCTCGTAACAGGCGCCCACTGTGATACCTCTTCACGTACCATGACTCGTTGCTGCCTCCCTGTCAGGTATTCCCTTATCCATTGCAGTGCCCTTCCTTTTATGTGTGCCTGATCCTCCAGCTTCTGCACTAATCTCTCGTGGGGAACTGTGTCAAAGGCCTTCCTGCAGTCTAGGAAAACGCAATCTACCCAACCCTCTCTCTCGTGTCTTACTTCTGTTACCTTGTCATAAAACTCCAGGAGGTTTGTGATACAAGATTTGCCTTCCATGTGTGTGTGTGTGTGTGTGTGTGTGTGTGTTTGCGAGAGTGAGTGCGTGTGTGAAACAGAGAGAGAGAGACAGACAGATAGACAGAGAGTGTATGTGTATGTCTGTGGGTCATCCATGTTTGTGTGGTGGTCGGTGTTTGTTCAGGTGCGTCTCAGGTAAACGGGTCGGCAGCCTCAAGTTATTTGCATTAGTCAGCATAGACTCTTTGGGCCCCCTTGAAGTTGGCAAGCTGACCTTGGCTGTGTGTGTGTATATGTGTATATATGTGTGTGTGTGTATTGTGTGTGTGTGAGTGTGTGTGTGTGTGTGTGTGTGAGTGTGTGTGTGTGTGTGTGTGTGTGTGTGTGTGTGTGTGTGTGTGTGTGTGTGTGTGTGTGTGTGTGTGTGTGTGTGTGTGTGTGTGTTTGCGAGAGTGAGTGCGTGTGTGAAACAGAGAGAGAGAGACAGACAGATAGACAGAGAGTGTATGTGTATGTCTGTGGGTCATCCATGTTTGTGTGGTGGTCGGTGTTTGTTCAGGTGCGTCTCAGGTAAACGGGTCGGCAGCCTCAAGTTATTTGCATTAGTCAGCATAGACTCTTTGGGCCCCCTTGAAGTTGGCAAGCTGACCTTGGCTGTGTGTGTGTATATGTGTATATATGTGTGTGTGTGTGTATTATGTGTGTGTGTGAGTGTGTGTGTGTGTGTGTGTGTGAGTGTGTGTGTGTGTGTATGTGTGTGTGTGTGTGTGTGTGTGTGTGTGTGTGTGTGTGTGTGTTTGCGAGAGTGAGTGCGTGTGTGAAACAGAGAGAGAGAGACAGACAGATAGACAGAGAGTGTATGTGTATGTCTGTGGGTCATCCATGTTTGTGTGGTGGTCGGTGTTTGTTCAGGTGCGTCTCAGGTAAACGGGTCGGCAGCCTCAAGTTATTTGCATTAGTCAGCATAGACTCTTTGGGCCCCCTTGAAGTTGGCAAGTTGACCTTGGCTGTGTGTGTGTGTATATGTGTATATATGTGTGTGTGTGTATTATGTGTGTGTGTGAGTGTGTGTGTGTGTGTGTGTGAGTGTGTGTGTGTGTGTGTGTGTGTGTGTGTGTGTGTGTGTGTGTGTGTGTGTGTGTGTGTGTGTGTGTGTGTGTGTGTGTGTGTGTGTTTGTGTGTATTATGTGTGTGTGTGCATGTGTGTGTGAATGTGTGTGTGTGTGCATGTGTGTGTGTATGTATTGTATGTGTGTATTATGTGTGTGTGTTCATGTGTGTATGTGTGTGTATTTGAGTTTGCGTGCGTGCGTGCGTACGTGTGTGTGTACGCGCGCGAGTTTGTTTTCTCCACATTTTGTGCCACACACACACACACGGAGTTTTGAAAAACTCTGCCTTGCCTCAACATCTTCATGAGGATATCAAACAATTCCTTTGTATTTAAATATCTGGCAGGTTATGAGGAAGATAGGAGAGGCAACCAGTGCTCCTCCGAGTAAGGAACAAGCACCTCCTTACACTAACTAAACTGGAAGATGAAGCTTTTAAGAGAAATATCAATGTAGCTCAGTACTTCATCTCACAACCGAAAGGATTCGGGTTAGATACCTTGGCGGGCCGAGATAAATGGGTAAGTCTCCCTATACTTGCTGTCCTCGGTCAACTTGCAGTATTTATTATATAAATGACTTGTGTAACATTTGTGCAACACAAAAATAAGAGAAGAAAATCTAACAAAGAGCCGGAGTAATGCAGTACGAGGCAATAATCTTTTCGTCTTAAAACTGTAAGTTTTGTCAGTATTAAAAAACAATAGACAGGCAATTATTAGTCAGTGTCGCCCGATCTGCAAGTTTATTTATTATTCACCCGCAGCTAATTCCGTGAGCAGCTAATTTATTAATCACCGTCAACTCATCTTGTCAGTGGCTAGTTTATTAGGTATCCCTTAAGTGAGACCCTCTGCTTTGTTTTTTTTATTTTTGTTTTTTTTTGTCTCCAACTTTTCGATTACATTTTGCTCATAACCCGAGACCGCTTTCTCCAAAAAGTCTTCAGATTTTCATCACTTATGTACGGTAACAAGGACCAAATTCTTGGAACGACTGGCATTGTTAACGTGCTCTGTAAAAAAGTTCTTGAACCCTTCTCTCGTGGATTGGCTCGGATACCTTCCGAGCCAATCGTATACTTTCCGAGTCAATTGGATGCCTTCCGAAATCCTCGAAATCAAACGTTCAAAATAGGGAGGCAAAACGTTCGACGACGGAGGAGAGTTAAAAAAAATTTTAGATTCAGATTTGACAATTTTAAGTGTAAAATAGTGTGAAATCTGTATTCCCGATAAAACACTTCAAATAACCTTCAGTTTATCTCTTATGAACGCCTCTGAAATTTCATGAGGCCGTATTCGATCGGCTTTTACTTTTCAACGCTTGTGTGATGTATCTTAGACAAGATTCATGGGACTACTTGCATGTGTGGCTGCTCTGTGTACAGTGTTACGCAGGTCATTCCCAAATTTTGTTTCCATGTGATAGGTGGAGACAGCCTCCTCTGATCGCTTTCAAAATTTCAACACTCGTGTGTCTTATTTTACTACTACCACTACTACTACTACTACTACTACTACTACTACTACTACTACTACTACTACTAATAATAATAATAATAATAATAATAATAATAATAATAATAATAATAATAATAATATAATAATAATAATAATAATAATAATAATAATAATAATAATAATAATAATAATAATAATAATATCTTTATTTACTACAAGCACTTGTACAAGGTATGCAGGTCTAACTGTCATCAATGTCATACTACTATATATAAATCCCTTTGTTATCCAGAGCATTTCGGGCAAATTAGGTCCTTGTCCCAGGATGCAACCCACACCAGTCGGCTAGCTCCTAGGTACCCATTTTACTAATGGATGAACATAGAAAACCGGTGTAAAGAAGCACGCCCAAAGTTTCTACCCTCGCTGGGAATCGAACGCTGACCCTCGCCATGTGAAGCAAGAGGTTTAGTAATGGTGTATTTAATGGAGGGCGTTGATGCAATTTTCTCATCTTGACTCTCGAAAGAGTATAGTGCTTTTTACCTTAGTGCGTTATCTTCCCTTGATGCTGGTGAGGAGGTCTTGATCCAAGGAAGTGGACTTACCTTTCCCCCTAGCTTGGATCGAATTTGAATGCCTTCTATCCTACAGGCGCTATATAATACCTACAGGTTTAGAGCTTTTCTCCGATTGAAATGCAACAATAGTGGCAACAATCGTCACTGGCTGATGCATCGTATGAAATGGACGGAACGTTTAAAGAGGTTTAGGCTGTGTAGGCACAAATTTTGTTGCATTCTGAGCAATAACTGGAGAATACATCTTCAGGTCACCTTTACAATTTTTGTAATAATGTCTTCTCTTCAGAGGAAACAATCTTTTGAAGTTAGCTTGTGTAAGTTATGTGTCAATTTTATTAATCAGTTTGGTTTTTGGGAAATAAATGAGGAATGTCTCTTCTGATTAGAAATACGTCACAGTGTTTAACTTTATTTGGCTATGCTAGGTTAAACCAGTTTATTGTTCTTTTTTGTTCTTACCACATTTGTGTGTCTTCAAAACCATTGTTAGAAATTTGTTATGTACATTAAACTTACATAAAATTTTCTCACTGTATTATGTGCTTTCTTAAAAGCTCATCGGTCTTAGAAAAAAGTTTGGATTGATTTTGGCCTCTGGAAGTCCCAGTTTGCTTTTTTTGGAAGAAACTGGAAAGAAATAAAGCTCATGCGATAATTTCTGTGTCGCGATAATTTCTGTGTCGCGATAATTTCTGTGTCGCGATAATTTCTGTGTCGCGATAATTTCTGTGTCGCGATAATTTCTGTGTCGCGATAATTTCTGTGTCGCGATAATTTCTGTGTCGCGATAATTTCAGTGTCGCGATAATTTCTGTGTCGCGATAATTTCTGTGTCGCGATAATTTCTGTGTCGCGATAATTTCTGTGTCGCGATAATTTCTGTGTCGCGATAATTTCTGTGTCGCGATAATTTCTGTGTCGCGATAATTTCTGTGTCGCGATAATTTCTGTGTCGCGATAATTTCTGTGTCGCGATAATTTCTGTGTCGCGATAATTTCTGTGTCGCGATAATTTCTGTGTCGCGATAATTTCTGTGTCGCGTCTGATTAGCTTCAATTCTTCCATGCTGATAACGTGATAATGTAATTCCTGAGAGGATTCAAGGCTGATGTGCTTGTATATTTTAGGATGTTGGTGTCTTTGTTTTCTTTGATAGGTTTGAATTAGTTCTAAGCTGTGTATGTCCTCATTCGCTAATTTTATTGAAGAAAATTGAGTACTAGTTTCCATATGTTGACTTGTGAATTTTTCTTAGGATTCCCTTTAGATCTTAAACACTAATATTTAAGTGCAATATCAACTTATGCCGCACTTTGCACTATTCCAATCGCGTGCATTTAGAGACAAGGGGCTAGGGTTATGGAATACGAGGATACCTTCCTCGGATCGAGCAGCGACCGAAAAACGTCTATTTGTACCCCTGTATCTATACTATGAACAACAGTTTATCGTGTACCTGCAATCCGTCCTGTGATCGTCAGGACGAAGTGACAGTATTACAGAGTTGACAGTGGGTGCGGTCCTGGCTAAACTTGAGTCAGGAGGCAAACACAGTAACATGCCTCGTCCTAAAGCTGCTCATGAATTAAATCACGAGAAGAAGCAACGATATCTACCGTGTTCAGAGTTTTAGAGTTCTGTGTCTGCCGTGAATGTTTATCCTGCCCTGGGAGACGGAGAAGTTTACATTAGCGTTATCAACGACGCACTCACATACTCTCTACTTCTCCTCTTGAAAGAAAAGCAAATAATTCGTGAAAATTTAGAAATTTTTTTTAACAAAAGTCGCAAAATAGTGACTGGAAATGTGAACTGGTAACTGAACGACGTTTCAGTCCTTCCCGGACAATATATATATATATATATATATATATATATATATATATATATATATATATATATATATATATATATATATATATATATATATATATATATATATATATATATATATATATATATATATATATATATATATATATGAATATATGTACATGCGAAATTATTGTGGACTGAAAGGAAATGTTTATACATATACATATATTCCTAACGATACTCTTGGATTCGAACCCTTTATCCGGTGTTCCTCGGATTACCGATCCAGTACTCTGGTAATCGGGCTCCTAATGTTGAAAAGAATTTCCCAGTGGACTGATCTGGGGGAACACTGATTTAGTGATCTCAGGAGAACCAAATATCCTCTTCGAATCCCAGCACTTCAATCGAATTGTTCTCTTCGTTCATTACGAAAAGTTCAGAACGTTCAGATCCGTAGGCGTATGACTCACGATGCAAGAATGGGTGGCAGGGCAACGCCGGCGAGTGACAACTGCTGAAAATGGCAGCAGTTGCCACTAATCGCTGCCCTCCATCAGACCCCTGACGAAAATCACCACCGTGTCCTGACCTGCACCTCATGTGTGTGTTCCAGGCGACTAACGTAAGTGGCTGAGAAGGGAGGAAGGTAACTTACATGTCTGGTTCTCGCGTGTCTAGGAAATGGCAGTGTGATGGTAATGATGGGGTGCCCATTAATGATAGCCTATATGTGTTGATGGGGTGTCCGTTGATGTGGGGTGTACATTGGTGGCTGGTTTAGTATACATTGCTGGGGGAGTCCGTTTATGAGTTGTCTTTTTAAAGTGTTTATCACTGGCGTGTTTACGAAGGTATGAATATAGATCAGGTTTTGTTTTTGGTAGAGGAAATCTATTGATCTGATACCAAATAACAAGGTAATATTTTAGTAAGTTCCTAGTAAAGAAGAAGCATATTAGAGTGCCCCTAGTAATTGGAACGTACATTAGTGGGCTCCCAGTAATAAGGAAGTATATTAGTTGGCTCCCAGTAACGAAATACATCAGTTGGCCCTAGTAATAGGGATGGTAGATACACTCCTCATTTTATTACCTTAGGTAAAAATCTACACCAGCGTATAGTAACAGACACATCTGTAATAATTGTATCTTTACTGATTAATTAAAATAAGGATCTCATCAAGGAGAGAAGTAGCAATTTCTGTACATAACTGAGTTAAACAACAGTTGTGGCTACCCACAGAGAAATCTTAAGTACATTCTGTGATTGAGTCTTCCTGCATATTGTGTCTCTGTTCAATCAGAGATGCGTCAAATGTGGTAACAAAATTAATATTTTGCATACTGAGTTTCTGTACACATTTCAGTTGTCGTTACGCCTCTTCACTCAGTGAGACAGTGTACTTTTTTGTATTGTTAGGCCATAAACGGAGAGGTTAAGAACTGGGATAGGATTGTGCAGTGAAAAAAAAAAGCTGTGGGGTAAACAAGAATAGACAGTTAAGAAAAGTTAAGTGGCCTGACTATTTTGGATGGGCTTTAGCGAAGTGGTTTTTGTCACATACCGACGCGGTGGATAGTGAACTTGTGTTCGTAAGGACGCCAGTTCGATCTCCACACGTCGTGTTACTTTCAAAAAATGGTGAGCTTCTCTCTTTATTTTATGTGTCTGTTGCTTTTTGTAAATATATATTTGTATAAATCTACAAGCGTCTATAAGACCACAAGTAGTGAATGTGAGCCAACCTTACCATGTCTTATCTTACCTTACAGCGGATGTCCCGTTGAAGGAGTCACTATTTTTTTTTTTTAAGAAGTAAAAATCTATTGAAAGAGACTTGCAAGATCTGAGTGTATACGTTGAAAAAATTAAAGACACTAAGTAAATATTATCGAGAAAACTGTTTGCCAGCTGTTACCAGAGCGTCAACAAGGCAGGAAGTGACATTTCCCACAAGCTGTCATCAGAGAGCCGAGTCTCGGGAAGCAAGCCTGATGCCAACACCAACAGCACCATCAATACTACCAGCTGATCCACCACTCCCGTCCATCACCGTTTCAGAATTATGACGCATAAATTAAACAAGCTGTTTATGCATATTCTGAGAATCCAGGCATTTTAGTTACGAAACATCGATAAACATGGTAGATTATCACGTGTAAGCGGAGCCAGGTCCATCAGTGAGCCAGCAACAGCTGCAGCAGCGGGGAGCAGATTGCTATAGCTCAAACCACCATGATAGAGTGTAGTCAGGTACACCTCATTAGGACATCTGGCTACGCTCTCCCAGCTTCATGGGAACGCACACCAATTAACACATTTATCTACCCATCACACACACACACACACACACACACACACACACACACACACACACACACACACACACACACACACACACACACACACACACACACACACACGCACACGCACACACACAAAGTCATGAAGATTGGGGAAGGGCAAAGAAGACCGCAGACACAATATAGTTTAGATGGCCAAAGACTGCAAACCTCACTCAAGGAAAAAGATCTGGGGGTGAGTATAACACCGAGCATATCTCCTGAGGCGCACATCAATCAGATAACTGCTGCAGCATACGGGCGCCTGGCAAACCTACGGATAGCGTTCCGATACCTCAGTAAGGATTCGTTTAAGACTCTGTACACCATCTACGTCAGGCCCATACTGGAGTATGCAACACCAGTTTGGAATCCACACCTAGTCAAGCACGTCAAGAAATTAGAGAAAGTGCAAAGGTTTGCAACAAGACTAGTCCCAGAGCTACGGGGATTGTCCTATGAAGAAAGGTTGAGGGAAATCGGCCTGACGACACTGGAGACCAGGAGGGTCAGGGGAGACATGATAACGACATATAAAATACTGCGCGGAATAGACGAGGTGGACAAAGACGGGATGTTCCAGAGATGGGACACAGGCACAAGAGGTCACAATTGGAAGTTGAAGACTCAGATGAATCAAAGGGATGTTAGGAAGTATTTCTTCAGTCATAGAGTAGTCAGGCCATGGAATAGCCTAGAACGTGATGTGGTGGAGGCAGGAACCATACATAGTTTTAAGGCGAGGTATGATAGAGCTCATGGGGCAGGGAGAGAGAGGACCTAGTAGCAATCAGCGAAGAGGCGGGGCCAGGAGCTGTGACTCGACCCCTGCAACCACAAATAGGTGAGTACACACACACACACACGTTAACGCTCTCGCTTCACACGGTGAGGGCCTGGGTTCGATTCCCAGCCAGAGTAGAAACATTGGACGTGTTTCTTTCCACCTGTTGTCTATGTTCCCCATCAGTAAAATGGGTACCTGGGTGTTAGTCGACTGGTGTGGGTCGCATCCTGGGACACTGACCTAAGGAGGCCTGGTCACAGACCGGGCCGCGGGGGCGTTGACCCCCGGAACTCTCTCCAGATAAACTCCAGATAAGATAAACATGACGGAAGGAATAAACTCCGAGGTGTCACTGTTTGCAGATGACGTGAAGTTGATGAGAAGAGTTCATTCGATCGAAGACCAGGCAGAAATACAAAGGGATCTGGACAGGCTGCAGACCTGGTCCAGCAACTAGCTCCTGGAGTTCAATCCCACCAAGTGCAAAGTCATGAGGATTGGGGAAGGGCAAAGAAGACCGCAGATGGAGTACAGTCTAGGGGGTCAGAGACTATAAACATCACTCAAGGAAAAAGATCTTGGGGTGAGTATAACACCAGGCACATCTCCTGAAGCGCACATCAACCAAATAACTGCTGCAGCATATGGGCGCCTGGCAAACCTCAGAACAGCATTCCGACATCTTAATAAGGAATCGTTCAGGACCCTGTACACCGTGTACGTTAGGCCCATATTGGAGTATGCGGCACCAGTTTGGAACCCACACCTAGCCAAGCATGTAAAGAAACTAGAGAAAGTGCAAAGGTTTGCAACAAGACTAGTCCCAGAGCTAAGAGGTATGTCCTATGAGGAGAGGTTAAGGGAAATCAACCTGACGACACTGGAGGACAGGAGAGATAGGGGGGACATGATAACGACTTACAAAATACTGAGAGGAATTGACAAGGTGGACAAAGACAGGATGTTCCAGAGACTGGACACAGTAACAAGGGGACACAGTTGGAAGTTGAAGACACAGATGAATCAAAGGGATGTTAGGAAGTATTTCTTCAGCCACAGAGTAGTCAGGAAGTGGAATAGTTTGGGAAGCGATGTAGTGGAGTCAGGATCCATACATAGCTTTAAGCAGAGGTACGATAAAGCTCATGGTTCAGGGAGAGTGACCTAGTAGCGACCAGTGAAGAGGCGGGGCCAGGAGCTTGGACTCGACCCCTGCAACCTCAACTAGGTGAGTACAACTAGGTGAGTACACACACACATACACACATACACACGCACGCACGCACGCGCGCGCAGCATTAAACTACAATGTCACTGACATGTATAGTATGCAAAGGTCATGGAGAAGATTATATCGGGAGAAGAGTGGTGGAGCACCTAGAAAGGAATGAGCTTATCAACGACAACGAGCACGGATTTAGGGAAAGGAAATCCTGTGTCACAAATCTCCTGGGGTTCTATGACAGGGTGACAGAAGTAAGACAAGAGAGAGAGAGAGAGAGAGAGAGAGAGAGAGAGAGAGAGAGAGGTACATTGCATTTTCTTGGACTGTAAGAAGGCTTTTGACAGTCCCACACAAGAGATTAGTGTAAAATGCTGGAGGACCAGGCAGGAATAACAGGGAAGGCACTACAATAGATCAGGGATACCTGACAGGAAGGCATGAGCGAGTCATGGTACGTGACGAGGTGTCAGAGTGGGCGCCTGTGACGAGCGGGGTTCCAGAGGGGTCACTCCTAGGACCGGTGCTCTTTCTGGTATATGTGAACAACATGACGGAATGAATAGACTCAGAAGTGTCCCTGTTTGCAGACGATGTGAAGTTAATGAGGAAAATTCAATCGGAGGAGGACTAGGCTGGACTACAAAGGGATCTGGACAGGCTGCAGGCCTGGTCCAGAAACTGGCTCCTGGAGTTCAACCTCACCAAGTGCAAAGACAAAAAGATCAAGGAAGAGCATAGAAGACCGCATACAGAGTACAGTTTTGGGGGCAAAAGACTACAAACCTCGCTCAAGGAAAAGGATCTTGGGGTGAGTATAATACCGAGCACATTTCCTGAGGCACACATCAACCAAATAACTGCTTCAGCATATGAACGCATAACAAACCTAAAAATAACATTCCGACATCTCAGTAAGGAGTCATTCAGGACTCCTTACTGAATTATGCAGCACCAGTTTGGAATCCACACCTGACGAAGCACGTCAGAAATTAGAGAAAGTGCAAAGGTTCACAAAGAGACTAGTCCCGGAGCTAAGGGGCAGGTTAAGGGAAATCAACCTAACAACACTGGAGGACCGGAGGGATAGGAAGGGACTTGAGAACGACACATAAAATACTAAGAAGAATTGACAAGGTGGACAGAAACAAGATGTTCCAGAGATAGGACACACCAACAAGGGGTCACAATTGGAAGGTGAAGACTCAGCTGAGTCACAGGGATGTTAGGAAGTATTTCTTCAGTCATAGAGTTGTCAGGAAGTGGGACAGTCTGGAAAGTGATGTAGTAGAGGCAGGATCCATATATAGCTTTAAGAAGAGGCATGATAAAGCTCACGGAGCAGGGAGAGAGTGACTAGTAGCGACCAGTTAAAAGGCGGGGCCAGGCACAATGAATTGACCCCTGCAACCACAATTAGGCGAGTACACATACACACATCTCAAATGGTACTGTGGTCCTTATATTACGGGGCAGAATACGCAAACATTTTGCAGGGGACGAGGGCTCTCTCTCTCTCTCTCTCTCTCTCTCTCTCTCTCTCTCTCTCTCTCTCTCTCTACATAGATTTCTAAAAGGTTAGATTTAGGGTTCCTATCTTTATTTACAAGCTGAGAGCTGTTACCTACCTGAAAGCCTTTATATTTGTTAAGACATATACGGATAGGAAACAGGGTGAAATTGGAGCCATCTGTGGGCTATCGATTTCCTTTGGTTAACTGACTTTATTTCGTTGATTACATTATGGTGTATGAACATGTTCCAAACTCGAGTCATCCTAGGAATTAATGATCTCAGATGTAGCGATGTTCTGGACAAGGGTATAGTGTGAAGGTACTGCTGGCTACCCGTCTTGTTGTGTAGAAGCTCACTTCTTGCTGTCCTCGGAGTGGAGCCAACTGTGGTACTTTCACAATATTGGTCTTTTATATAACATGGAAGTCACCCACATCCCTCCGGTGTTCAAGGCTCTGCTGAAATGACAGATTTATCCAGACTGGGTCTAGGCGAAAGATGAGCCGCCTTGCTCTGTTCTCTATTCTATCAAGAAGTCTCAGACGAGACAGAGAGTAGGAAGTCCAAGAGAGTGGAACATACTCAAGGTGTGAGCTTACTTGTGCCTCTTGCAGAATTTTGCAAGCTCTACTGTTGAGCAGATGCAAGATACTTCTAAGTGCTATAAGCTTCCTGACCGCTTTGTTTGCAAGATTTACAACGTGGTTCTTCATAGTCAATCTGGAGTCACATTTCACCCCAAGGATATCAATTTCAACCCCGGGTACCAAAATTTTCCCATTTATTTTTTTTCTCTCTCTCTGTCTGTCTCTGTCTCTGTCTCTCTCTGTCTCTGTCTGTCTGTCTCTCTGTCTCTCTGTCTCTCTGTCTGTCTGTCTGTCTGTCTGTCTGTCTGTCTGTCTCTCTCTCTCTCTCTCTCTCTCTCTCTCTCTCTCTCTCTCTCTCTCTCTCTCTCTCTCTCTCACACACACACACATATACACTCCCTTGAAATCTGGTCTAGCTCAGATACATATGCACAACACACACACACACACACACACACACACACACACACACACACACACACACACACACACACACACACACACACACACACACAAACAAACACACACACACACACAACTTGCTCTCTCTCCCTCATATCCACGGCCCTCCCCTCTTCTATTCACTCCTCTCCCCTACTTCCTTCACTTCCTGGCTCCTACCCCCTTCCTCCCCACTCACTCTCTGGCCCGCTAACCTCACCTCACTTTAGCTGGCACCTTAATTGAAGCAATAACCACAACCTGACGACAAGCTGCTGTATAATTCATTAATGCGCTGATGACGCAAATGTTGGCTCCCTCAGTCCTCCAAGAAATCACAGTCGCTCGCTGCATGGAGTCATTGTCACAGACATTATATATCATCATCGTAACTTTGCTCATTACCACGTGGGATCATTTGACTTTTAAATGGGATGAGAAAATAAAAACTCTCACCGGAAGGCCATGCGAGGTATTACCATTTAATGGGTCCGCTATTTGACAAACACACACCTACCTACCTACCTGGAGGTTGATCGGAGGGGTCAACGCCCCCGCGGCCCGGTCCTCGACCAGGCCTCACGGGGGATCAGGAAGTAATCAACCAGGCTGTTACAGCTGGCCAAACGCAATTAAACGTAGGAACCACAGCCCTGCTGTGGTTCCTGACTTGAGGCACCTGTAAAGATTCCTCTTGAAGACCAGCCAGGGATCTACAGGGAATTTATCTTACGTATGATGGGAGGCTGTTTAACAGTCTTAGGCCCCTTGACACTTATTGTATTTTCTCTTAGTGTACTTACGGCACTCCTGCTTTTCATTGGAGGAATGTTGCACCGTCTGTCTAGTCTTTTGTTTTCCTAGGATATGATATTTGTGCGTAGAAATAAAGCAACATAAAGGCCTCGGTCATATGACCAAAAGATCCAGTTAGTAGATCATCGTATGACTAAGACTCGAGTCAGGAAACCTGCGTAGCGTCTTCAGGTGAATCGAGCGCCATCATTATTAATTGGATTCATATATTTAAATTTTGTATTTGACGATCGTGTGAAGAGTGTTTCCAGGTATGCACTCTGCTCACCTCTCGTCTCGTTACGTGGGTATCCTGGATAAATTGTTAGGTATAAGAGTGTTATCACAAGTCATTTGCAAGGTTGCAACATTTTTTTTCTTCTTCGAGGGGAGGGAAGGGAGGCAAACTTTCCATGTGTGGGAGGTTATCAAAGTTATGGGGGTTAATAAGAGGAAATGTTGCATAAGAGAGGGAATATCAAAACCATTGCAACTCTTTCTTCAGTACTTTTATCCCTGTGTCCAGATCCTGTTAATGCTGATCAAGCGTTCTGACCTTCATAGACTGTTGAAGGGTGAATATGTATATATATATATATATATATATATATATATATATATATATATATATATATATATATATATATATATATATATATATATATATATATATATATATATATATATATATATATATATATATATATATATATGCAAAACAACCACTGTGAAAGAGTAGTGAAATTCCCAGCGCTTTCGTGACTACTCACATTGTCAAGGAACTATGAAAGTAATACATCAAACGAAGGCAATTAAAGGGCTTAGACAATGTGAGTAGTCACGAAAGCGCTTGGAATTTCACTACTCTTTCACAGTGGTTGTTTTGCATATTTTAAAATCACCTGTTTACTATGATCTTATTGCATATATATATATATATATATATATATATATATATATATATATATATATATATATATATATATATATATATATATATATATATATATATATATATATATATTTATTATTATCACACTGGCCGATTCCCACCAAGGCAGGGTGGCCCGAAAAAGAAAAACTTTCACCATCATTCACTCCATCACTGTCTTGCCAGAAGGGTGCTTTACACTACAGTTTTTAAACTGCAACATTAACACCCCTCCTTCAGAGTGCAGACACTGTACTTCCCATCTCCAGGACTCAAGTCCGGCCTGCCGGTTTCCCTGAACCCCTTCATAAATGTTACTTTGCTCACACTCCAACAGCACGTCAAGTATTAAAAACCATTTGTCTCCATTCACTCCTATCAAACACGCTCACGCATGACCGCTGGAAGTCCAAGCCTCTCGCACACAAAACTTCCTTTACCCCTTCCCTCCAACCTTTCCTAGGCCGACCCCTACCCCGCCTTCCTTCCACTACAGACTGATACACTCTTGAAGTCACTCTGTTTCGCTCCATTCTCTCTTCATGTCCGAACCACCTCAACAACCCTTCCTCAGCCCTCTGGGCAAAAGTTTGGGTAATCCCGCACCCTCTCCTAACTTCCAAAATACAAATTCTCTGCATTATATTCACACCACACATTGCCCTCAGACATGACATCTCCACTGCCTCCAGCCTTCTCCTCGCCGCAACATTCATCACCCATGCTTCACACCCATATAAGAGCGTTGGTAAAACTATACTCTCATACATTCCCCTCTTTGCTTCCAAGGACAAAGTTCTTTGTCTCCACAGACTCCTAAGTGCACCACTCACCCTTTTCCCCTCATCAATTCTATGATTCACCTCATCTTTCATAGACCCATCCGCTGACACGTCCACTCCCAAATATCTGAATACATTTACCTCCTCCATACTCTCTCCCTCCAATCTGATATCCAATTTTTCATCACCTAATCATTTTGTTATCCTCATAACCTTACTCTTTCCTGTATT
>NC_091306.1:8375149-8400149 GCF_038502225.1 Cherax quadricarinatus | reverse complement strand
AGCACCAGCCACCCCAACACCAGCCACCCCAGCACCAGCCACCCCAGCACCAGCCTCCCCAGCACCAGCCACCCCAGCACCAGCCACCCCAGCACCAGCCACCCCAGCACCAGCCACCTCAGCACCAGCCACCCCAGCACCAGCCACCCCAGCACCAGCCACCCCAGCACCAGCCACCCCAGCACCAGCCACCCCAGCACCAGCCTCCTAGCACCAGCCACCCACCACGACAGCCACCTCAACACCAGTCACCCCAACTTCAGCCACCCCAGCACCAGCCACCCCAACACCAACCACCCCAACACCAGCCACCCCAACACCAGCCACCCCAACACCAGCCACCCCAACTTCAGCCACCCAAGCACCAGCCATCCACCACGACAGCCACCCCAACACCAGCCACCCCAACTTCAGCTACCCCAACACCAGCCATCCCAACTTCAGCTACCCCAACACCAGCCACCCACCACGACAGCCACCCCAACACCAGCCACCCCAACACCAGCCACCCCAACACCAGCCACCCCAACTTCAGCTACCCCAACACCAGCCACCCACCACGACAGCCACCCCAACACCAGCCACCCCAACACCAGCCACCCCAACACCAGCCACCCCAACTTCAGCTACCCCAACACCAGCCACCCACCACGACAGCCACCCCAACACCAGCCACCCCAACTTAAGCCACCCCAGCACCAGCCATCCGCCACGACAGCCAGACTGGAAAATGCCCCCATTGTGTACACTTAGGGATCATTTTCCCCCTGGTTGAATGACGCCGTCTAATTCCCAAAGCAGAATAACATCGCGGGAGGTGGCAAGGAGTTGAATAACCCGCGCAGACACTGCCAATCTCGACCCTTGCCGATTGTCTCTTCTGCCTTGTAATTTAGTGCTTGGTGAGATTGATGGCGGAGATGTGCGAGTTTTTTATTTTGTGATACCGGCTGTTGTGTGTGATTTATGAGGGGTTAGGCTACAGCGATGACTCGTTCAGCTTAGCTTCTGTGTGTGTGTACTCACCTAGTTGTACTCACCTAGTTGAGGTTGCAGGGGTCGAGTCCAAGCTCCTGGCCCCGCCTCTTCACTGGTCGCTACTAGGTCACTCTCCCTGAACCGTGAGCTTTATCATACCTCTGCTTAAAGCTATGCATGGATCCTGCCTCCACTACATCGCTTCCCAAACTATTCCACTTACTGACTACTCTGTGGCTGAAGAAATACTTCCTAACATCCTTGTGATTCATCTGTGTCTTCAACTTCCAACTGTGTCCCCTTGTTGCTGTGTCCCATATCTGGAACATCCTGTCTTTGTCCACCTTGTCAATTCCTCTCAGTATTTTGTATGTCGTTATCATGTCGTCCCTATCTCTCCTGTCCTCCAGTCTCGTCAGGTTGATTTCCCTTAACCTCTCCTCGTAGGACATAACTCTTAGCTCTGGGACTAGTCTTGTTGCAAACCCTTGCACTTTCTCTAGTTTCTTTAAGTGCTTGGCTAGGTGTGGGTTCCAAACTGGCGCCGCATACTCCAATATGGGCCTAACGTACACGGTGTACAGGGTACTGAACGATTCCTTATTAAGATGTCGGAATGCTGTTCTGAGGTTTGCTAGGCGCCCATATGCTGCAGCAGTTATTTGGTTGATGTGCGCTTCAGGAGATATGCCTGGTGTTATACTCACCCCAAGATCTTTTTCCTTGAGTGAGGTTTGTAGTCTCTGGCCCCCCTAGACTGTATTCCTTCTGCGGTCTTCTTTGCCCTTCCCCAATCTTCATGACTTTGCGCTTGGTGGGGTTGAACTCCAGGAGCCAATTGCTGGACCAGGTCTGCAGCCTGTCCAGATCCCTTTGTAGTTCTACCTGGTCTTCGATCGAATGAATTCTTCTCAACAACTTCACGTCATCTGCAAACAGGGACACTTCGGAGTCTATTCCTTCCGTCACGTCGTTCACAAATACCAGAAACAGCACTGGTCCTAGGACTGACCCCTGTGGGACCCCGCTGGTCACAGGTGCCCACACTGACACCTCACCACGTACCATGACTCGCTGCTGTCTTCCTGACAAGTATTCCCTGATCCAGTGTAGTGCCTTCCCTGTTATCCCTGCCTGGTTCTCCAGTTTTTGCATTAATCTTTTGTGTGGAACTGTGTCAAACGCCTTCTTGCAGTCCAAGAAAATGCAATCCACCCACCCCTCTCTCTCTTGTCTTACTGCTGTCACCATGTCGTAGAACTCCAGTAGGTTTGTGACACAGGATTTCCCGTCCCTGAAACCACGTTGGCTGCTGTTGACATGTCAGTGACACTGGTCTGTAGTTTAGTGCTTCATGTCTGTCTCCTTTTTTAAAGATTGGGACTACATTTGCTGTCTTCCATGCCTCAGGCAATCTCCCTGTCTCGATAGATGTATTGAATATTGTTGTTAGGGGTACACATAGCGCCTCTGCACCCCTCTCTCAGGATCCATGGAGAGATGTTATCTGGCCCCATTGCCTTTGAGGTATCTAGCTCACTCAGAAGCCTCCTCACCTCTTCCTCGGTTGTGTGTACTGTGTCCAGCACTCGATGGTGTACCCCACCTCTCCGTCTTTCCGGAGCCCCTTCTGTCTCCTCTGTGAACACTTCGAATCTCTTGTTGAGTTCCTCATATACTTCATGGTCATTTCTTGTTGTCTCTCCTCCTTCCTTCCTTAGCCTGATTACCTGGTTCTTGACTGTTGTTTTCCTCCTGATGTGGCTGTATAACAGCTTCGGGTCAGATTTGGCTTTCGCTGCTATGTCGTTTTCATATTTTGGTTGGGCCTCCCTTCTTATCTGTGCATATTCATTTCTGGCTCTATGACTGCTCTCCTTATTCTCCTGGGTCCTTTGCCTTCTATATTTCTTCCATTCCCTAGCACATTTGGTTTTTGCCTCCCTTCACCTTTGGGTGAACCATGAGCTCATCCTGGCTTTTGCATTATTCGTGTTACCCTTGGGTACAAACCTCTCCTCAGCCTCCTTGCACATGGTTGTTACATATTCCATTGTAGTGGGGGTTCGTAGAAGATATGAAGGTTGGAGATAAACACACTTGTTGGATGGTTACACTATATTGCAGAGAGTGAGAAGGGAGAGGCCCAGCCTGCCTGTAGCTAACTGGTAGGTCTAACGGGAACTGAGAAGGATCCCAGGCACGAAGGGCTCACAACAGCCTCACGTTGCGTCACACATGCTAGTCACTGAGCCTACTGACCAGGGAGCCTAAATATATACATGGATGATACGATCCACAATATACTACACAAGTATACATATAAGGGGATTCATTAGCTATACTGACACCATTATCTCATTAACTGGCTTCCCTCCCAGTTCTCTGTCCCACTGAACCCCGTTCAGGAAGTTCCTCATTCCCGTGTAGTCCCCTTTCTTGTAGTTTGGCTTCATTCGCCCTGGCCTTCCTGCTTTCCCCTCCACTTGTAGCTCTACTGTGTATTCGAAGCTTAAAAACCACATGATCGCTGGCCCCAAGGGGTGTGTGTGTGTGTGTGTGCGTGTGTGTGTGTGTGTGTGTGTGTGTGTGTGTGTGTGTGTGTGTGTGTGTGTGTGTGTGTGTGTGTGTGTGTGTGTGTGTGTGTGTGTGTTTTGTGTTTGCCTGAGATTCGTGGTGGTGTTGGTGGTGAAGGTAGTGATAAACTAGTGGTGGTGGTGGTGGTGGTGGTGGTGGTGGTGGTAGTGGTGGTAGTGGCGGCGATTGTGAGGGCGATAGTAACGGATTGGTGGTGGTTGTGGTGGTGATAGTGACAGAATGGTGGTTACCTGGAGGTTACCTGGAGGTTATTCCGGGGATCAACGCCCCCGCGGCCCGGTCCATAACCAGGCCTCCCGATGGATCAGGGCCTGATCAACTAGGCTGTTACTGCTGGCCGCACGCAGTCCAACGTACGAGCCACAGCCCGGCTGATCCGGCACTGACTTTAGGCATCTGTCCAGCTCTCTCTTGAAGGCAGCCAGGTGGTTGTGGTGGTGATATTGACAGTGGTGGAGGTTGTGGTGGTGATAGTGACAGACTGGTAGTGGTTGTGTTGGTGACAGTGACAGACTGGCAGTGGTTGTGGTGGTGATAGTGACAGACTGGTAGTAGTTGTGGGGGTGATAGTGACATACTGGTAGTGGTTGTGGTGGTGACAGTGACAAACTGGTAGTGGTTGTGGTGGTGACAGTGACAGACTGGTAGTGGTTGTGGTGGTGATAGTGACAGACTGGTAGTGGTTGTGATGGTGACAATGACAGACTGGTAGTGGTTGTGATGGTGATAGTGACAGACTGGTAGTGGTGATAGTGACATCACTGGTAGTGATGCTTCCTGTATGTGGCGCCATTACTGATGTTTCCTGTCTGTGACGCCATCACAAATGATTCTCTGTGACGCACTTGCACAAGACACTTGCAGTAGCACATTTACATATAAAAGTATATATATATATATATATATATATATATATATATATATATATATATATATATATATATATATATATATATACATATATCTGTGGGCGACGAAGAACGACGAGAGGACATGTCAGTATATATCATGTTATGGTACCATGCCTGTCATGATATACACAACTATATTATCTATTTATGTATGCATTTATGCATACATGCATACATGTATGTGTGTGTGGGGGGATGGAGGGGGGGGGACTTAGCATGGGATCAGCTGGTGATCAATAACATAGACACTGAGAGTTATTTATGTCTCGATTAATATTCACAGTTCACTTTAATCCCTTTCTGTGTTAGGGCTTAAAGGCTAATTGATGGTAAGTAAACAGCGAGATTGCGGTCTTAATGATCTCGGTCAAGAGAATGCATAAAAGTTCACCTTACCCAGGCCGGGAAAGACAGGAAGGAGTAATGCAGAGACAATGTGTACTTGATATATATATATATATATATATATATATATATATATATATATATAAAAATAATGTATATATATATATATATATATATATATATATATATATATATATATATATATATATGAGTGTGTGTGTGTGTGTGCGTGCGTGTGTGTGTGTGTGTGTGCGTGTGTGTGTGCGTGTGTGTGTGTGTGTGTGTGTGTGTGTGTGTGTGTGTGTGTGTGTGTGTGTGTGTGTATGTGTGTGTGTGTGTGTGTGTATGTGTGTGTGTCGTGCCAAATACGTAAAATTGATCGGATCGGATCGAGGACAACGAGAGCTGTCGTAAGATGGGAAGGAAGAAGGATAAGGAAGGATGGAAATAACTGGAAAAGGATGGGGAGGAGGGGAAGAGGAGGAATCAAGGCAAGTGGCCCAACCACTTTGGGACATGTGGTACAAAAGTACTGGAGACGTAGGTAGAGAGGCTTGACTGATGTCATTGCTTGGCTCACTAGGAGAGGATGGCGAAGGCAGCGGTAGGAGCAAAAATTAATAATTTTGTACCAAAAGAACCATAGAAAACTTACCTAACCTTATTATAACAAGCGAAATTTAATTTAACCTAATCCAACTACATATATTGTAGATAATAATTTAATAATAAATACAATGACATTACATGTAAAAAAAAAAAATTGCCATTGGGACACCGTAAATAAACCTTCTCTGCTTTCCACAGATCAGAAAAATGTCGGGAAATTTTTCGAACCGACGAGAGAATCTGCGGTTAGAGACCTGTTTTTAATTTTTATGTCTCGCTAAGTGGTAGTTACGAGACCAAGAGTACGTATCCCCCGTAACCGCCTCAGGTTACTCGAAGCTGTTATTACAACCCCAGAGTCCATCGGCTGAACCGAGGCAATTCTTTACAATCGTAATTGCTATTGTTGGGTAATTGGGTAATTGTGTAAGGGTATATACTTCAGCTGTAGCTTCCTTGCAGCTCACTACGGTCAAAATAATTATTCCTGGCCACAGTAGCAGGTCTGACCGCTGCAAGTCACCAGCACTGACGTACACACCACGTAGTCACGTGAGTTCTGTGAGCAAAACGTTGCCCTGATAAAAAACCCTTCTGCATATTGTCTTCTCAAACACACCTGTTACACAAATAACCCGCACATAAAAGAGAGAAGCGTGTGACTTTGTCAATGGTCCAAGTCGGACCGAAACGTCGTCGTAAGCTTCTCTCTTTTATGTGCGGGTTATTTGTGTATCGTTCCAGTCACGGTATTGTGCCTTTTTGTTATTTATGGACACACCTGTTGTCAGTGTGACTGGGAGTGCCTTTTGGCTTACTTTCAAGGTTTAGTATGTCTAGATAGGAGGAACAGGGTGTAGTTAGACAGGCGGGTTAATTTCTCTCCTGAGATAACCTGGACACCGAGCGTAAGGTCTTCTGGTGTCGACCTTTTATTTCTTATCTCACGTACATATGGATGTACAGAGAGTGCCTGATGGGGGACTCTAGTAAGATCATACGTTTTCGCACCACGAGAAATATACATGCTGGCTTGAATGTTTCCTGTGACTGTTCAGCCGCTGTGTTACCTGTCGAGTCGCGACGAATTCTGTAAATTGATTATTTGTAGTTAAAAATACATTTTTACAAGGTATAACCTAGTCCAACCTAACCTCATCCCGTCAAACCTCATCTAACTTCATCTCATCTAACAAAACCTAGCCTAACCTAACCTCACCTTTCTTAACCTTACCTAACATTAATCTGACTTAACAGACATATACGGTACTCAGAATAAACAGATGATGCATTAAGGGAACAGGTATATACAATAGGAATATGCCAACTAAAAAACGATACGTCTGAGCTTACAAACAACGGATACGGAAGCATTAATATTAAAAGGCAGACAGAGGGAAGACGAGGATGCTGAAAGGCCAAGGAAGGTTTTCAAAGGAGACTACATCCATGAGAATAAATTATAATTGATATATTCATGGAGAGGGGAAAACGAGAAACCCAATGGGGATCATGGAGAGGCTGGAAGGTAATCAGGTTTGATTCAAGGAAGAGGAGGGCAGCTTCAAGTCCTTGGGACAAGAGTCCTTGGTAAGCACCAAAGGGAGTAACTGCAACTCACTGCAGTGGAACGGAAACAGAGAACTGGCTGACTCTGCAAATGCAACAGGTTGTTGCATTAACACAACTCTCACATAGAGAGAGAGAGAGAGAGAGAGAGAGAGAGACAGACAGACAGACAGACAGACAGACAGACAGACAGACAGACAGCCACGCACACACAGACACAGACACACACAGACACGCACACACACACACACACACACACACACACACACACACACACACACACACACACACACACACACACACACACACACACACACAACAAACACTCACACACTCAGAAATAACCTGAAATAACGCGTGAAATAACTAACGAACTGGACAGCAGATTTTGTTACTCAAGCAACCATTACAATAATAATAATAATAATAATAATAATAATAATAATAATAATAATAATAATAATAATAATAATTCTTATTATTATTATAACAATAATGGTACAAAACTCATTACAAAACGGCATCGTATGACAAAGATTTGTGTCAAGTTATTTTACCAGACGAATAAAACACCAGCAGCACCAAACAACCAGATCACAGAGTACAGAGAGTCACCAGATCACAGAGTACAGAGAGTAACCAGATCACAGAGTACAAGGAGTCATCAGATCACAGAGTACAGAGTCACCAGAACACAGAGTACAAAGAGTCGCCAGATCACAGAGTACAGAGTCACCAGATTACAGAGTACAAAGAGGCACCAGATCACAGAGTACAGAGTCACCAGATCACAGAGTACAAAAAGTCACCAAATCACAGAGTGCAATGATTCACCAGATCACAGAGTACAAAACGTCACCAGATCACAGAGTGCAATGATTCACCAGATCACAGTGTACAGAGTTACCGGATCAGAGAGTACAAAAAGTCACCAGATCACAGAGTACAAAGAGACACCAGATCACAGAGTACAGAGAGTCACCGGATCACAGAGTACAGAGAGTTACCGGATCACAGAGTACAGAGAGCCTCCGGATCACAGAGTACAGAGAGTCGCCAGGTCACAGAGTACAGAGTCACTAGATCACAGAGTACAAAGAGTCACCAGAACACAGAGTACAAAGAGTCACCAGATCACAGAGTACAAAGAGGCACCAGATCGCAGAGTACAAAGAGTCACCGTATCACAGAGTACCGAGAGTCACCAGATCACAGAGTACAAAGAGTCACCATATCACAGAGTACAGAGAGTCACCAGATCACAGAGTGCAAAGAGTCACCATATCACAGAGTACAGAGAGTCACCAGATCACAGAGTACAGAGAGTCACCAGATCGCAGTTTACAAGGAGTCACCAGATCACAGTTTACAAAGAGTCATCAGATCACAGAGTACAAAGAGTCACCATATCACAGAGTGTAGAGAGTCACCAGATCACAGAGCAGAGTTATCAGATCACAGAGTACAGATAGTCACCAGGTCACAGAGTACAGATAGTCACCAGGCCACAAAGTACAGAGAATCACCAGATCACAGAGTACAGAGAGTCACCAGATCACAGAGTACAAAGAGTCACCAGATCACAGAGTACAGAGAGTCACCAGATCACAGTTTACAAAGAATCATCAGATCACAGAGTACAAAGAGCCACCAGATCACAGAGTACAAAGAGCCACCAGATCACAGAGTACAAAGAGTCACCAGATCAGAGTACAGGGAGTCACCAGATCACAGTATTATATCACTGAAGTGATATAATACTAATTAGCTTTACCAGAAGTAATTAGGAAGCCTATTCCTTACCCCTGGTTTGACAACCCGTTTCAGAGCTCGAATCCACAAGCATACTTGTACAATGATAACGACTCACGAAGCCATTGTTAAATGCATTGGCTCTCTTGCCCCTTGTCTCAGGCTTCCAGCACTGCAAGATAATCTACCTAAGGAAACGTATTCAGCTTTCTGTCTACTTCACATCCGACCTGCAGATGTTTGCACTAACTCTGATTAAAAAAAATATTAATGCAAAATTTGAGGCTTACCGAAATTGAAAATACCGAGTAGCGGCTGAAGCAGGAGAGAAAAGGAGAGAGAAAGTCTGAAGATACGAATGAAGGTGGTGGCCACAGAAGAAAGGGGATATCTCACGAATACAGGTGGCGGCTACAAAAGAGAGGGAATAGCTCACGAATGAAGGTGGTGGCTACAGAAGACAGCAAGTCCTTCAGGATAAAAACGAATATGTTGGTCACAGAAGAGAGTATCTCAATATAAGAATGAAGGTAATGTCCACGGAATGTGTGTGTGTGTGTGTGTGTGTGTGTGTGTGTGTGTGTGTGTGTGTGTGTGTGTGTGTGTGTGTGTGTGTGTGTGTGTGTGTGTGTGTGTGTGTGTGTGTGTCAATATAAAAATGAAGATAGTGTCCACAGAAGAGTGTGTCCACAGAAGAGTGCCTGAAGAATGAAGGTGGTGTCCACAGGAGAGAGCGAGTGTCTCCAGATAAGGACGGAGGTGGTGCAGCCTCTACCACTAAATCACAACATGATAAACGACTACCTAGTCCCCGCCTGTGCACCATCAGCCCTTGACAAATGAAGTGAAGATCAACACTCGCTTCTTATTCTGGATGTGTTTTGAGAAGTCTTTGTTGCTCCTACTTCACCTGCTGCTGCTGCTGCTGCTGCCGCTCTTACTGCTGCTGCTGCTGCTGCTGCTGCTGCTGCTGCTGCTGCTGCTGCTGCTGCTGCTGCTGCTGCTGCTGCTGCTGCCGCTCTTACTGCTGTTACTGCTGCTGCTTGCAACAGATAAGACAAATGAAGATATAAATCCAGATACACTTTTGTTGACCCTTTTGGGGACTAGTTCCTAGGCCTCTCGTGTATCCATATGCTCTTGCGCTAACATCCACAGGATGGATATGAGCTGTGCATTAAACTAGCGCTTCAACAGCAAAGTGTAAATTTTCTTAAAGGAGAGATTTTTTTTTAGATTTTGGCGCCGAAGTGGGTAGTTTATTGGACGGGTAGTTTATTGGACGGGTAGTTTATTGGACGGGTAGTTTATTGGACGGGTAGTTTATTGGACGAGTAGTTTATTAGATGGGTAGTTTATTGGAGGGAATTACAAGAGCAAATGGATGCACAAATTGCTTTGGAACTAGACCCCACAAAGGTTAAAAAGAACACATCTGGATTTAAATCCACCTGTTTTCTGACATGCTGCAGGATCTTAAAAGAAAATAGGACACCGTTCAAATAAGCAGTCAATCACATTAGGAATTTCAATAACTGATGAAATCAGATAAGACGGATAATTGTGTGTATGATTTACGGAACCATCGAGTAGGTTGTAAATTAGTGGCTTGTTTTCAACTCATTTACAACACCCCATCTTATCCTCTTCATTTTCTTTCTCCTCTTTTCCCCTTTCCTCTCCTCCATCCCATTCATTTTACCTGTTTAAAAGCACACGTTTTCCTCTCCCTCCCTCCCTCCCTCCCACTCTCCCTCCCACTCTCCCTCCCTCCCTTGGGAGCGTTCGATATTATTTCTCTTATGAACACTTCTATGCAAGGGATCAGCAACTCGCCGCATGCGTCTTTGAAATCATTTTGCATAACCCTAGAGATGTATCAGATCTTCTCAATTTGCAGACTGCAGAGAGGCAAAATTTATCCTTGAAATTAAGTTTATTATAATTTTATTTACTCGTTGATTATATTAATTCTGTAGTTATTTTTCACTTTATGTTGGGTGGAAATTTCGGGGGTTAAAAATCAGATTTACATTTCACTATTTTTTTAAGTGCGACTCTTAACAGCGTTTTAAACTTTTAATGTGTCCCACAGGAAATAAAAAGGTCAGTGAACTCTGCTCTACGTCACTCTCTTCCAAATCTCTCTCTCTCATTTCTCTGCTACCGCCTCTTTCTCTCCTCCCTCGTGCCAGCATCAACCACACTCTCCATTCCCCTCTCTCCTGCCTCCCCTCGCCACCTCTAAGCTCCTTGCTCTCCTAGGGAGTAATGGCAAGTAGGACTGACTTATGGGGGAGTCGTGAATCAGGTCCTTCAAGAGGGTGGTAGGAATTAATGCTGCTGCTTTTGTAAGTTGATTGAGGTACAGGTACACATAAATACAGTTACATAAATTACCACACATAGCAGCATATGTGTAGATTACCCAGAATAACCCTAAAAAGTCAGACAAAGTGACTTATTCCATTGGGGGTCCTTGTAATAACTTATTCTTCAGTAATTGACCAACATTGTTCAATGTAGTTCATTTTCTTCCTCTCTCTCTCTCTCTCTCTCTCTCTCTCTCTCTCTCTCTCTCTCTCTCTCTCTCTCTCTCTCTCTCTCTCTCTCTCTCTCTCTCTCTCTCTCTGGGCAAGCAGAGCAACACATACAATGGTCCATGACTTTAATTTTAATGTAGCTGTCACTGGGTTACCCAAGCCTGTCGAGGAGGTTCGTCTAGACATGCAATAATACGCTCCACACACAGTATATGTACTCCCTCGTAACAGATGGCAAGCGTACGGATATTTTACCAGCTTTTAACAGTACGGTATAATTACATATAATCGGTCATAAATGAACAGAAAACCCTGGGCGTCACGGATATTGCTGGCGCTCTGAGAAAGTGAACAGGCCATCATGAGCAGCAGAAAATTATCACTGTCAGAGGCGGTAAATATGCCGCTGACAGTTTGGAACTGTTATGTGCACGTTTTGACAATTTCAGACCGTCTGAAAGAAAGTCTCCACGGTATAATATAGACAAAATTATTATTACGATTATTTTGATCATTTTGGATGCGTTGAACCCACTGATCTCACTCCCCCGACCTGTCACCTGCTGCCATCTATAAATATAATTGTTGTACACTAGAGATGATGTTTCGTCTAACAGGATTTTTTATAAAAATCCTGTTAGACGAAACATCATCTCTATAAAAAATTCTGATCTTCATTTGTGTCTTTTTCTTTCAGGTTACAAGCACGTGATTCTTGTTCTGTGACATTTTTAATGAAGCAGTGAATGTCGGGTGCCGAAATCCCTGCAGCTTTGGTGTTTCATTTCCTTTAGAAGTCATGTACGTATTGTTTAACTCTGGCTGTTTGCACGCAGGCGAAGAGTGCTCACCTGTCTTTGAAAATCAATAGGATTTGGAATTCTCATAAAATGATCACTTATCATACTGTCTGAGGGAGTACAAACACATTAGATCAAGAAGCATAACAAATAACTTTGACAATGGAAGACCAGTTACGTGAAACACTCAGAGAGTAGCAGCCACATCTCTGTGACTGATCACGAACCCAGATAGAAAAGTCCTGTAGATCCATGGAATAAGAGTTGTCAATCCCCCCCCCCCTCTCCTTCCTAGGTTCAAAATCCACAGGGGTTCAGTGCTTCCCCCGGAGAAATTATAATATTAATCCGCCACGAAAGAAGAAGCCATCACAGTGGTTCTCATCTTGCAACACGAACAATGACAGAAACACCGTCCAAGCTGCCACTGAACGCATTCTTATTACAAACAACGATACCTGTCACGAATTAATACTAATTTTATTATGGAAAAACAATGATTTTTCTCGAAAATCGTTGTTGTCGCTCAAAATAAAAGCCAAAATTTAATTTCATGAATTAAAGCAAATAATACATGCATACGACAATAATGATAAAATATTAATAACAATAATAATAATGATAATAACAATAGTAATAATAATAATAATAATAATAATAATAATAATAATAATAATAATAATGATAATAACAATAATAATAATGATAATAGCAATAATAATCATGATAATAACAATAATAATAATGATAATAACAGTAATAATAATGATAATAACAATAATGATAATAATGCTTAACATAAATAAACAAGTAGTGTACTGAAAATAGAACCTAATAGGAACAAGGTAAAGTATCCCTTAATTAGGACACAGGTGAGCGTTATTAGCATATAATTAAACAGCTCCCAGCGGGCGAACGTTGAACTCATCAGCGTGTGAGCGGCACCAGTCCCCTGGGCTGTGTAAACATGAGGTACTGACTGGAAAATCAAACTGCCCTGAGTGCCTCATTCTCTTCTTGATCAAACTCGTTTTAATGTTGGGAGTTTGAGAAGTTAGGTAAGATTCGTCAGGAAACAGAGGACACGTGTTTCTTGACGCGGGTCTTAGACCTGCCAGCAGAATTTTTGGCCAGCCTTTCGCTGGCTTACAGGTCCACCCCTTGAAAAATTTTATTTTCACTGTTTAGATGCATAGTGGGAAAAGGGGATACGAAACTGAGAATGACTTGGTAGGGAGAGAACGAGATTAACTCGGTGTGATTTTGAAAGGGATCGGGTGCGAGTTTGCAAACTGGTCCAGTTTGAGATTGGAAACGTCCTGGTTAAAGTCTGAAGATGACCTAGCCCGAAACTGATCTGGTCTGAGACTGACTTATCTGCTCTGAGATTAACTGGGTCTGAAAGTAACCTAGTGCGAGACTATTCTGATCCGAGATAAACGTGTCTTGAGTCTGACCTAGATTGAGAGTAACCTGATCTGAGACTAATCTGATCTAAACTTACTGCTTCTCCTGGTTCTTCTAGTTTTACTGTTTGCCTTAGTAACCACATCTATAGCATTTCTAGGAAGTCCACAGCAGACCTCTTCCAGCATTATTCTTTTAAGAATATATTTATTTATCTCTTTATTACCAACACTAACCTGTTCCGAGACTGACCTGGATTCAGACTAGCTCAGTCAAAGACGGCATCACAGAATGAACGGGATGTCTCAGCACTAAATAATATTCTTGAACATTTAACAGACAAATCTATTTCCAGTATACTTTCTTTTTCCCCTGCTACGTGTACCTTAGTGTTCGCTCATGTGTCGGTACTCTGGTCAGCCATATTACCATTTTGCTGGTTGCCGTCATCCATATGCCCTGCATTTACTTCTAAGGCCAAGGCTTATTCAACTGGTAGCCGGTTGCCCGAACGTAAACAGATGTAGAACCACGTTGGGAGACGCGGCTTGTTCGATTAAAGTTGATTCGATTATTTGTGATTAAATATACTTTTTTTATAGCTTGAAGGCAGCCTAACTTACAGGAACCTAACCTAGCTTATAGTAACCTAACCTAACCTAACTTACAGTAACCTAGCCTAGCTTATGGTAACCTAACCTAACCTAACTTAATACTTTTTTTATAGCTTGAAGGCAGCCTAACTTACAGGAACCTAACCTAGCTTATAGTAACCTAACCTAACCTAACTTACAGTAACCTAGCCTAGCTTATGGTAACCTAACCTAACCTAACTTACAGTAACCTAGCCTAGCTTACAGTAACCTAGCCTAGCTTATAGTAACCTAACCTACCCTAACTTACAGTAACCAAAGCTAACCTATAGACTGATACCTGCACGACTGTCGTGTAAATAAGACTTTCAGCAAACTGCAACATGGCTGCCAGCCTAATAGACATTCCCTACTTTGAAATCCGTTAATAATTCCAATATCTACTTCAGCCTACTTCCTTACTTTCCTCTTATATTTCTTTCTATAGCTTTGACTCTTCACACTCTTGGGGAAACTATTACAAAGTTAGAATGTGAATAATGTATATAAATGCCTACGGTAATTTAGCTATAAATATATACATTATATATGTATACTAATTTTATGCAGTAATATTATTCTGTATGTTATCTTAAAATACATACACTTTTATAGAGAAATTACGTTAAATATACCTTAAATATTAGTCGCAAAAGGGACGGTAATGAGATAGAGCGAATATAGTGTTCTCTCATCAGTGGGTTTGACAGGACAAAAAAAATGCTGAATGGGTTAATTTCGCAGTGTGGTGGTAATAGATGAGAGACGATAGATGAAAGATGATAGATGAGAGACGATAGATGAAAGATGATAGATGATAGATGATAGATGGGAGACGATAGATGAAAGATGATAGATGAGAGACGAAAGATGAAAGACGATAGATGAGAGATGATAGATGATAGATGGGAGATGGTAGATGAAAGATGATATATGATAGATGATATAGATGATAGATGACAGATGATAGATGAAAGATGATATATGAGAAATGATAGATAAGAGAAGTGAGATGATAGATAAGAGAAGTGAGATGATAGATTCTATATAAGAGATGAGAGATGATAGATAAAGATGAGAGATGAAAGATGAGAGATGATAGATGAGAGATATGATAGATGAGATATGAAAGATGATAGATGACAGATGAGACATGATAGATAAATGAGAGATGAGATATGATAGATGATTGATAGATGAGAAGCCTCACCACCTACCTACCTGGAGTCTACCTGGAGGGTATTCCGGGGATCAACGCCCCCGCGGCTCGGTCCACAACCAGGCCTCCCGGTGGATCAGGGCCTGATCACCCAGGCTGTTACTGCTGGTCGCACGTAGCCCAACGTACGAACCACAGCCCGGCTGACCCGGCACCGACTTTAAGAGTCTCTCCAGCTCTCTCTTGAAGGCAGCCAGGAGTCTATTGGTAATTTCCCTCATGGCTGGTGGGAGGCTGTTGAACAGTCTTGGCCCCGGACACTTACAGTGTTTTCTCTTAGTGTACCAATGGCGCCCCTACTTTTCATTGGGGGTATTTTGCATCGCCTGCCCAGTCTTTTACTTTCGTAGGGAGTGATTTCTGTGTGCAGATTAGGGACCATTCCTTCTAGGATTTTACAAGTGTTGATTATGATATATCTCTCTCTCCTGCGTTCCAGCTTGTATAAGTCAAGTGCTTTCAAGCGTTCCCAGTAGTTAAGGTGCTTGACAGAACTTATACGTGCAGTAAAGGATCTTTGTACACTCTCTTGATCTGCGATTTTACCTGCTTTGAATGGAGATGTTAATGTACAGTAGTATTCCAGCCTAGAGAGAACAAGTGATTTGAAAAGGATCATCATTGAATTTGCATCTCTTGTTTTAAACGTTCTCATTATCCATCCTATTATTTTCTTTGCAGTTGTTATCGTGGCACTGTTGTTGTCCTTGAAGGTGAGATCCTCAGACATTACCACTCCCATGTCCCTCACATTATTTTTGCACTCTGTTATATGATCAGAGTTTGTAGTAAACTCAGTTCTGGTTATTATTTCCTCTAGTTTTCCATAATGGAGTAGGTGGAATTTGTCTTCATTGAACATCATATTGTTTCTCGTTGCGCATTGGAAAACTTGGTTTATATCTTCTTGGAGGTTAACCGTGTCCTCAATAGACGACAGTCTCATGCAGATACTAGTATCATCTGCAAAGGATGACACGGTGTTGTGGATTATATTTCTGTCTAGTCTGATATGAAGATGAGGAACAGGATGGGAGCGAGTACTGTGCCTTGTGGAACAGAGCTTTTCACCATTGCATCTTCAGAGTTAACTCTGTTTACCATTATTTGTGTTCGATTGGTTAGAAAGTTGAAGATCCATCTCCCCATTTTGCCAGTTATTCATTTAGCACGTATTTTGTGCGCAATTACGCCATGATCGCACTTGTCAAACGCTTTTGCAAAGTCTGTGTATATTACATCTGCATCCTGTTTTTCTTCCAGTGCATCCAAGACCATATCATAGTGATCCAGTAATTGCGAGAGGCTGGAGAGACCTGCTCTCAACCCTGGATTGTGCAGTGGATACACACACACACACACACACACACACTCAAAAACGCTAGATGAATATACTGGTGTCCTAAAAACATAAAAAAAAAACACATTACCAGCCTTCTCTTCAACAAGCCAGCACTCGCATTCGGAGCACTAAAAATTCATTACAAGAGCCATTGTACAAAACACATTCAATCCGTTGTTTGTCAAAGGTTTTCGTTGTGCCGATATAAAATATTTGCCACTGCTGTCATTCAAGGGGATTTTCATACAGTTTTAATTCGTCTGTGTCCTCGCGTCATTTGCTTCACTGTCATCAGCTTAACGTGCAGATATTTTAAGTTGTTATAACTTCATTGATGAGTTAGTTGTAACTTTATGAATTAGTTGTTATAACTTTATGGATGAGTTAGTTTTTATAATTGTATGGATGAGCTGGTTTTTATAACTTCATGGATGAGCTAGTTATAATTGTATGGGTGAGCTGGTTGTTATAACTTCATGGATGAGCTAGTTGTTATACTTGTATGGATGAGCTGGTTGTTATAACTTCATGGATGTGCTAGTTGTTATACCTCCTGCTTGTATGTATTCTGGCGTATCTATGTGTCTGTATGTGTATCTCTACCTGTATGGCTGTCTCTGCATATGTGTAACTCAGTATATCTGTTCTCCTCTGTGTGGAAAGCGACCCGAAGAAACTTCCTTGACAGTAATGTACTAATTCATGAGGATTTTAATTTTGGCCAGAGTGACTAATTGGTTATCTGGTAATTTATGAGGCGAATGACTTCCAGAGAGTAGTCTAGAACTGCCTATTGTGACAGGTCCTGACTGAACAAATTAGAGAGAATAACCTGCTTGACCTGCTTTTGGTAAACAATGAAACCCAGATAAATAACCTAGCGATTACAAATCTATTTCTCTTAGTATTAACTGGTAGTGTGATAATATAAATAATGCAGTGCAGGTTAGAGAATTTCGCCTTGCATAATATTAAGGAATTATGGAGTACCTGAGTAAACACTGGCTCGGGCCACCTGACTAGTCACTATCGACAGCTGACTAGTGACTATCGACGAAGATATTACAAACAGTTACGAAGAGAAATGCCAATATATTTTTTCGTGACTAATGTACAAACTGTTCACTGATATGTATTATTCACATAATCCCAATGGATCTCTGTCTTCATATATGTGTGTGTCAATACATGTGTTTCCTTCTGTCTGTATGTGTTTGTCTGCATATGCGTCTCAGCATAACTGAGGGGGTCTCTGTCCATCTGTTCATATCTCTTTCGCAAGATATTTGTCTGTCTCTTTGCCTGCCTGTCTGTGTGTCTGTGTCTGTGCTGGGATTTCAGTGCTCTCATGTGAGCTTTATATGATAAAATAGTTCTCGTGTTTGCGACCATTGTGAAGTAAGTACCTCGGGTCTGCCTCCCTGCGACAATATGCAATGTGTAGTCTTGACAATACTGGCATTTTATAGGCGCTCAATTCCGTATTCTTTTCAGTACTTACTGCCGAGTTGTAGTGGAACTAGGAGGAATGTGCGTGGCGCGTGCGTGGCACGTGCGTGTGTGTACTTACCTATTTGTACTCACCTATTTGTGGTTGCAGGGGTCGACTCTTAGTTCCTGGCCCCGCCTCTTCACTGGTTGCTACTGGGTCCTCTCTCTCCCTTCTCCATGAGCTTTATCATACCTCGTCTTAAAACTATGTATGGTTCCCGCCTCCACTACGTCACTTTCTAGGATATTCCACTGCCTGACTCTATGACTGAAGAAATACTTTCTAACATCCCTTTGACTCATCTGACTCTTCAACTTCCAATTGTGACCTCTTGTTTCTGTGTCCCCTCCCTGGAACATCCCGTCTTTGTCCACCTTGTCTATTCCGCGCAGTATTTTATATGTCGTTATCATGTCTCCCCTGACCCTCCTGTCCTCCAGTGTCGTCAGGCCGATTTCCCTTAACCTTTCTTCATAGGACATTCCCCTTAGCTATGGAATTAACCTTGTCGCAAACCTTTGCACTTTCTCTAATTTCCTGACGTGCTTGATCAAGTGCGGGTTCCAAACAGGTGCTGCATACTCCAGTATGGGCCTGACGTACACGGTGTACAGTGTCTTGAACGATTCCTTACTAAGGTATCGGAACGCTGTTCTCAGGTTTGCCAGGCGCCCATATGCTGCAGCAGTTATCTGGTTGATGTGTGCTTCCGGAGACATGCTCGGTGTTATACTCACCCCAAGATATTTCTCCTTGAGCGAGGTTTGCAGTCTTTGGCCACCTAGCCTATACTCCGTCTGTGGTCTTCTTTACCCTTCCCCGATCTTCATGACTTTGCATTTGGCGGGGTTAAATTCGAGAAGCCAGTTGCTGGACTAGGTGTCCAAGTCTGTCCAGGTCTCTTTGAAGTCCTGCCTGGTCCTCATCTGATTTAATTCTCCTCATTAACTCCACGTCATCTGCAAACAGGGACACTTCTGAGTCTAACCCTTCCATCATGTCATTCACATATACCAAAAATAGCACTGGTCCTAGGACCGACCCCTGTGGGACCCCCCTCGTCACAGGTGCCCACTGTGATACCTCATCACGTACCATGACTCGCTGTTGCCTCCCTGTCAGGTATTCTCTGATTGCCTGTGAATGTGTGTATGTACTCACCTAGTACTCACCTAGTTGAGGTTGCGGGGGTCGAGTCCGAGCTCCTGGCCCCGCCTCTTCACTGATCGCTACTAGGTCACTCTCCCTGAGCCGTGAGCTTTATCATACCTCTGCTTAAAGCTATGTATGGATCCTGCCTCCACTACATCGCTTCCCAAACTATTCCACTTACTGACTACTCTGTGGCTGAAGAAATACTTCCTAACATCCCTGTGATTCATCTGTGTCTTCAGCTTCCAACTGTGTCCCCTTGTTACTGTGTCCAATCTCTGGAACATCCTGTCTTTGTCCACCTTGTCAATTCCTCTCAGTATTTTGTATGTCGTTATCATGTCCCCCCTATCTCTCCTGTCCTCCAGTGTCGTCAGGTTGATTTCCCTTAACCTCTCCTCGTAGGACATACCTCTTAGCTCTGGGACTAGTCTTGTTGCAAACCTTTGCACTTTCTCTAGTTTCTTTACGTGCTTGGCTAGGTGTGGGTTCCAAACTGGTGCCGCATACTCCAATATGGGCCTAACGTATACGGTGTACAGGGTCCTGAACGATTCCTTATTAAGATGTCGGAATGCTGTTCTGAGGTTTGCTAGGCGCCCATATGCTGCAGCAGTTATTTGGTTGATGTGCGCTTCAGGAGATGTGCCTGGTGTTATACTCACCCCAAGATCTTTTTCCTTGAGTGAGGTTTGTAGTCTCTGACCCCCTAGACTGTACTCCGTCTGCGGCCTTCTTTGCCCTTCCCCAATCTTCATGACTTTGCACTTGGTGGGATTGAACTCCAGGAGCCAATTGCTGGACCAGGTCTGCAGCCTGTCCAGATCCCTTTGTAGTTCTGCCTGGTCTTCGATCGAGTGTATTCTTCTCATCAACTTCACGTCATCTGCAAACAGGGACACCTCAGAGTCTATTCCTTCCGTCATGTCGTTCACAAATACCAGAAACAGCACTGGTCCTAGGACTGACCCCTGCGGGACCCCGCTGGTCACAGGTGCCCACTCTGACACCTCGCCACGTACCATGACTCGCTGCTGTCTTCCTGACAAGTATTCCCTGATCCATTGTAGTGCCTTCCCTGTTATCCCTGCTTGGTCCTCCAGTTTTTGCACCAATCTCTTGTGTGGAACTGTGTCAAACGCCTTCTTGCAGTCCAAGAAAATGCAATCCACCCACCCCTCTCTCTCTTGTCTTACTGCTGTCACCATGTCATAGAACTCCAGTAGGTTTGTGACACAGGATTTCCCGTCCCTGAAACCATGCTGGCTGCTGTTGATGAGATCATTCCTTTCTAGGTGTTCCACCACTCTTCTCCTGATAATCTTCTCTATGATTTTGCATACTATACATGTCAGTGACACTGGTCTGTAGTTTAATGTGTGTGTGCGTGTGTGTGTGTGTGTGTGTGTGTGTGTGTGTGTGTGTGTGTGTGTGTGTGTGTGTGTGTGTGTGTGTGTGTGTGTGTGTGTGTGTGTGTGTTTATACAACCCTCACAATGCAACCCTTGTACCCAAAAAAAAAAAAAAAAAAACGCCGCATTACAATACAAACTCCAACAAAAAACGTATCAATATAGAAATGTAAATCAAGTTAAACAGGGCATTGTTTAAGGAAACAAATCAGTCTTAAAACTAGCAGGAATGTGCTCTAACCACTGTACCTTGATGGTTCAATATAGAGTGGAATATTCATATAGCTTCAGGAAGAAATCCAAATATTCTTTCTTTAAGACTTTTTATCCACTTCTCCGAGGATATGGGTCTCAAAATTTGCACCGGAGGTGGACCCCAACATAGGTAGGTATTTTACAGACCAGTCTCACACAAGTATGGCTACGGCCAGGTCCAGCTCGATCTGATGCTAGATTCCTTGGTATAAAAAAAATCCCACTGAACGAATTTTATGGGTGAGTGGATTCACTTGGCGTACTTCCTACAATACTGAAGACCGAGCGAAACGTTGTCCCGATAAAACACTAAAACCATGCTTGCTCTGAAGCATGGTTTTAGTGTTTTATAATGAAAAAGAAAACGAATACAGGTAGTACTAGCTAAAAAAAATCACCGTTGAGTTCTTGTGGTAAAGCAGATCTATAGAAAAATAAAAGGTTTCAAGAAACTCACGATTTATTAACTGTGAAGAATTATATTTTATGGATGGACACACACAAAGGGACAGACAGACGACGGGACGTACGAAATGACTGAAGGAGGGACGGACCTGGTTAGCACTATGCTCCCCCCAACTCCATATTTATGGCCGGGGCATAAAATATGATATTAAGAATGTACCTCATGGAGGCGTGGCTGTTGGGGTCCAATCTTGGCCAGGAGACGAAACACCCGCCTCAAGAGTGTTGGACACGCCTCTGTTTCAAGACACACATGAAATAAGGAATACCTATATATATTATATATATATATATATATATATATATATATATATATATATATATATATATATATATATATATATATATATATATATATATATATATATATATATATATATACGTCCCTTATTCTTCAATGCATATATAGTCAATATTTGCTAAAAAGACTTCAAATGAATTTAGAATACTGATACAGTTACGGTGATACAACAGAACAGTGTAATGAGGTTTATGACCGGCTTTGCCAACAGTTGTTTTCCAAGTGTTGTCTGAGATGCTCATTAGCAAACTATTAGCGGATTGCTCACATCTGTACATTAGATAAACTTTTTAGAGTTCCTCGACTCATAGTAGCTGAAGTACCAGCCTTGTATCCAAGCCAAGTTGCATTACTATATACTGGCTAGTAGAAATATTTACTACTACTACTACTACTACTACTACTACTACTACTACTACTACTATTAATAATAATAATAATAATAATAATAATAATAATAATAATAATAATAATAATAATAATAATAATAATAATAACAATAATAAATAACTCTGTTGCTATACAGCCTGTTAAAAAATACAACTGCATTATACAAACCACCTTTGTACACGAAATATAAACACGTTAAGTCCCAAAAGAAGTATTAGGACATTTAAGTACTTGCGTTCAAGAAATATAAGTACGTAAGAGACAAAGGAAGAATTAGGACATTTATTAAGATGCTTCGCCGGTCAAAGATTTTTCACTCCAGTACAGAAAACGCAGTGGAAGTATATAAATGTAGTATGAGGTAAATACGCTGGCATCTGGGGCCTGGGGCTACCTCGTGGACGTGGATGGTAATCCTTAATATTGTGGCTGGACAACTTGACACTGCTGCGAGCTCCTTAATAAGATCAACTCATTCGAAAAACCGTTTAGTTCATCGTAAAGTGAACATGATTGTTATCTTACTTTTCTGTCGTGCTTCTTTGCACGAATGGTACTAAATTGGACTTAGAGATTTTCAAGAATCCCTCACGTCTTGTCACACCAAGAGAGGTGTCTACATAGCAATCTGACTTCCTAGCAGTTCAAGTAAGTTCTTCACATACGGTTTGCAGCACATTTCTAAGTGAGATTAGGTTAGGCTGTCCTGTATTCTAAACAAAAACATAATAGAATATGAGACACCATAACGGATAAAGTATAAATGTAAGACACAACCAGTCATATTTTAACTGTTCAAGACGTCTTCAATAGTCACCCATTTGACTGTTTTTACAACTGTGCCATGATGTCTGTGAGTAAGAGGACGGGTTGATCATAGGAATTTACTTGACAACATAATAGGATGTCTATCATTGCCGTCCTCGATGATGACTCTACACACCACGATTTTTCTCAACTTCAATACCCAACACTTCATTAGCAACTATAGAAGGAAAGTCGAGAGAATCCTCCGCTCTACTGTGATAGACCTTTCTTTTCTTTTTCTTTTTTTTTTTTTTGTTATTAATGGAGAGATTCTTAGTACTTCCAGGATTTGGACAACGTCTCCAGCCTTGTCAAGAGTAAAATCAGTGTAAATGGCACCACACTCGGCAATGTGCTGAAAAAGACACGTCAGCAACAATACTAGGAAGTATTAATTAGAAAACGTACCATACCACGGGTGGGGATAGAACCCAGGATCGGAGAGTCTCAAAACTCCAGTGGCTAACGCGACGGTCTGGAGTTTTGAGACTCTCTGATCGTGGGTTCTATCCCCGCCCGTGGTATGGTTTGTTTGCAATCGTGTCATTACGATTTCGTGAGTTATGTTAGAAAACGTTTTGGTCATGGAACCGTAACGTTATCTAGTGTTTGCTCCCGTGTCTTTTTAAACCACTTTCTCGGTATCAATTACCAAGTTTTATATTACATCCAGCAATACCAAGAATTTAGTATTGAAGAGTAACACATACCATACAAAGTAACGCGGGTATCACCACTACAGCATGTAGTGGATACGGCGAATATTACGGGAGACTTCTAGAGCCTTGGATTTTGATGACTGTGTCAGGTATAGGCAGGATGATGCTGGCAAGAAGGTCTTAAATCATAAAACTGCCATAATTCTGTGTGACAGTATTGACAGTGGCAATGAGAGCAAATCCAAAACGGTACCTGTGGTGCTGGTCAACATTTCCCCCCTGATATTCTGGTATCTTTGAAGCTAGTGAGGCGTTTGCCGGAGTTCCTGGAACACACGTCAAAGCGACAGTTTAGACCATGCCTGCGTTATTCAACAAAACACCAACAATCATCTCATAAACTTCAATGATGTAAAATTTTCCTGGAAACTGAGCAGCACCACACACGTTGCTTAGAATCTACCATTATTATTACTACTATCACACAAAATTCTAGCATTTTTTATGATTTGTGATGCTCTAGCCAGGATCATCCTGCCTAAATGGACACAGGTGTCAAGCATCATGTCCCTCCCAGCCCCACATGCAACACCTGACCTTGTTGCATATTGTATATACTCCTTAGACTGAAAAAAAGCCTTTGAGGGTGAAACATCACGACAAAAAAATGCAACACCACTTTTGAGTCCTACTCGAGTGTATAACCTGTAATAAAAGTTCCAATTGAACTTCTACAAGAGGACATCATTCCTGACAAGACAAAATTTACAAGAGGACAATCTTTGTAATCAAACAGCCTTTGTAACCTAACAATGATCGTAACTAAACAACAGTTGTAATCAAACAACCTTCGTAACCAAAATAATATTTGTAACCAAATAATTTTTGCAACCAAACAATTTCTGTGACCAAACAATCTTTGTAATCAATTTTTGTAACCAATCAATCTTTGTAGCGATAAAACTTAGTTATCTTCGCCACAAGACAACCTTCGCCACCAAACCCCTACAAGACAACCTTCGCCACCAAACCCCTACAAGACAACCTTCGCCACCAAACCCCTACAAGACAACCTTCGCCACCAAACCCCTACAAGACAACCTTCGCCACCAAACCCCTACAAGACAACCTCTAGAAGAAGATAACCTTTCTAATAATATTACCCTAAAAACAAGACATCGTCTAGAACGTGATAACCTCTACAAGGAAACCTCTGTATTACTACGCCAATCATGTGATGGGGGAAACGCCCTATACGACCCACCCTCACTAGCCAAGTATGGCAGCCGCTGACGAGATGGAGTCAGATTGTGGTATGAAAACCCTATAAGAATGAGGACGCTGTGGGGACGACGCTGTGGGG
>NC_091306.1:8370149-8372649 GCF_038502225.1 Cherax quadricarinatus | reverse complement strand
TAACGACATACAAAATACTGAGAGGAATTGACAAGGTGGACAAAGACAGGATGTTCCAGAGATTGGACACAGTAACAAGGGGACACAGTTGGAAGCTGAAGACACAGATGAATCACAGGGATGTTAGGAAGTATTTCTTCAGCCACAGAGTACTCAGTAAGTGGAATAGTTTGGGAAGCGATGTAGTGGAGGCAGGATCCATACATAGCTTTAAGCAGAGGTATGATAAAGCTCACGGCTCAGGGAGAGTGACCTAGTAGCGATCAGTGAAGAGGCGGGGCCAGGAGCTCGGACTCGACCCCCGCAACCTCAACTAGGTGAGTACAACTAGGTGAGTACACACACACACACACACACACACACACACACACATACACACACACACACACACACACACACACACAGGTATGATAAAGCTCACGGAGCAGGAAGAGTAATTGGGTAGCGGCAGGGGCCAAGAGCTGTGAATCAGCCCCCTCAACCATAACTAGGTGAGTACAACTAGGTGAGTACACATACATACACACACAGGCATGAAGAATTTCCTGCATGGGGTTCAGTGGGACAGAGAACTAGCAGGAAGTCAGTAAATGAGATGATGGAATATGTGACAACAATATGCAAGGAAGCTGAGGAGAGGTTCGTACTCAAGGGTAACAAAAATAATGAGAAAGCCAGGATGAGCCCTTGCTTCACCCAAATGTGTAGAGAAGCAAAAACCAAGTGTGCTAGAGAACGGAAGCAGTGCAGAAGGCAAAGGACCCAGGAGAATAAAGAGAGCAGTTGTAGAGCCAGAAAATAATATGTGCAGGTAAGAAGGGAGGCCCAACGACAATACGAAAATGATATAGCAGCGAAAGCCAGATCTGACCAGATGCTGTTGTACAGCCACATCAGGAGGAAACCATTAGTCAAAGACTAGGTAATCAGGCTGAGGAAGGAAGGAGGAGAGATCACAAGAAACAACTGAGAAGTATGTGAGGAGCTCAACATAAGATTCAAAGAAGCGTTCACCTAGGAGACAGAAGGGACTCCATAAAGATGGAGAGGTAGGGCACACCATCAAGTGTTGGAGACAATACATACAACCGAGGAAGAAGTGAAGAGGCTTCTAACCGAGCTACATACCTCAGAGACGATGAGGCCCGATAACATCTCTCCATGGGTCCTGAGAGAAGAAGCAGAGTCGCTATGTATACCATTAACAATCTTCAACACATCCTGAGGAATGGAAGACAACAAATGTAGTCCCAATTTTTAAAAAAGGAGACAGACAAGAAACATTAAACTACAGGCCAGTGTCACTGACATGTATAGCATGCAACGTCATGGAGAAGATTATCAGAAGAGTGGCGAAGCACCTAGTAAGGAATGAGAGTATCAACGACAACCAACACAGTTTTAGGAATCGGAAATCCTGTGTCACAAACCTACTGGAGTTCTATGACAGGGTGACAGCAGTAAGACTCTACATTTTCTTGAAATGTAAGAAGGCGTTTGACACAATTCCAAAAGCTAGAGGACCAGGCAGGAATAGCAGTGAAGGCACTGCAATGGATCAGGAAATACCTATCTGAAAAACAACAGCGAGTCATGGTACGTGGCGAGGTGTCAGAGTGGGCGCCTGTGACGAGCGGGGTTCCACAGAGGTCAGTCCTAGGACCGGTGCTGTTTCTGGTAGTTGTGAACGACGTGACGGAAGGAATAGACTCAGAAGTGTCCCTGTTTGCAGATGATATGAAGTTGATGAGAAGAATTCAATCGGAGGAGGACCTTGAAGAACTACAGTGCAGTCATGAAGACTGGGGAATGGCAAAGAAGACAGCAGATAGAATACAGTCTAGGGGGCCAGAGACTACAAACCTCACTCAAGGAAAATGATCTTGGGGTGAGTATAAGACCGGGCACATCTCCTGAGGCGCACATCAACCAAATAACGGCTGCAGCATACGGGCGCCTAGCAAACGTAAGAACAGTATTCCGACATCTCAATAAGGAATCGTTCACTACCCTGTACACCGTCTACGTTAGGCCTATATTGGAGTATGCAGAACCAGTTTGGAACCCCCACCCAGACAAGCACGTAAGTAAATTAGAGAAAGTACAAAGGTTTGCAACGAGACTAGTCCCGGAGCTAAGGGGAATGTCCTACGAGGAGAGGTTAAGGGAAATCAACCTGACGACACTGGAGGACAGGAGACATAGGGGAGATACGATAACGACATATAAATTATTGAGAGGAATCGACAAGGTGGATAGAAACAGGATGTTCCAGAGATGGGACACAGGAACAAGGGTTCACAATTGAAAGTTGAAGACTCAGATGAATCACAGGGATGTTAGGAAGCATTTCTTCAGTCACAGAGTTGTCATGAAGTGGAATAGTCTGTGAAGTGATGTAGTGGAAGCAAGATCCGTATATATCTTTAAGAAGAGGTATGATAAAGTTCATGGAGCAGGAAGAGTGACCTAGTAGCGGCCATTGAAGAGGCTGGGCCAG
>NC_091306.1:8342649-8365149 GCF_038502225.1 Cherax quadricarinatus | reverse complement strand
AGCAATTGTGGACACACTTGCTGAGGTGGCAAGAAGAGCTCATTGCAGCAGAGCAAAGTTGCTGGTTATGGGGGATTTCAACCACAGGGAGATCGACTGGGAAAACCTGGAGCCACATGGGGGCCCCGAAACATGGAGAGCCAGGATGTTGGACGTGGTGCTGGAAAACCTCATGCACCAACATGTTAAGGACACCACCAGAGTGAGAGGGGAGGATGAACCAGCAAGATTGGACCTTGTGTTCACCCTGGGCAGCTCAGACATTGAGGACATCAAGTATGAGAGTCCCATAGGAGCTAGCGACCACGTGGTTCTGTGCTTTGAATACATAGTAGAGCTGCAAGTGGAGAGAATAACAGGAGTTGAATGGGAAAAGCCTGACTATAAAAGAGGGGATTACATAGGGTTGAAGAACTTCCTGCGGCAGGTCCAGTGGGACAGAGAACTGGCAGGAAAGCCGGTAAATGAAATGATGGAATATGTAACAACAAAATGCAAGGAGGCAGTGGAAAAGTTTATTCCCAAGGGCAACAGTAACAATGGGAAGACCAGAACGAGCCCCTGGTTTACCCGACGGTGTAAGGAGGCAAAAACAAAGTGCAATAGAGAATGGAAAAAGTACAGAAGGAAGAGAACACACGAAAATAGGGAGATCAGTCGCAGAGCCAGGAATGAGTATGCACAGGTAAGGAGGGAGGCCCAGCAACAGTATGAAAATGACATTGCATCGAGAATCAAGACTGACCCGAAACTGTTGTATAGCCACATCAGGAGGAAGACAACAGTCAAAGACCAGGTGATCAAATTAAGGACAGAAGGTGGAGAACTCACAAGAAATGATCAGGAGGTATGTGAGGAGCTGAACAGGAGATTTAAGGAAGTTTTTACAGTAGAGACAGGAAGGGCTGTGGGAAGACAGCACAGAAGGGAACATCAAGAGGGAATATACCAACAAGTGTTGGATGACATACGAACAACTGAGGAGGAGGTGAAGAAGCTCTTAAGTGACCTTGACACCTCAAAGGCGATGGGACTGGACAACATCTACCCATGGGTCCTTAGAGAAGGAGCAGAGATGCTGTGTGTGCCTCTAACCACAATCTTCAACACATCCCTTGAAACTGGGCAACTACCTGAGAAATGGAAGACAGCTAATCTAGTAACCATATTTAAGAAAGGAAACAGAAACGAGGCACTAAACTACAGACCTGTGTCTCTGACATGTATTGTGTGCAAAGTCATGGAGAAGATTATCAGGAGGAGAGTGGTCGAACACCTGGAAAGGAACAAGATTATAAATGAAAACCAGCATGGGTTCATGGAAGGCAAATCCTGTATCACAAACCTCCTGGAGTTTTATGACAAGGTAACAGAAGTAAGACACGAGAGAGAGGGGTGGGTAGATTGCGTTTTCCTAGACTGCAGGAAGGCCTTTGACACAGTTCCCCACAAGAGATTAGTGCAGAAGCTGGAGGATCAGGCGCATGTAAAAGGGAGGGCACTGCAATGGATAAGGGAATAACTGACAGGGAGGCAGCAACGAGTCATGGTACGTGAAGAGGTATCACAGTGGGCGCCTGTTACGAGCGGGGTCCCACAGGGGTCAGTTCTAGGACCAGTGCTATTTTTGATATATGTAAACGACATGATGGAAGGAATACACTCTGAAGTGTCCCTGTTCGCAGATGACGTGAAGTTGATGAGAAGAATTAAATCGGACGAGGATGAGGCAGGACTGCAGCGAGACCTGGACAGGCTGGACATGTGGTCCAGTAACTGGCTTCTCGAATTCAATCCAGCCAAATGCAAAGTCATGAAGATTGGGGAGGGGCAAAGAAGACCGCAGACAGAGTATAGGCTAGGTGGACAAAGACTACAGACCTCACTCAGGGAGAAAGACCTTGGGGTGACCATAACACCGAGCACATCACCGGAGGCACACATCAACCAAATAACTGCTGCAGCATACGGGCGCCTGGCAAACCTGAGAATAGCGTTCCGATACCTTAATAAGGAATCGTTCAAGACACTGTACACTGTGTATGTTAGGCCCATACTGGAGTATGCAGCACCAGTCTGGAACCCACACCTGGTCAAGCACGTCAAGAAGTTAGAGAAAGTACAAAGGTTTGCGACAAGGCTAGTCCCAGAGCTCAAGGGAATGTCATACGAGGAAAGGTTAAGGGAAATCGGACTGACGACACTGGAGGACAGAAGGGTCAGGGGAGACATGATAACGACATACAAGATACTGCGGGGAATAGACAAGGTGGACAGAGATAGGATGTTCCAGAGAGGGGACACAGGGACAAGGGGTCACAACTGGAAGCTGAAGACTCAGACGAGTCACAGGGACGTTGGGAAGTATTTCTTCAGTCATAGAGTTGTCAGCAAGTGGAATAGCCTAGCAAGTGAAGTAGTGGAGGCAGGAACCATACATAGTTTTAAGAAGAGGTATGACAAAGCTCAGGAAGCAAGAGAGAGAGGACCCAGTAGCGATCAGTGAAGAGGCGGGGCCAGGAGCTGAGTCTCGACCCCTGCAACCACAATTAGGTGAGTACACACACACACACACACACACACACACACACACACACACACACACACACACACACACACACACGCCTAGCAAACCTCAGAACAGCATTCCGACATCGTTCAGGACCCTGTACACAGTGTACGTTAGGCCCATATTGGAGTATGCGGCACCAGTTTGAAACCCACACCTAGCCAAGCACGTAAAGAAACTAGAGAAAGTGCAAAGGTTTGAAACAAGGCTAGTCCAAGAGCTAAGGGGTATGTAATACGAGGATAGGTTAAGGAAAATCGGCCTGACGACACTGGAGGGCAGGAGAGATAGGGGGGACACGATAACGACATACAAAATACTGAGAGGAATTGACAAGGTGGACAAAAAGCAGGATGTTCCAGAGACGGGACACAGCAACAAGGGGACACAGTTGGAAGTTGAAGACACAGATGAATCACAGGGATATTAGGAAGTATTTCTTCAGCCGCAGAGTAGTCAGGAAGTGGAATAGTTTGGGAAGCGATGTAGTGGAGGCAGGATCCATACATAGCTTTAAGCAGAGGTATGATAAAGCTCACGGTTCAGGGAGAGTGACCTAGTAGCGACCAGTGAAGAGGCGGGGCCAGGAGCTAGGACTCGACCCCTGCAGCCTCAACTAGGTGAGTACAACTAGCTGAGTAGACACACACACACACACACACACACACACACACACACACACACACACACACACACACACACACACACACACACACACACACACACACACACTCACATAGAGACGTCCTTTCCCCACCTCCCAGAGTTCGCAGAACTAGTCTTGGTATTGCTAAGTGCGTCCTCTCCCCCCTCACCCCCACCCGGACGGTCCATCTGGTATATGCAAAACACTCGCCCCCACACAGTACCGATCAAATGCCGTCAGCCACCACCTGCACAGACAGCACGGAGGCATCCCACTGATCCCTATAGAGGCCGGGCCCATCTGCTCAACTCCTGAACTTTCAACCTCAGCTGCAATGCTGCGCGATCCATCCTGGCTTCGACAAGGCCTCCGCGTGCCTGGAACACAAATCAAGGCTCGGCGTCAGACAGGAAGAGCTTTCGATACCATCTTTATTTTTGAAGATGGTGCGAGTCGCAGTTACGGTGTGAACTTGAGACTAAGACTTGGAGATCTACTGTTTTCGAGTGTCCCATCTTATAGTGCTTATAAGGAGTGGAGGGACGATGAAAAGAGGAAGAGATATTAGGGAGCTGGAAAGAAGCTACGGGGATAAAGGAGCACGAGATGAAGCGAGGGTGACGAAGAATTAGGGATGAATATGAGAGGTAAATGAACAAGACACATGTACAACACCTTGGTGTCTTTATTGTCGAGATGTGGAACTCTAAGAGCAGCCGCCTTTCCCTGGCCAGTTATGGGTTGATAGTCGTGAAAAATAGCTGAGAGCTGCTCATTGTGTATATATTGTCTATGTATGATCAACACGTAATAGCCCTTCCAGGGATCGAAGTTGATTGAATTCCATTCCACGAGCTCTGCATGCGATCTCTAAGAGTTTAAGGCTTCAACGTGAACGTAATAATGTTCGCGAGACGTTTCTCTTACTCAGTAGACTTCTTCAGTCAAAATACAGAGATAGCTTCAGAAGTAAAGATGTAGAATTAAGGTGATCGACCCCTTAACCTAGAGAAAAAATTGGAGGTGGTCAGTCCCTCAACTTTACCACCAGTACTTCTGCTGTCAACTCTATATTTCAACTGAAAAAGCCTACTGAGCAGGCAACACGTCTGTCTCCTCATGAAACCTATCACACCGCTGCGCATGTGGCTCACTCATCTACTTACTCATACTGAGTACCATTAACATAATGATGAATATGAGAGAAGAGTCGTATACAAGTGTCTCAGAGGATACCTGGGTCATGGGTGGGTTAGTAATCAGCTGGAAAATGCATTAAAGGTGGGGAGGGAAGGGCTATGGAGCCCCTCTGACCGATATCAAGAAGTGGGAAGAAGAGAATATGGTGAGCCGTCCCATAGCAGATGCTGCCTAGAACATCCGCGACTAAAAGAGTGAAAAAATAAAACGAATCCTGTATTGATAATAATAATAATAATAATAATAATAATAATAATAATAATAATAATAATAATAATAATAATAATAATAATAATAATAATAATAATAATAATAATAATAATGCATGTTAAGACATACGCGTTACGTTCTTTTAAGATTCAGACACTTTTGCAACATATGGGACTCTTTATTGAAGAAACGTTTCGCCACAGTGTGGCTTCATCCATCAATCTTGCTCAGTCCATCAATCTTGTAGATCTTTCTACAAGCTTGATGGACTGAACACATCGATTCCAGGCTGAGGGACTGATTACCTCAAACTCCTTCTCTCCTTACACCTTTCTGCCTTTCTGCTTTGCGGTGGACTGATGAAGCCACTGTGTGGCGAAACGTTTCTTCATTAAAGATTCTCATATGTTGCAAAAGTGCCTCAATCTTTAACTTGTCCGTTTTCACAATAATTTATTACGTTCTTTTAAGACAATGTGTCTCTGCAAACATCATTAAACACAAGATTGAAAACTTTTCACAAAAAAGACAGGAGCGTAGGGTGACCCACCGCAGGGTGACCCACCGCAGGGTGACCCACCGCAGGGTGACCCACCGCAGGGTGACCCACCGCGGGGTGACCCACCAAGGCAGGGTGACCCACCAAGGCAGGGTGACCCACCAAGGCAGGGTGACCCACCAAGGCAGAGTGACCCACCAAGGCAGGGTGACCCACCAAGGCAGGGTGACCCACCAAGGCAGGGTGACCCACCAAGGCAGAGTGACCCACCAAGGCAGGGTGACCCACCAAGGCAGGGTGACCCACCAAGGCAGGGTGACCCACCAAGGCAGGGTGACCCACCAAGGCAGAGTGACCCACCAAGGCAGAGTGACCCACCAAGGCAGGGTGACCCACCAAGGCAGGGTGACCCACCAAGGCAGGGTGACCCACCAAGGCAGAGTGACCCACCAAGGCAGAGTGAACCACCAAGGTAGGGTGACCCACCAAGGCAGGGTGACCCACCAAGGCAGGGTGACCCACCAAGGCAGGGTGACCCACCAAGGCAGAGTGACCCACCAAGGCAGGGTGACCCACCAAGGCAGGGTGACCCACCAAGGCAGGGTGACCCACCAAGGCAGGGTGACCCACCAAGGCAGAGTGACCCACCAAGGCAGAGTGACCCACCAAGGCAGGGTGACCCACCAAGGCAGGGTGACCCACCAAGGCAGGGTGACCCACCAAGGCAGAGTGACCCACCAAGGCAGAGTGAACCACCAAGGCAGGGTGACCCACCAAGGCAGGGTGACCCACCAAGGCAGGGTGACCCACCAAGGCAGGGTGACCCACCAAGGCAGAGTGACCCACCAAGGCAGAGTGACCCACCAAGGCAGGGTGACCCACCAAGGCAGGGTGACCCACCAAGGCAGGGTGACCCACCAAGGCAGAGTGACCCACCAAGGCAGAGTGACCCACCAAGGCAGAGTGACCCACCAAGGCAGGGTGACTAAAAAAAAAACACCATCAGTCACCAGCTGTCTCTCCAGAAGGTGGGTCAACACTAGACAGTGGGTGAAGGTTCAGTGGACTTAGCTCGGCCTGCCCACCTCACTCTCAGAGCCCAACCAATGTTCTTCCCAATGTTCAAAACACTAGTACGGTTACCAATGGAAATAAATCACTTTATCTGACTATTATGGGTTTCCTAGGTAATTTACACGTATGTTAATATATATGATAATTTGTGTAACTATTTATGTGTACCTGTTCCTAAATAAACTTACTTATTACTACCACTACTACTACTACTACTACTACTACTACTACTACTACTACTACTACTACTACTACTACTACTACTACTACTACTGCTGCTGCTACTACTACTTCTACTACTACTACTACTACTACTACTACTGCTACTACTACTACTACTACTACTACTACTACTACTACTACGACTGCTGCTACTACTATTACTACTACTACTACTACTACTACTACTGCTACTACTACTACTACTACTACTACTACTACTACTACTGCTACTACTACTACTACTACTACTACTACTACTGTTACTACTACTTCTACTACTACTACTGCTACTACTACTACTACTACTACTACTACTGCTACTACTACTACTACTACTACTACTACTACTACTACTACTACTACTACTACTGCTACTACTACTACTACTACTACTACTACTACTACTACTACTACTAATAATAATAATAATAATAATAATAATAATAATAATAATAATAATAATGCTAACTACATTCAATCTGTCAGCTTCTCAGTATGCTCTAATATCACTATCATCTGCAAACAATAATAGTGACAGCCCCCACTTAAAAATCAGATTCATTATCTTGGAGAACCACACCTCTCTTAAAGACTCTAGCAATAAATTAGCTTACAATCGCATCCATAAACATAATAAAAATAGCAATGGACTTAAGTGTTTTGGCTCTCAAGTGGCTGGACTGTTGTGTCCGCTTTGCTCACTCATCATGTGGGATGCGCCTCCGACTCGCATCCAGAGGATCCCGGGTTCAACCTGAGGACGGATCGACACGTTGGGCAACTCTTCCTAAACCTTTTTACCACTGTTTATCTGACAGTAAATAGGTACCTTGTTGTTCGTCGACTGTAGGTAGAAGATAGCGTGTACTGATCTAGACATCTGTTAAGAAAACTTTTCGACACGAGAACCGAAACGTTTCCTTAATAAATATCTCTATCATTGCTTTAAATCATCGAAAAATCTTTGATACTCATCATGGAGAGTTTTACTACTACCAGGCCAGACGTTGGGCTAGGCTTGTCTTTTTCTTGCTTAGTCAATCAGACTGTTGCTGGTGGTGGCTTGCTGATTCACATGTCCATCACAGCCTGATTGATCTGACACCTGGTGAAGTCACTTGTATAGTTTCCTCTAGAAGACTTCTACACTTGTCCCAGCAGTGTTTCTGATATCTTCTGGTAAGATATCAGACATTGATACAGTGTTCCCATATTGTTCCCACGGCTCCCTTACTTTTCACTTGGTTTAATTTGCGCTTCCTCCCATATCTCTCACTTCAGTATTTTGTTATGGTGGTGTACAGATGTGGGACAAGGCCCTCAAGTACTTTTGAGGTTTATATTATCATATATCTCTCTCCTCTGCTCCACTGAATACATATATAGGACTTAAAAAGGTGTTGCCAGTAATTTAAATGCTTTGTTGGCTCTATGCATTCCGTAAACTATCTCTGTATCTGTTCCAGCTCTGATGTTTCTCCTGCCCTGAACGGTGCCGTCAACAATGAGCAATATTCCAAATGAGAGAGCACAAGCAACTTGATAAGTGTCACCATTGGCATTATTTCTCTTCTTTTAAAAGTTTTCATTATCCACCCAGTCGTGACCTTGGTCTTTTACCTACCGTGTTAACAGACTGTTGTGGGTCGGTTCCTGAGAGGTGGTAGAATACCTTAGATAGGGCTGGGCTTTGGAATAAGTTGAGGCAGGATTGGAGCTATTTGCCTGTAAATTCAATGATTTAAAATGAAAAGGATTCCAAGTGTAACACTGGGTCTTTAATCGAACACTGGGTAAATATTTCACATACCCTACATCATTCATTAGTCCTGTCGGATGCTAGAAGTTCCTTCTTTCTTAAGGAATCAAATCATGACCTTCACATCCCTCAGGCAAACTCTTCACAGTTTTCAACACCTCACTGGATATTACATACACTACATACACTCCAGGTATGTGGTAGTTTCCTTAACTTCACTGATGAAGGTATCAGCATATTAAGATACACTACTATGTAGTGATCCCTTTCTAAGTGTGTAAAACCCAGCCCCGACAAGTCAGCAAAAGCCCAGTTAGTGGGTCATCAACTGATTAAAACCCGTATGAGGAGACGCTGAGTTGTTTCCTGGTGCACGAATCACCACCATCACCATCACCAACACCAACACCATCACCAACACCATCCACCTGTAACACTTTCACATTGCTTCCGATCCACCTTCTCACGCGTCTTCCACAAATCCACGAAGGCAACAGAGCAGCTCCTGACCCTTATATCCGATTCATACCTTCACCCCGTCTAGATAAAGCTTAATCTTCAGTGAAACGTCGTCTAAGACAGACTTGTTCCGCATTACGTGTCTTTCTATATACGATCGTCTCACCAACCACCTGAAGACTCAATATTTAAAGCATCACTGCTAATTGATGCTCATTGATCTGATCCGTTTTCAAATTTGGTGGCAAATAATCTCTAGAAAATATTGTTGAAGTAAATGGAGAGGTGTTTCTCAAGTCGATGATATTGAAGATATGGAATAAACAAATATCGAGACAAAGGAAAAGGTAAGAAAATCGTGATGTGAAATATTACCTGGAGTTTACCTGGAGAGAGTTTCGGGGGTCAACGCCCCCGCGGCCCGGTCTGTGACCAGGCCTCCTGGTGGATCAGCGCCTGATCAACCAGGCTGTTGCTGCTGGCTGCACGCAAACCAACGTACGAGCCACAGCCCGGCTGATCAGGAACTGACTTTAGGTGCTTGTCCAGTGCCAGCTTGAAGACTGCCAGGGGTCTGTTGGTAATCCCCCTTATGTGTGCTGGGAGGCAGTTGAACAGTCTCGGGCCCCTGACACTTATTGTATGGTCTCTTAACGTGCTAGTGACACCCCTGCTTTTCATTGGGGGGATGGTGCATCGTCTGCCAAGTCTTTTGCTTTCGTAGTGAGTGATTTTCGTGTGCAAGTTCGGTACTAGTCCCTCTAGGATTTTCCAGGTGTATATAATCATGTATCTCTCCCTCCTGCGTTCCAGGGAATACAGGTTTAGAAACCTCAAGCGCTCCCAGTAATTGAGGTGTTTTATCTCCGTTATGCGCGCCGTGAAAGTTCTCTGTACATTTTCTAGGTCGGCAATTTCACCTGCCTTGAAAGGTGCTGTTAGAGTGCAGCAATATTCCAGCCTAGATAGAACAAGTGACCTGAAGAGTGTCATCATGGGCTTGGCCTCCCTAGTTTTGAAGGTTCTCATTATCCATCCTGGCATTTTTCTAGCAGATGCGATTGATACAATGTTATGGTCCTTGAAGGTGAGATCCTCCGACATAATCACTCCCAGGTCTTTGATAAATAAAATTAATAAGACGTAATAAAGAGAGTATTGTCGAGAAGCAAGACAGAGAGAGAGAGAGAGAGAGAGAGAGAGAGAGAGAGAGAGAGAGAGAGAGAGAGAGAGAGAGAGAGAGAGAGAGAGAGAGAGAGAGAGAGAGAGAGAGAGAGAGAGAGAGAGAGAGAGAGAGGGGTACCTTTACCTTTGATGAGTTTCAAGAGTTTTTTACTCCCTGAGCCCTGCCCTGGGCCAGGTTTGTCGGGTGCTGGCCCGGTCAACCAGGCTGGCCGTAAGGGATAAATCAGTGAGGGATGAGCCGTAAAGAGGTTAGGGGGCGCGAGAAGCGGGGCTAGAAAGATGGCAAAGGTAAACAGGAAAGTTGAGTGATAGGGAAGAAAAGGGAGAGGGAAGAGCAAGAAAAGTGACGGTAGAAAGAGGTAAGGGAATAGTCATATTAGTAGTAGCTGGTGTGAAGGCAAGAGAAAAGAGGATTGAGAGAGAAACAGGGATAAAGGAAGTACGGAAGGAAAGGAAGGTAAAGGAGGTGAGGAAGGAGAGGGAGGTTAGTATTACCTGGTGTGTGGGGGGGGGAGGAGGTGCCCTTAAAAGGTATTGTTGACGCTGTGCATGTGGGCCACAGTGGGGTCAGGCAATGCCCTCGGTGTGGGCCTCAAGGAGGGGTATGGAGGAGGGAGGGAGATGAGAGTAGGCAGGAACAAGAGGGAGGATGGAGGGCGGATGACGAGAGCAAAATTGGAGAGAGAGAGAGAAAAGGAATAGTTGATGTTTAGTGGGATAGGAGGAAACTATCATTTGAAGAAAAGGAAAACTAATCTAAAGAGAAGAAGAGAAAGAAAAAAGAGGTTATAAAGGTGAAAAAAAAAACGTAGAAGTAAGTACAGATAAGGTTCATAAAAGATCGAAAGGGGAAAAAACATTTCGATTAATTAATTACCAGAGCAAGTAAGGGAAAAATAGAAACCACGATTTCCACCACAAAACTTCTAGATAAATGTGAGGGTGATGATGTGAGAATGATATTGTAAAAAATCCTGAGTAGTCAAACACCTGGATACGTTACACGGCACTTATGCTTACAGTATATGTACACATATTACCATGCATATGATTTGCATATATGTATTTATAATCAATGTAAATAACTTGTACATATGTTCATTTTGCAGTGAAATAACCTGTGCATATTATTCAAAAAATAATACTGCTCGTTAAATAGACTCCATACGTCAATCTGTTTGACGAAAGGTAATAAGGAATAAGGTTAGATTTACGTAAACGTCAATCTTGGATACACTGTAGAGAACACAGACTTTGCAAAAGCCTTCGACAAGTGTGTGAGACCTTGGTGTAATGGCGTACAAAATGTGTGCTAAAGGAATAAATGGAAAAGTTAGCGGATGGATCTTTAACATTCTAACCGGAAGAACACAAAGAGTAATGGTAAAGAGAGTTAAGTCGGACGCTGCCACAGTGAAAAGCTCTGCCCCACAAGGTACAGTACTCGCCCCCATCTTGTTCCTCATCCTCATATCAGACATAAACAGAGATGTAAGCAATAGCACCGTGTCTTCTTTTGTAGACGATTCTAGAATTTGCACGGGAGTCATTCGTTGAGGACACGGCAAATCTCCAAGCGGATATAAACCAAGTTTTCCAAAGAGCTGCAGAAGAAAATATGTTGTTCAATGAAAAACTAGCCAAAAAATAACGTGAAACACCCGGGGGTGTTAATGTCAGAGGATCTCACCTTCATGAATCACAACATTGTCATTATCACATCTGCAACAAAATGATAGGAGGGATATTGAGAAATTTCAAAACAAGAGATGCCGTGTTAATGATGATCCTCTTTAGGTCACTTGTTCTCTCTAGGCTGGAATACTGCTGTCCCTTTCAAGGCAGGTGAAATTCCAGACCTAAGAGAACGTACAGAGACTCTTCACTGCATGTATTAGTTTAGTCAAGAACCTTAATTACTGGGAACGTTTGAAGTCCCTTAATCCATATTCCCTGAAACTCAGGAGATAAAAATACATTATAATCTAGACCTGGAAACTCCTAGAAGGACTGGTCGTAAATCTTCACACAGAAATCACTCCCTACGAAAGCAAGAGATTAGCAGACTAAAAGAAAACACAATAAGTGTCCGGGGTCTAAGACTGTTCAACAGCCTTCCATTATACACAGGGGTGATTACCAATAGCCCATTGACTGTCTTCAAGAGGAAACTGGACAGATACCTAAAGTCAGTGCCCGATCAGCCGAGATGTGGTTCCTATGTTGCAACCAACAGAAACAGCCTATTTGATCAGGCCCTGATCCACTGGGAGGCCTGGTCGAGGATCGGGTGGCTGGGGCGTTGATCACTGGAAAAACTTGCAGGTAGATTCCAGGTAATCTTAAATTATTCCATAATAAGAGGCATTTGAAAGGTCTTTACAATGTAGAAGTGACATACGGAGGCAGGAATATATGAAGAATTCAAGAAAGATTAAAAAGGGTAGTGAAGGGGTGCAAAAGGAGAACCAATGAAAGTAGGAGAGGTTATACCCACAAAAAAATTTTTGAAGTAAGATCTGTAAGCTGAGAAAGCTCAGGGAACAAATGGATTTCACAGTTAATAGCACAAGATGGGGAGGCGGAGGTACTGGAAAGATGGAGGGAATATTCTAAGGAGTTGTTGAATGTTGATGAATAAAGAGAAGCAGCGATTTCTTGCATTCGTTCAGGGAGGTGTAACTTCTTGTAGAAGTAAGGAAGAGCCAATTATGAGTCTAGAGAAGGTGTGTGAGGCAGTGAGTAGAATGATAGGGAGTTAAAACAGCCTGGATTGATGGGATCAAGACAGAAATTTTCAAAACAAGTGCGGATATAGTTTTGGAGTAGTTGACGCTTTTGTTCATTACATGCATAAGAAGAAGGTACTTAGGGACTGGCAAAGAGCGTGCATAGTTCCTATGTATAAGGGAAAAGGGGATAAAAGAATGTGAACATTATAGGGAAGAAAGCCTGTTGACCATACCTGGGAAAGTATATGGTAGAATTATTAAAACAATATGGTTAAATATGGATTGCAGATGAACAAGGAGGTTTTAGGAAGGATAGGGGGTGTGTAGACCAAGTGTTTGCGGTGAAGCATATATATGAACAATACTTTTAGATAAGGATAAACAAATTTCAATGCATTTATGTATATAGATATGGGGTATGATAGAGTGGATAGGAGAGCAATGCGGCAGATGTTGCAAATGTATGGAATAGGTGTTAGATTACTTAAAGCAGGAAAGAGCTTGTATGTGGGTAGCGAAGCGCAAGTTTGGGTATGCAAGAGATAGAAAGATTATTTTCCAGTTAAAGTTTGCCTTAGGCAAAGATGTGTGATGTTACCATGGTTGTTTAACATATTTATATATGGGGTTGTAAAAGAAGTGAATGCCAGGGTGTTGGGAGAGAAGTGTGAGATTGAAAGATAATGAATTTGGTACGGAGTGGGAGTTGTCACCGTTTCTTTTTGCCGATAACACGGCTCTTGTTAGAGATTCGGAAGAGAAGTTGTACAGTGTGGTAAATGAATTTGTGAGCGTGTGTAAAAAAAAGAAAATTAAAAGTAAACATAGGGAAGGGTAAGGTGATGAGAATTTCGAAAAATCTAGGCAATGAGAGACTGCAAATTAGACTGCAAGAAGGTAGTTAGGAAGTAAATGTGTTCACATATCTGGGAGTGGACTTAACGGTAGACGGTTCAATGAGAGATCAGGGGAACCACAAAATTTATGAAGGAAAAAAGTGGACGGTGCATTGAGGTACCTATAGAGACAAAGAACTTTATATATATATATATAAACCTGCTTCAGGGAAACTCAAGGTTCTCCCTGAAGCTGTTTGAGAATTTTCTCCTACCACCCCCTATATTTCAAGTAAGTTTTATTTAAAGACAAAATACATTGGCCAAACATTCACAAAAATACAACAGAAAGTAAAACAACATAGGTAACTCAGAGCTACATCTCGAATACTTCGTCCAGCTCCCCTGCGGTGGGCCACGTGCCCAGAATGCTGCAGGCATTTCCTCTCTGGATCGCAACACTGAGTCTCTGAAAGAGGAAGCTGGTCGCCCTGTGGTCCTTGGTTTCTATGATGAGCTTTTCACCCAGCTCTTTAAGGAACTTTAGAGCACACTTGCCCCATGCTCCAAGGGTCTCCGACCCTATTGGAATGAAGTTATAGCAAAGGGGAAGGTCTTCATATTTTCGGATCTTCTGGGTCTCCCTGTGGCTGGCAGCTCCACCCCCTTCCACTACGGAGTATGGCAAGTAGGTGTCTGCCAATGTGGCGGCACAGGTGTATATAAGAACATAACCCATCAGTTACACAACCCAGGGCAACATGGGTTTAGAACAGGTCGCTCCTGTCTGTCTCAACTATTGGATCACTACGACAAGGTCCTAAATGCACTAGAAGATAAAAAGAATGCAGATGTAATATATACAGACTTTGCAAAAGCCTTCGACAAGTGTGACCATGGCGTAATAGCGCACAAAATACGTGCTAAAGGAATAACAGGAAAAGTCGGTCGATGGATCTATAATTTCCTCACTAACAGAACACAGAGAGTAGTCGTCAACAGAGTAAAGTCCGAGGCAGCGACGGTGAAAAGCTCTGTTCCACAAGGCACAGTACTCGCTCCCATCTTGTTCCTCATCCTCATATCCGACATAGACAAGGATGTCAGCCACAGCACCGTGTCTTCCTTTGCAGATGACACCCGAATCTGCATGACAGTGTCTTCCATTGCAGACATTGCAAGGCTCCAGGCGGACATCAACCGAATCTTTCAGTGGGCTGCAGAAAACAATATGAAGTTCAACGATGAGAAATTTCAATTACTCAGATATGGTAAACACGAGGAAATTAAATCTTCATCAGAGTACAAAACAAATTCTGGCCACAAAATAGAGCGAAACACCAACGTCAAAGACCTGGGAGTGATCATGTCGGAGGATCTCACCTTCAAGGACCATAACATTGTATCAATCGCATCTGCTAGAAAAATGACAGGATGGATAATGAGAACCTTCAAAACTAGGGAGGCCAAGCCCATGATGACACTCTTCAGGTCACTTGTTCTATCTAGGCTGGAATATTGCTGCACACTAACACCACCTTTCAAGGCAGGTAAAATTGCTGACCTAGAAAATGTACAGAGAACCTTCACGGCGCGCATAACGGAGATAAAACACCTCAATTACTGGGAGCGCTTGAGGTTCCTGAACCTGTATTCCCTGGAACGCAGGCGGGAGAGATACATGATTATATACACCCGGAAAATCCTAGAGGGACTAGTACCGAACTTGCACACGAAAATCACACACTACGAAAGCAAAAGACTTGGCAGACGATGCAACATCCCCCCAATGAAAAGCAGGGGTGTCACTAGCACGTTAAGAGACCATACAATAAGTGTCAGGGGCCCGAGACTGTTCAACTGCCTCCCAGCATACATAAGGGGGATTACCAACAGACCCCTGGCAGTCTTCAAGCTGGCACTGGACAAGCACCTAAAGTCGGTTCCTGACCAGCCGGGCTGTGGCTCGTACGTTGGTTTGCGTGCAGCCAGCAGCAACAGCCTGGTTGATCAGGCTCTGATCCACCAGGAGGCCTGGTCACAGACCGGGCCGCGGGGGCGTTGACCCCCGGAACTCTCTCCAGGTAAACTCCAGGTAAGAACATAAGAAAGAAGGAACACTGCAACAGGCCTACTGACCCATGCAGAGCAGGTCCATGTCCCCCCCGGATTAGCCCAGTGACCCACTCAGTCTGATCATCTCCACTCAAGGATGGAGCACTGCACCAGACCCAGCAGCACAAGCTAGTCAGGTCCAACTCACACCCACCCACACCCACTCATGTATTTATCTAACCTATTTTTAAAACTACACAACGTTTTAGCCTCAATAAGTGTACTCGGGAGTTTGTTCCACTCATCCACAACTCTATTACCAAACCAATGCTTTCCTACATCCTTTCTGAATCTGAATTTTTCCAACTTGAAACCATTGCTGCGAGTCCTGTCTTGGCTGGAAATTTTCAGCACGCTATTTACATCCCCTTTATTTATTCCTGTTTTCCATTTATACACCTCGAACATATCCCCCCTAATTCTACGCCTTTCGAGAGAGTGCAGATTCAGGGCCCTCAGTCTATCCTCATAGGGAAGATTTCTGATACATGGGATCATCTTTGTCATCCTCCTCTGTACGTTTTCCAGAGCATTTATATCCATTCTGTAACACGGTGACCAGAACTGAGCAGCATAGTCTAAATGAGGCCTAACCAAAGATATATAGAGTTGAAGAACAACCTGAGGACTTCTATTATTATTATTTCTAGATATGAAGCCAAGAATTCTGTTAGCTTTATTGCGAACACTAATGCACTGTTGTCTTGGTTTTAGATTACTGCTAACCAGAACACCTAAATCCTTTTTGCAATCAGTAGTATTAAGATCTACATTATTTAGTTTATATGTGGCATGGTTATTTACCTGTCCAACATTTAGAACTTTGCATTTGTCAATATTAAACTGCATCTGCCACTTCTTCGACCATTGCATCAGTCTATTCAAATCATCCTGGAGTGCTCTAGTGTCCTCATTAGAATGAATTGGACGGCCTATTTTGGTGTCATCAGCAAATTTGCTTATGTCGCTATTTATTCCCTCATCTATGTCGTTTATGTAAATTGTGAACAACAACGGGCCCAACACTGACTCCTGAGGAACACCGCTTGTGATGTGCCCCCATTCTGATTTCTCCCAATTTATGCAAACTCTCTGCTGTCTATTTGTCAGCCATGCCTCTACCCAGGAAAAAATATCTCCTATTCCGTGTGCCTTAAGTTTCCTCAACAGCCTCTGGTGTGGAGCTCTATCGAAAGCCTTACTGAAGTCCATATACACAATATCATATTCATTACCATGATCTACCTCCTCAAACACCTTAGTGAAAAAAGTTAGTAAATTCGTAAGACAGGAACGCCCCTTTGTAAAACCGTGTTAAGATTCATTAATCAATCTGTGCCTGTCAAGATGGCTACGAATTGCTTCGGCAATTATTGATTCCATAAATTTTCCCACTATGGAGGTAAGGCTTATTGGTCTATAGTTCGAAGCCAAGGACCTGTCACCTGCCTTGTAAATAGGTATTACATTTGCCATTTTCCACTTATCAGGCACTATGCCAGTTTTTAGTGATATGTTAAAAAGATTAGCCAAAGGTATGCTAAGTTCCTCTTTACATTCCTTTAACACTCTTGCAAACAGTTCATCAGGACCTGGGGATTTGTTAGGTTTTAGTTTCTTTATTTGTCTGAGGACCATGTCACTAGTTACCGCAATCGTACATAGTGTATTATCATCCTGTTCTACATAATCTATTATTTCAGGAATATCGTTAGTATTTTCCTGGGTGAAAACTGAGAGGAAGTAGGTATTTAGATTTTCACACATATCCTTATCACTGTCAGTGATCTGACCAGAGTTACTCTTAAGTGGGCCAATCTTGTCCCTAATCTTACTTCTGTATACCTGAAAGAACCCTTTTGGGTTAGTCTTTGAATCCCTTGCGACCTTAGCCTCATAATCCCTTTTTGCTTTTCTTATTCCTTTCTTTATTTCTCTCTTTAATTGAATATATTGATTTCTTAACTGCCCATCCCCTCTTTTGATACGCCTGTATATGCCTCTCTTTTGACCAATGAGATGTTTTAATCTATTGTTCATCCGTTTGGGATCATTTTTGTTAGATCTAATTTCCCTACTCGGAACAAAAGTTGTCTGGGCAGCTAGAACTATGCTCTGAAAAACGTCGTATTGGCAACTAAGATCACCTACCTGACCCATAGTCAGAACATCCCAATTTAGCCCACCCAGGTAATTTTTCAGTCCCATGAAGTCGGCCAAGCGAAAATCTGGGACAGAGATTTGATTGCAGTTATCTGGGTAATTCCATGATATATTAAAACTAAGTGATTTGTGATCACTTTCCCCAAGCTCATCATTAACCTCAAGATTATTAATTAGTGAATCTTTGTTGGCAAGAACCAAGTCAAGCAGATTGTTTCCTCTAGTTGGTTCTGTCACCTGTTCTAAAAAGCAATCCTGAACCGTATCAAGAAAGTCACTAGACTCAAGATTTCCTGTCATATTGTTCCAATCAATTTGTCTAAAGTTAAAATCTCCCATTATCACATTTTCATATCTAGATGCCTTATGAATTTCGTCCCATAACAGCTTACTGCACTCCCTATCAAGGTTTGAGGACCTGTAAATCACACCCAAAATTAATTTGTCATGTCCCTCGAGAAACTGTAGCCAAACAGATTCTGTGTTCGATGTTTCTAATCTTATATCATGTCTAAGACAACAATTTAAATTTTCTCTGACATACATCGCCACACCACCGCCCTTCTTGCTGACCCTATCAATGTGGAATAGTTTATAACCCTGTATGTTGCATTCAGAAGGCATTTCTCTATCTTTCAGGTTGAACCAGGTCTCTGTTATACCAATAATATCTATATTGCCTACACTTACAAGTAATCTTAGCTCATCTATCTTATTTCTTAGACTCCTACTATTTGTATAGTAAACCTTAAGGGAGTTAGTCACTCGTTGCCCTCTACTATACCTCTTTGTTTGTTGATCAATTGATTTGCCATTACCAGCAACTTTATTTTGAATATTGTCTTTTAAACATATCCCTGAGGTATCCCGGTAATAACTGCTGTTTTTAACCCTAATGCTTCAGCCTGATTGTTTCCCACAAACACCCATACCTCTATAATCTATCAGTTTAAATTCCTAGACAAGTCATCTGTAGTCCTAGGCAATCTGCTTTCCATCCTTCCAGTGTAGCATAGTGGCTCCATCAGGACGCTTTTGACTTCCATCAGACCTCTGTACTTGGGGTTCCCATTGAGCTGGGCAACGGGCTGTGGCGAGGCTTCTCTTTATGATGTCATTGGCGTCCTCATATCTGGCATACTTCCCTTCTGCTGTGTGACACACGAGACCATGAAGTCCGAATTGATCAGCTGTCGCCCTGCCGCAAATACACCTATGTTCGGTGAGGACGGGGGCAGCTAGGCGAATAGCAACACCAATCCGAATGGCCTGTGGGTCGAGGCGGGTGCCCAGGGAGGAATTGGGAACAGCTAACAAGAAATCTCCTGAGTGTGGTGCCTTCACTGCCAGGAGACGAGCTTTGTCCTTTCCTGAAGCATTGGAGAACATTGTGTTGGCAATTTTTTCCATGATCGGTCTGTCCCACTAGGACTGTTTGTGTTCTTTGGGAGGAGCTGGTCTACTAGAGGAGTCTGTAAGGGTGTCCCACCGAATCGCTGCTTCAATAAACCTGAGGTCTTGAGCTCCTACCATGTCTCTCATGCGTTCGGGAACTATCTTCTTGACTAATGCACTGGAAGCCAAACACGAAAGACAGAAAAGCAGGTAAAGCAACATGCGTTGCTTTGTGCACCCCTATACCTCCCAGCCGCACTGGGAGGGTTGCCTGATCCCATTGCTCATCCTCTAGTGACAGGTTCAGTGCCTTCTTAAAAGTTGATCTCAGGTGTGCGTCATATTCATCGAGTGTTGGGTTGTCAAAAGAAGGTGCACACCTCAGGAAGTGAGTGAGTCATGGCATAGTAAGACACCTTGTGAGGAGATACAGAGCATCATGGGCATCAAGATTGCTTATTGTCTCCTCCATTCTCATCAGGTCATTCATACATATATATATATATATATATATATATATATATATAGTATATATATATATATATATATATATATATATATATATAAATATATATATATATATATATATATATATATATATATATATATATATATATATATATATATATATATATATATATATATATATTGTACAGTACTATGTACTATATGAGGCAGATTTTCACGAAAGTACTTAACCTTACTCTAGAAGATGGGCAGTGGAACCAAGCTACACTTCCAGTCAGACTAGGAGGCATTGGTGTCCGCAAGTCATCACAGATTGCGCTACCTGCTTTTCTGTCCTCAGGTATTGCATCCAGAGGGCTTGTAGCAGCGATTCTCCCTGAACATCTTAGGGACAAGATTGGAGTCCAGGACCAAAAGTTCATTGACGGAGCCATGATCTGGGATAATCTAACGGGCTCTGAAACCAGACCTGCTCCCCCCAACAACTACAAACAATCGCACTGGGATAGTCAAATAGTGGAAAATATAGCCTCAACAATGCTTCAGAGTGTGTCACGGAAGGGTAGAGCCCGCCTCCTGGCAGTGAGAGCCCCTCATGCAGGGGATTTTCTGTTGGCTGTTCCCAACTCCAGCCTTGGCACACGCCTCGACCCACAGACCATCTGCATCGGTGTTGCCCTTCGACTTGCCGCCCCTATTCTCGCCGAACGCAGGTGTATTTGTGGCAGTGAAGCAGGAGACCGATTCGGGTACCACGGTCTTGTGTGCCGTAAATCCGAGGGAAAGATTGCAAGACATGAGGTTAATAACATCATCAAGAGGAGCCTCACAACAGCAGGATGCCCAGCAGTAAGGGAGCCACCCCAGTTATGCAGATCTTATGGCAGCCAGAAGCGTCCAGATGGTATCACCCTTCAAGCCTGGAGAGATGGGAAGCAGGTGGTGTGGGACTATACATGTGCATCTACCTTGGCTGATACCTATCTCCAATACACCAGGGAGGAAGGAGGGGCAGCTGCCAGCTTCAGGGAGCCCCAAAAGTCTAGAAAATATGGAGAACTTGCCCATCATTATATGTTTGTTCCCATAGGCTCAGAGACCCTTGGCTCATGGGGAAAGAATGCATCTAAATTCCTTAAAGAGCTGGGAAAAAGACTCATCAGAGTAACTAGGGATCCCAGGGCAGCTAGTTTTCTGTTCCAGCGGCTCAGTGCGGCTGTTCAAAGGGGTAATGCAGGCTGTATTTTGGGCACACGCCCCAGCTCTGAGGAGCTGGATGAGATTTTCACTTTATAATCGGTGATACACACGTAACAACATGTACCGTATATGCCACCTTTATATCAACAATGTATCTCTTAAATCTTCTGTGCCATATTATGTAATAAAATATTCCTATTGGTACAAAAAAAATATGAAAAGATGGTGTGGCAGGAGAAGTGGAATATTCAAACGGCTTCAGGAAGAAATCTAAATATTCTTCCTTGAAGCCTTTTTATCCAATTCTCCGAGGCTATGGGTCACACAATTTACACCAGGGGTGGACCCCATCCCCATATATACATATATATATATATATATATATATATATATATATATATATATATATATATATATATATATATATACATATATATATATATATATATATATATATATATATATATATATATATATATATATATATATATATATATAATATATATATATATATATATATATATTAAGGAAACCTAGAGAACAAGTAGATTTGTCAGTTAAAAATAGGAAGGAGAGTTATTAAATGGAGAGTTAGAGGTATTGGGAAGATGGAGGGAATATTTTGAGGAATTGTTAAATGTTGATGAAGATAGGGAAGTTGTGATTTCGTGTATAGAGCAAGGAGGAATAACATCGTGTAGAAGTGAGGAAGAGCCAGTTGTGAGTGTGGGGGAAGTTGGTGAGGCAGTAGGTAAAATGAAAGGGGGTAAAGCAGCTGGGATTGATGGGATAAAGATACAAATGTTAAAAGCAGGTGGGGATATAGTTTTGGAGTGGTTGGTGCTATTATTTAATAAATGTATGGAAGAGGGTATGGTACCTAGTGATTGGCAGAGAGCATGCATAGTTCCTTTGTATAAAGGCAAAGGGGACAAAAGAGAGTGCAAAAATTATAAGGGGATAAGTTTGTTGAGTATACCTGGTAAAGTGTATGGTAGAGTTATTATTGAAAGAATTAAGAGTTAGACGGAGAATAGGATAGCAGATGAACAAGGAGGCTTTAGGAAAGGTAGGGGGTGTGTGGACCAGGTGTTTACAGTGAAACATATAAGTGAACAGTATTTAGATAAAGCTAAAGAGGTTTTTGTGGTATTTATGGATTTGGAAAAGGCGTATGACAGGGTGGATAGGGGGACAATGTGGCAGATGTTGAAGGTGTATGGTATAGGAAGTAGGTTACTGAAAGCAGTGAAGAGTTTTTACGAGGATAGTGAGGCTCATGTTAAAGTATGTAGGAAAGAGGGAGACTATTTCCCAGTAAAAGTAGGCCTTAGACAAGGATGTGTGATGTCACCGTGGTTGTTTAATATATTTATAGATGGTGTTGTAAGAGAAGTATATGCGAGGGTCTTGGCAAGAGGCGTGGAGGTAAAAGATAAAGAATCACACACAAAGTGGAAGTTGTCACAGTTGCTCTTTGCTGATGACACTGTGCTCTTGGGAGATTCTAAAGAGAAGTTGCAGAGGTTGGTGGATGAATTTGGAAGGGTATGTAAAAGTAGAAAATTAAAAGTGAATATAGGAAAGAGTAAGGTTATGAGGATAACAAAAAGATTAGGTGATGAAAGATTGGATATCAGATTGGAGGGAGAGAGTATGGAGGAGGTGAATGTATTCAGATATTTGGGAGTGGACGTGTCAGCGGATGGGTCTATGAAAGATGAGGTGAATCATAGAATTGATGAGGGGAAAAGGGTGAGTGGTGCAC
>NC_091306.1:8325149-8337649 GCF_038502225.1 Cherax quadricarinatus | reverse complement strand
GACCTGGAGCGTGCTCCTCTCGCTGCTGAAATAACAAAGTTGCAACTTCTCCTGACTGAGTCTAAAAGTCAGGCCCGAGAAGCAAACCTCAATGCCAGAGAGGTATTCGAGAGAGTAGCTGCATGTGCCTCTGACGTCCATGATGCAGCCATGCTATTCCAAGGTGAAAACGACTAGCAAGACGAGCTTCGCGCTCTAATTGACGCCAGAGGCCACCAGCTAGAGGTTCTCCGTCGTAAGCATGGAGATCTCGAGCATAAGCATAAACTTGCTTTGATTTTTGTGAAGAGGGGAGAGACGGAGACCCTCGATATTACATCACGCCGCGAAAAGGCCGTGAAAAATTACGAAGCCCTCGTAGAGCAACATGGTGATCATATGAGGAAATATAACCTGCTCCTGAAAAATCACAATGATGAGAGAAATATCAAGAAAAATCTTAAGAAGAGATGCAGGAAAGAGCGTCTTCGACGGGCGAATTTAGTAGAGGAACGCGAGAATGAACGACTCCAGAACGAGAATCTGGTGGGTAAAATACGTTCCTTAGAAGACGAATTTAGTAATAAGCACCGTCTGCTGGAGTCCCTCCGTAATGATCATGTTGACCTGAAGCATGATCACGAATATGCCACAGTTATGGCCGAAAGGGCTAAAAGTGAAGCTCATTCGCTCACCTCTAGTCACAAGGAGGCAATTCACGGATACAATGCCCTCCATGAACAACGTGAGAACGACAAGAAAGCTCACGAGGAGCTGCTGCTGAACCATAAAAAGGAAGAAGTTCGCAAAGAACAATTACAAAAGAAGATTGAGCTCCTTCAGGACGAGTTGGAAGGAAAATTCCGCCAAGCAGAAGAACATCGTAACCTATTTGAGGATACTGACCGGAAGTTACAGGACCTCCAGGGTGAGCTGGCAGAGCGGGAAGAGCAACAACGTGAGCGGGAGGAACAGTCCGTCGCTTTTGACCATTATATGATCACATCAACGAAACAGGTGGATCAGCAGCGTTCCCTCGCTCACGAGAGAGAACGTCAGTTAAAAATATTAAGTCAGACAGTAGCGCAAAAACACAAAAAGTTAGAATCTCTCTATCTTGAGTTAGAGTCTCTCACCCAGGCTGCCAGTCGAAGCAGAGGCGCACTTAACATATGTAGTGAAGAGAACGATGCTCGCTACCTCCAGTACAGACGTCTTATCTACGAAAACTATTACCTCGCTGCATCTAATCGTAGAAGGTGGCGATAATGAGCTACTCCGTAGACAACTGATAGACCTGTGGAGAGGAGAGTGATCTTGCGCAGCAGGTCGTGGTAAAACCGCTGGCCTACCAGCGCGTATGAACTTCCTCTGGGTTTTTGTGCAACCTTCTGGGTCATTAGTACAATCAACCCACAGGGTAAGCATTGAATATAAAATCCGGTTTTGTAACATTAACATTTCTTTTGCAAAGTTGCGAAAGTTGAATCTGCGACTTTCTGGTCCACCATACTGTTCATGATATAATGGATCGTAGGCTCACATGGCTATTGCAGTAGAATAGCGGCACGTTTCACTTACACAGCAGACTGCATTAGAACCCGCGATCAGAGAACAATATTTGGATCTTTCTCAGAAGCTGTTTGAATATTCCACTTCTCCTGCCAACCTATCTTTTCTAGATACACAAATAGGTACACTACCTTATATAATGCGCAACACAAAGCCTAAAGAATACATTAATTATGAAAATGCAGAGTACGAACACCTCCATCATGACTGTTCCCGAGTATATGTTGTCCAGTGACCCTGAACGGCGCTCTTCTATCCTTGATAACTACTACAGGGGAGAAATAACGCATTGCTTTCAAATGTGTAAAATATAATCAAAATAGGAAGACCAAGCTCTACGGAAGCTCTAAACACATCAAAAACATTGTCAAAATAAAAGCTTACTGAGCAGCTTCTGACCTGGCTCCGCGACCATCAACATTTTCTTTTATGAGCCTCAGATGGATATTTTCTCTTTGCTTTCTCCTGAAATATTGTCCTTTTTTTCCAGAATTTAAGAGCTGTGGGCGATAATGTGAAGTTTTCGCGTCTCTTCATAAGCTTATTGTTCAACGTGGTATCTGCCAAGATTTATTGTTTCTCTATTCCAAGTGTCAGAGAATTTGTAATATTGTTGTTTGCAAAGTAAAATGGATGATTATTTTGCGTTCGTAGTTTGAAGATTTTTTTTTTATTTCGACTGGATGAGATTGAAGAACAGGCTGGGATTATTATTATTATTATTAATAATATTATTGTTATTATTATTATTAGTAGTAGTAGTAGTAGTAAAATTAGTAGTAGTACTAAAGTAGTAGCAGTAGTAGTAGTAGTCGTAGTAAAAGTAGTAGTAGCAGTAGAAGTAAAAGCAACAGCAACAGCACCACCAGCACCAACAGCACCAACAGCAGCAGCAGCACCAGCACCAGCAGCACCAACAGCACTAGCAGCACCAACAGCACCAGCAGCAGCACCAGCACCAGCAGCACCAGCAGCACCAGCAGCACCAACAGCACTAGCAGCACCAACAGCACCACCAGCAGCACCAGCACCAGCAGCACCAACACCACTAGCAGCACCAACAGCACCAGCACCAGGACCAGCACCAGCAGCACCAGCAACACCAATGGCACCAGCAGCACCAACAGCAGCAGCAACAGCACCAGCAGCACCAACAGCACCAGCAGCACCAACAGCACCAGCAGCACCAACAGCACCAACAGCATCAGCACCAGCAGCACCAACAGCACCAGCAGCAGGACCAGCACCAGCAGCACCAACAGCACCAGCAACAGCAGCAACACCAGAACCACCAGGCGCCCAGGCAGCGCCCAGCGGCAACGGCAGCCAGCCAGCCAGCCAGCGCCTTAGCGGCGCCAGCCAAGCCGGCACCAGCGCCAGCCGGCCAGCAGCGGCTGGCAGAACAGGCACCAGCAGCAGCCAGCAGGCGGCCACCGGCGGCCAGCCGGCACCCGGCTGGCACCGGCGGCGGCAGCCAGCAGCTGGCGGCACCAGCGGCACCAGCGGCGGCACCGGCGCCAGCCAGGCTCCACGCCTTTGCCGGCGGCAGCCAGCAGCAGCCACCGGCGCCAGCGGCGCCAAGCAGCGCTAGCAGGCACCAGCAGCGCCAGCGGCAGCACCGGCACCAGCGGCGCCAGGCGCCAGGCGCCCAGCTTGGCGCCAGCAAGCAGCGGCAGCCAACGGCAGCCAGCCAGCAGGCGCAGCGCCAGCGCCGCCAGCGGCACCAGCAGCGCCAGGCAGCCGGCCGGCCAGCCAGCAGGCGCCAACAGCCACCAGCTCCAGGCGGCCACCAGCGGCGCTGGCACCGGCGGCACCAGCGCCAGCGGCACTGGTAGCGCCAACGGCACCAGCGGCGGCAGCAGCGCCAGCGGCACCAGCGGCACCGGCAGGAGCACCAGCCAGCACCAGCAGCACCAACAGCACCAGCAGGAGCACCAGCAGCACCAGCACCAGCAGCAGCACCAGCAGCAGCAGCAGCACCAGCACCAGCAGCAGCACCACCACCACCACCAGCACCAGCAGCATCAGCAGCACCAACAGCACTAGCAGCACCAACCGCACCAGCAGCAGCACCATCACCAGCAGCACCAACAGCACCAGCACCAGCAGCACCAGCAGCACCAACAGCACCAGCAGCACCAACAGCACCAGCACAAGCGGCAGCACCAGCAGCACCAGCAGCAGCAGCAGCACCAGCAGCACCACCACCACCACCACCAGCACAAGCAGCACCAGCAGCAGCACCAGCACCAGCAGCACCAACAGCACTAGCAGCACCAACAGCACCAGCAGCAGCACCAGCACCAGCAGCACCAACAGCACCATCACCAGCAGCACCAACAGCACCAGCAGCAGCACCAGCAGCAGCACCAGCACCACTACCCCCACCACCACCAGCAGCACCAGCGGCACCAACAGCACTAGCAGTACCAACAGCACCAGCAGCACCAACAGCACCAGCAGCACCAACAGCACCAGCAGCACCAACAGCACCAGCAGCACCAACAGCACCAGCACCAGCACCACCAACAGCACCACCAACAGCACCACCACCACCACCACCACCACCACCACCACCACCACCACCACCACCACCACCACCACCACCACCACCACCACCACCACCACCACCAGTAATAGTATTACCAGGAAAGCACTAAACTTGTAAACTTGTAAGAGTTAAGTTACAAGGAACTGCGACAGAACTTCTAAAGTTTGTGAACGTAATTATTTGTACGTCGATGAATTAGAAAGTGAAAAGCCAGGTCCGCGACCGTGCTGGGGGGTGGGGGGCGATGACCCTCGGAAAATCAACAGGTGATCAATAGATACTGAGCCGTGTAGAAACGAAGAATTATTTTTTTTAGAACGTTTCATTCACGTGGATGAAACGTCGTTCAATCCATATGAACACGTACATGTACAGTGATCCTTCAAGGATTTCCCTGTGTACACGTGTACACCTGTTAAAATGTGTACATGCATGTGTACACCCACTCAGGCAGATCTTGACGGTTGTCATGCCTCTCTAGAGAGCCTTTTCTTAACGTTAAATTAATGTATTCACGATGAAGCGGTAAATCCGTATGGGTTATGTAGCCACTAAGGAATAAGAGATTATGAGATTTGATTCTAGGGACGGGATGATAGCTCAAGTTCCTTGAATGAAGAGCCCTTTACCAACATCAAGGCAGCCTTAATCCCTTGAATAGTTAGTCCTTGAAGAACTTCTTGCCTGTCCATTTGCTAGATACACAGATTATATACTTCATCGAAAAGTATATCTCAGTGTACACACTGAGTATCTCTCAGTGTATACACTGAGTATCTCTCAATGTACACACTATCTCTCAGTGTACACACTGAGTATCTCTCAATGTACACACTGAGTATCTCTCAGTGTACACACTGAGTCAGCATCTCTCAGTGTACACATTGATTATCTCTAAGTTTACACATTGAGTAAGTATCTCTCAGTGTACACATTGAGTAAGTATCTCTCAGTGTACACATTGAGTAAGTATCTCTCAGTGTATACACTGGATAAGTATCTCTCAGTGTACACACACTGAGTAAGTATCTCTCAGTGTACACACTAAGTATCTCTCAGTGTACACATTGAGTAAGTATCTCTCAGTGTACACATTGAGTAAGTATCTCTCAGTGTATACACTAAGTATCTCTCAGTGTATACACTAAGTATCTCTCAGTGTACACATTGAGTATCTCTTAGTGTACATATACTGAGTACGTATTTCTCAATGACTAACTGATAATTGTATATCTTGGTGTATACACAGTATATCTTAGTGTATATAGAGTGTTTCTGAGTGTATATACAGTAGTGTACTTACTAATTAGGACAGTGATGAAATAAGACATTTATTTGAAAAAATAATTCCTATTTGAAAAATACACGGCAATACTATGACAGATAATTAATTTAATAAAAGATATAACTAGGCTTTGCTTGTATAAGCATTGCTACGCTTTGGCATAGAATCGACCAATGTTGACTACATTTTGGCAAGTTCGTCGTGGTACCAGGACTTAATAACAAGAACAATTAGTTTATTCAGAGTTGAACAGTCCTGTTTCGCGATCCTGCATTTGGTTATTGCCCATAGATTCTCAATTGAGTTGAGGTTAGGAGAATTTCCAGGCCAGTTTAAAACACTTAGCAAACTCTCTTCGAAGAATGTCAGTATTTTTTCTGAAAGTGTGACATGGAGCGAGATGCTGCTGGAAAATGCCTTCTCCATCAGGAAAGTCTCTATCCACAATGGGAAACAAATGAGCTGCCAGGATTACCTTGTATTTATCAGTGTTTATCGTTCCCTCAACACTAACAAGTTGCCCAGGGCCTTTAGAACAGTAAAACTACCCCAGAACATCTTCTTAGATGGGTGCTTTGGCGCTTGTTGAATGTGTCCATTAAGCAGAGGTTCGCCTATGCTCTGTCTCACTACCACTGATCTGTTCTCATGTACATTAAAATTCTCCACATCTGATCGAGTGCTAAATGCAGCCATTTTTCTTCATAGCAGCAGTCAATAATTGTTTCTTTACCGACTTTCTGCTGTTCTGCCAACGTCACGAAGCCTTCGTTGAACAGCTGATGAATCAACATTCACGCCAGCTGAAGCTAAATCTCTCTGTAGATCTTTGTTGGTTCTCTTGGGATGCTTTACACTATTTCTAATGATAACCTTGTCATAGTGACGTGTTGTCTTGTGTTTTTTTCCCACATCCCTCAACGCAGCGCTCCACATTCACCAGTGTCGTCAGCTCTCTTCAGAATCCGACCAACAGTTGAATTTGCTAAGCTCAAATTTTCGGAGATCTGTCTAAAACTCAAATCAGCATGTTTTATAAGAGCTTCCTAGGTGTAACATCCATCATGAATTTCAGCAGTAATCATAAACTGAATGGGAGAATTTGGCGAAACCACATTCACTCTCGGAGCACGCTTGCAAAATAGCTTCACGGAATAACAGCTGTTGTAGCACTGGCGAGAGTCGCAGGGTAACACAGCTGGATGGTTGCCAAAAGTCAATAGTAAGTTATTATGAAAAGAAAAGAACCCACACTACATTAAGCCGGAGACTAAGACATACTAAGAGATAATCATAAAATTTACTCCTCTTCCAATTAATTTGTACACTACTGTATGCCTTTAAGTGCGTGTCAATGTGTGTAAACATCGATGTGTTTACCTCTCAGTGGATATACAACAAATGTGTACTAAGAGTTTGCTTTAATCCTAATTGTTGAGGTTGGCGTACGTGAACTTCGGCCTTAATGGGCCACCTGCAGTCGATCTAGGGCTTAAACCTAAACAAATTATTTTAAAAGCTAATTACTGAACACACACCATTCCCGATCCTATATTGGTCTGCTTCAATTGTTATTAGCATCAACGCGAGAGCATTCTCCGACACTCATGGCACTTTGTGAAGTGAGATCTAACACATCCACACCACACCTGCACTGTGAGTGTGTATGTGTGTGTGTGTGTGTGTGTGTATGTGTGTGTGTGTGTGTGTGTGTGTGTGTGTGTGTGTGTGTGTGTGTGTGTGTGTGTGTGTGTGTGTGTTTGTTTCGTGGAGATTTTAATGTATCGAAAAGAAATGTTATATCAATCCAATAGTTTAAATATAATGATGAGAACAGCCAATGAGTTTAAGTACAATGATGAGAACAACTAATGATGCGAAAGAAGAATGATGTTGGTGGTGAGGATGATAAAATGTTCTGTTAGTATTATGTTTCACTTTGAATACATTCCGAGGATTGTGTTTCTCCAGATGTGCTTACACAGAGATCAACAGTGTATGTATATTTATCTCGGTATACATACACTTAGAGTTTACTTTAATCCCTATCATGCATTAAAATTTGCCTGACTGGCAGTATACAGGTAACGTGCAGACGTAAATGTCCCTAATTAACCCAGTAAACCAATCATTTTATATTTTAGGACACCACTAGGTGGTTATCCCTCTCTCTCTTTTTTTTAATGGTATGCAAATTCTGTTTAACGCAAGCTAGCAGAGCGGATTTTTACCTAGTTATGTACCGTCATTTTATGAAGACCTGTGTCAGGAGACACCCGTGTCAGGAGACACCCGTGTCAGGAGATCCCTGTGTCAGGAGACACTTGTATCAGGTGATACCTGTGTCTCATGTCGAATAAATCACTGGTAACCATGATCAGACTATCTGATAGTGGTTATGTTGTTAGTACATCAATGCAATTTTGGGTAAATTAGCACAGCCGTTACCAGAGTGCCTTGTTGTGAGAATATACATCAGTTATCACGAGAAGTAATTGTTACGTTTATTATTTTATTCATCAACTTCATTATCATTATCGTCACCACTACAGCCAACACCTTAAAGCTTAAATAAAAACCTATAACACTGGATATTCATGAAAATTCCAACCACTCAACTCCAGTACTCACACCAGCATCTACATCCTGTACGGAATACCCAACCTAATATATCGCACGAAATAAACCCCCCTGATATATCTCGCACGAAATAACCCCCCTGATATATCTCGTACGAAATAAAAACCCTGATATATCTCGCACGAAATAAACCCCCCTGATATATCTCGCACGAAATAAACCCCCCTGATATATCTCGCACTAAATAAACCCCCCTGATATATCACGCACGAAATAAACCCCCCTGATATATCTCGTACGAAATAAACCCCCCTGATATATCTCGCACGAAATAAACCCCCCTGATATATCTCGCACGAAATAAACCCCCCTGATATATCTCTCACGAAATAAACCCCCTTGATATATCTCGCACGAAATAAACCCCCCTGATATATCTCGCACGAAATAAACCCCCCTGATATATCTCGCATGTCTCCGCCGACATATCAATCACGAAATTTATCCCATACATATCTCGCACGAATTATACCCCTAACACATATCTCGCACGGAACATACCCTGATATATTGTCATATATCATTAACAACACCAACGAGAGGCATTTTTAAACGGGATATGGAAGGTAATCTAATATTTTTCCAAACTCAATGCACTTTGCAAACACGATAAAAATATTTTATCATGTAAATTGCCATTTTTAAGCCGGTAACAGTGTTTGTATATTATCAATTATTTTTTTGTTCATGAAAGGAATCTTGTGTTTTTTGTTGTCTTTATAATAAGTATTTGTAAATGGTAGACACATGTAACAAAAAATGTGTGTGCAAGTTGTATGTTTAATGGAGTGTGTGTGTACTAGCTTATTTGTGGCTGCACCGGTGTGTGTGTGTGTGTGTGTGTGTGTGTGTGTGTGTGTGTGTGTGTGTGTGTGTGTGTGTGTGTGTGTGTGTGTGTGTGTGTGTGTGTGTGTGTGTGTGTGTGTGTGTGTGTGTGTGTGTGTGTGTGTGTGTGTGTGTGTGTGTGTGTGTGTGTGTGTGTGTGTGTGTGTGTTCTCACCTATTTGCACTCACTAATTTTTGGTTACAGGGACGGAACTTCAGCTTCTGGCCTGGAAATCCGGCATGCTCTGAGCTTGCCGGATTTACTGCCTACTACCTTTCTGGGTAGGATTCCATTTCTGTCTGGACTGTCTCTGGACACACCTGGCGCTTAGCAGAAGCTAATTGGTTCATCCCAATCCCGAAGAACCAGGTTTGTGATAAGTTATTTCATCTAATCCTGCCGCATACAGTGAATCTCGTAAGAAATTCTGGAATGTTAACAATTCAGAGTTGTTAAGTGAGGCATTAGAGGGATGGACGGAATATATACATATTTGGACAGTAAGGCGTTTGATGCAGTATGTATCAAAATAGATGAGAACAGAAGCTAGAAGAGCTGGTATGAAAAACAGTGCAGTGGATCTAGTAGTAGTTAACAGGAAGGAAACAACGAGTTATTCCAGGTGTCGGGATGAGCGAGTGATGAGTGAGGTTCCATGAGGATCCGTACTTGGTCCAGTACTGTTTCTTGTGTGCATAAACGACATGACAAAGGAAATCGAGTCAGATGTGTCCTTGTTCACAGATGACATAAAACTAATGAGGAGAATAAAAACAGGAACAGGCCTGGAAAGAATAACGGTCGCAGCAAACACGGGACTGACAAGTTCAAGGAGAGCTTCCAGGAACCTCAACAAACAGGTCGGAAAACCCACGGTTAAAAAATCCATGCATTCTACTGCATAAAAATAACAAAAAAATCCCCAACAGTTTTACTAATATTGTTAAAAAAAACTAATTAATTTTACATAAATGTTATATCCATTAACTCTGTAAATTCTTACGTTTGATTTCACCAATTCATATAAGTTACTCCATAAAATGCAGATCATTTAAGTGATGCAAATTCTATGTAATTTATTTGTAAGTGATCAATTTATCTCATTGTACATGTCAGTGTAGTGAATTACACAAGTACTGATAGTCAATGTTTTACGTATTATGCTAGGTCTATATTTGACTAGTATGTAAACCATGATTAATTTTCCCAAAATACATTGGATAATTAGTGGTTTTCTTCTTTGTCACTATTTGAATTAAATTCTGTACATCTACTGTAACTTGTTTGCATGGCTCATAAGAAATAAAATAAAAATTTATACACGGCATACGTGAAGCCCATCTTCGAGTAAGCTGCGCCAGTATCGAACCCGCATGTGATAAAGCATATATAGAAGCTGGATTTCGTGCGGCCAGCGGTTACAGACTCGTTGATCAGGCCCTGATCCACCGGGAGGCCTGGTCGAGGACCTGGGGCGGTGACCCCAACAACGACCTCCAGGAAGGAGTGGACTGTGGAGTGCCTAGGACAAAATGGTAACTAACACACACACACACATACACACACACACACACACACACACACACACACACACACACACAAGGAAGGAAGGGAGGAGAAGAGATCACAAGAAACGACCGAGAAGTACGTGAGGAACTCAACATGAGATTCAAAGAAGTGTTCACAGAGGAGACAGAAGGGACTCCAGAAAGACGGGGAGCTGGAGTACACCAAGTGTTAGACGCAATAGACACAACCGAGGAAGAAGTGAAGAGGTTGCTAAGCGAGCTAGACACCTCAAAGGCGATGGGGCCGGGTAACATCTCTCCATGGGTCCTGAGAGAGAATGCAGAGGCGCTATGTGTACCCCTAACAACAATATTCAACACATCTATCGAAACAGGGAGATTACCTGAGGTATGGAAAACAGCAAATGTAGTACCAGTTTACAAAAAAAGGAGACAGACAAGAAGCACTAAACTATAAACCAGTGTCACTGACATGTATGCAAAGTCATGGAGAAGATCATCAGGAGAAGAGTGGTGGAACACCTAGAAAGAAATGAGCTTATCAACAACAGCCAACACGGTTTCAGGGACGTGAAATCCTGTCACAAACCTACTGGAGTTCTATGACAGGGTGACAGCAGAAAGACAAGAGAGAGAGGGGTGGGTAGATTGCATTTTTTTTGGACTGTAAGAAGGCGCTTGACACAGTTCCACACAAGAGACTAGTGCGAAAACTGGAGGACCAGACAGGAATAACAGGGAAAGCACTACAATAGATCATGGAATACCTGTCAGGAAGACAGCAGCGAGTCATGGTACGAGGCAAGGTGTCAGAGTGGGCGCCGGTGACGAGTGGGGTTCTACAGGGGCCAGTCCTAGGACCGGTGCTGTTTCAGGTATTTGTGAATGACATGACGGAAGGAATAAACTCCGAAGTGTCCCTGTTTGCAGATGATGTAAAGTTGATGAGAAGAATTCAGTCGGACAAGCACCAGGCAGAACTACAAAGGGATCTGGACAGGCTGCAGACCTGGCTCAGCAATTAGCTCCTGGAGTTCAACCCCACCAAGTGCAAAGTCATGAAGACTGGGTAAGGGCAAAGAAGACCGCAGACGGAGTACAGTCTAGGGTGCCAGAGACTACAAACCTCACTCAAGGAAAAAGATCTTGGGGTGAGTATAACACCAGGCACATCTGAGGTGCACATCAATCAAATAACTGCTGCAGCATATGGGCGCCTAGCAAACCTAAGAACAGCATTCCGACATCTTAATAAGGAATCGTTCAGGACCCTGTACACCGTGTACGTTAGGCCCATATTGGAGTATGCGGCACCAGTTTGGAACCCACACCTAGCCAAGCACGTAAAGAAACTAGAGAAAGTTCAAAGGTTTGCAACAAGACTAGTTCCAGAGCTAAGAGGTATGTCCTACGAGGAGAGGTTAAGGGAAATCGACCTGACGACCCTGGAGGACAGGAGAGATAGGGAGGACATGATAACGACATGTAAAATACTGAGAGGAATTAACAAGGTGGACAGAGACAGAATGTTCCAGAGATTGGACACAGCAACAAGGGGACACAGGTGGAAGCTGAAGACTCAGATGAATCACAGGGATGTTAGGAAGTATTTCTTCAGAGTAGTCAGGAAGTGGAATAGTTTGGGAAGCGATGTAGTGGAGGCAGGATCCATTCATAGCTTTAAGCAGAGGTATGATAAAGCTCAAGGTTCAGGGAGAGTGACCCAGTAGCGGCCAGTAAAGAGGCAGGGCCAGGAGCTATGAATCGACCCCTGCAACCCCAACTAGGTGAGTACAACTAGGTGAGTACACACACACACACACTCAGACCTTTTAAATTCAATGAACGAGTTGCTCCACAAACGCTAAACTCATTTCCGCACGCGATTTAAGCCACCATTCCCGGGCTCCAGACCCAGGAATGAAAAAAAAAGGTAGCAGTAGTAGCAGGAACAGCAACTCCACTACGGTGTTAGATGCTACCCTGGGGAGGTAGAATTCCCCTTCTTGTGTGTTTCAACTCCCTTTACAAGATTTTGTAGATCCCCAACTTCTTACTGAAGTATCATAATTGTTCCATTTATTTGTTTACTATTATTATTATTATTATTATTATTAT
>NC_091306.1:8302649-8322649 GCF_038502225.1 Cherax quadricarinatus | reverse complement strand
AGTTTTAACAACTAGTAACTACTACTACTACTACTGCTACACACACACACACACACACACACATACACGTTCTGGGGCATAAAAGTGTAATTATGAGGGTTTTTTTTCCCGAGAGTATTTCGTTCATGGATATAACTTTGGTTATAATTGTGTTTCACACATTCACGTTCTGTCTTTCAATTTTCTTTTTCACGTGATCTAAGCAGAGCGATTTTTTGTTGCTTTCTCTGATGAGTTTCCCCCCTCCCCCAGTTAATTCGTATTTTTAATTTTCTTTCTTTCTTACATATATATATATTATCATTTGAAGTAAGACATTTTCACGAGGATTCTTTTTAATTAAAACCACATTGATCGTAAGACTCACAATTCTCCAGGAAACTTGGAAGTAACAATAGCTCATCTTGCTATTATTTGCACCGGGGAAAGAGGTACTAAATCGGGAAAGGATGTACAGCGCCGGGGGAACGGGATGTAATCGCTTTGATCCAACGGCCTGTAGGGATGACTCTAGTTCCTTTGATCTAAAACCCTTCGTCAGTATCAATTCACCGCTCCTACTAGAAGCTAGCTCAGCTTCCCAACAATTACTTGTTATTCATAATTATTACAAAGTTCCGGGTTGAGCTGTTGTTGGCTGGCTATAAGCTGCAGCAAGACCTTTGACATACCTTTGAAGAGTTTCGGGAGTTTCTCTACTCTTTGAGCCCGGCCATGGGCCAGACTCGTCTTGTGCTTGCCTGGTCAACCAGGCTGTTGCTGCTGGAGGCCAGCTGCCCCGTATATCCATCACAGCCTGGTTGATCTGGCACCTGGTCAAGATACTTGTCCAATTTCCTAGACACGAAAATCAGACACTTGAAGAGGTGGGGGAGCGTGGATATGAAGAAGGCGGCTATGATGAAATAGGTAGAGATGATAGGTACGTGGAAGGAAAACAGTATCTGAGAATAAAAAGCCTAATAGGGATAGATGAAGAGGAAGTAGAGAGTGGATAAAACATAATGACTAGGAGGATGCAATAAAGGAGGCCGAGAAGAACTGGGTGAGGTGAAAGAACTCTGGTGAAAGACCCGTGAATGTGTGTCGCTGAATTTAAAGGTAAATTACGTTCACTGGTTACGATATAATTACGGTCGTAACTTGACTCGTGCCTCTACCCTCCCGGGTGGTCTTGGCATTTCTCTCTCGTATGATTGCTGCTCTTTATCAACGAATAAATTTTAATTCTCCGTCCTCCGCCTGGTTTTAGATGTGCCTGATAACCGTGTGTGGGAAATAAGAACTGGAGTCTGCCCGGTATCCAGAGTGTGATTAATTTTTTTGTTATTGTGAAGGTGGAGCAACGCTAGTGGGTTTGAGTCTCCAGTATTTAATCCGCCCTATAGTTTTTTTTTTTTTTTTTTTTTTAAGTTTCCGGAGATTGTGGGACATACCATCTGCTGTTGGGGGCTCATTTCATTATATCGTAATAAATTATTATTATTAGTAGTAGTAGTATCACGGGGTAGCGCTAAGCCCATTAGGGTCATACAGCCGTTTTATATTTAAGGATAGGAAGGGTCGCTGCAGTTCCTTAGACGAAAAACCTTTACCTGTATCAATGCACACGCCCCATCACGGCACACGCCCCATCACGCCACACGCCTCATCACGGCACACGCCCCATCACGGCACACGCCCCATCACGGCACACACCCCATCACGCCACACGCCCCATCACGGCACACGCCCCATCACGGCACACGCCCCATCACGCCACACGCCTCATCACGGCACACGCCCCATCACGGCACACGCCTCATCAAGGCACACGCCTCATCAAGCCACACACCTCATCAAGGCACACGCCCCATTAAGGCACACGCCCCATCAAGACACACCCCATCACGGCACACGCCCCATCACGGCACACGCCCCATCACGGCACACGCCCCATCACGCCACACGCCTCATCACGGCACACGCCCCTTCACGGCACACGCCTCATCAAGGCACACGCCTAATCAAGCCACACGCCTCATCAAGCCACACGCCTCATCAAGGCACACGCCCCATTAAGGCACACGCCCCATCAAGACACACACCCCATCACGGCACACGCCCCATCACGTCACACGCCCCATCACGGCACACGCCCCCTCACGGCACACGCCCAATCAAGGCACAACCCCATCACGGCACACGCCCCATCAAGGCACACACCCCATCAAGGCACACGCCCAATCACGGCACACGCCCCATCACGGCACACGCCCCATCACGCCACACGCCTCATCACGGCACACGCCCCTTCACGGCACACGCCTCATCAAGGCACACGCCTAATCAAGCCACACGCCTCATCAAGCCACACGCCTCATCAAGGCACACGCCCCATTAAGGCACACGCCCCATCAAGACACACACCCCATCACGGCACACGCCCCATCACGTCACACGCCCCATCACGGCACACGCCCCCTCACGGCACACGCCCAATCAAGGCACAACCCCATCACGGCACACGCCCCATCAAGGCACACACCCCATCAAGGCACACGCCCAATCACGGCACACGCCCCATCACGGCACACGCCCCATCACGGCACAGCCCCATCAAGGCACACGCCCCATCACGGCACAGCCCCATCACGGCACACGCCCCATCAAGGCACACGCCCCATCACGGCACACGCCCCATCACGGCACACGTCCCATCACGGCACACGCCCCATCACGGCATCTGGAGTTTATCTGGAGAGAGTTCCGGGGGTCAACGCCCCCGCGGCCCGGTCTGTGACCAGGCCTCCTTAGGTCAGTGTCCCAGGATGCGACCCACACCAGTCGACTAACACCCAGGTACCCATTTTACTGATGGGGAACATAGACAGCAGGTGGAAAGAAACACGTCCAATGTTTCTACTCTGGCTGGGAATCGAACCCAGGCCCTCACCGTGTGAAGCGAGAGCGTTAACCACCAGGCCACCAGAGCATACGCCTCATCACGGCACACACCTCATCAAGGCACACGCCTCATCAAGCCACACGCCTCATCAAGGCACACGCCCCATTAAGGCACACGCCTCATCAAGACACACACCCCATCACGGCACACGCCCCATGACGTCACACGCCCCATCACGGCACACGCCCCCTCACGGCACACGCCCCATCACGGCACACGCCCAATCAAGGCACAGCCCCATCACGGCACACGCCCCATCAAGGCATAGCCCCATCACGGCACAGCCCCATCAAGGCACACGCCCCATCAAGGCACACGCCCCATCAAGGCACACGCCCCATCACGGCACACGCCCCATCACGGCACACGCCCCATCAAGGCACATGCCCCATCACGGCACACGCCCCATCAAGGCACACGTCCCATCACGGCACACCCCCCATCACGGCACACCCCCCATCACGGCACACGCCCCATCAAGGCACACGCCCCATCACGGCACACGCCCCATCACGGCACACGCCCCATCACGGCACACGCCCCATCACGGCACACGCTCCATCACGGCACACGCCCCATCACGGCACACGCCCCATCACGGCACACGCCCCATCACGGCACACGCCCCATCAAGGAAAATCCATTTCACTAGTCTGCCATCCTTCTTTGTAAAGAAATAACGCGCCTCTTGTTTATCTGATGATTTTCCTCAAAATAGGTCACCTGTTGAATCGAATCCCGTCATAATCATACATGCCTTATCAAATCCCATTTTTTTTAATATATCAAGAAGGTTGAGTCATTTGTCATAATATTTCTTAACCCGGAAGTGACTTTGTAGGGGGTTCTAAAGCTTTCCCTTTTTTTCTGCGCTTTTTCTAGGCTATCGTTCGTTAGGTGGAAATTCTAATTTTGGCTTAATATGTATTCTGAATACTGTATGTATTTTTTTTAGTATATATCAGTTTATATATACTAAAGTTAAAGTTTCGAATGCAGTATAAGTTATATTTTTATATGGTTATTAATTTCTCTCAGATCCCTTTCTTAATAATATTACTAAAGATTAGCCGGTATTCTCCCGGCCCGGGCCTTTTCCAAGTGGTGGCCCGGCCTTGGCTCCCTCTCTAGGGAGTGTCTGAGACCTAAGTCTCCCATGGGAGGAGGCACAAGTACCTCCTCATCTTTGGGACCAACTGTCCCCAGGCCTAGCCACAAGCTAGGCCTCTCTGGTCTGCCATCCCCGCCCCAAGGGGGCAAATGGGAATGACAGTCTTGTGAGCTGCAAGCTCCGGCTCAGGCACCTACCCTGCCCTAGAAGGCCTGGGCATGGTGTCGATGTCCCTTTCTCTGTCCAGTGTTCTCAATACATTTTCGATGATATTTATCAACGATATATTTTTTACCTTTCACACCTAATTTACTCAAATTATTTCAATACTCTTATAGGAATTTATATATTTATTTTATACATTTCTATCAGCTGCAAATGTGTTCAGGTAATTATTAATTCCTTTTGGTCTTTTCTAATGCTATTTTTTCCTTATATTGGAGTTTACATTTTTCTTTCAATTAAAAAAAATTATCTTACCTATTGCAATGTTATTTATTTTGCTGTTTTTAAATCAGTCATCCATATATCATTAACTTTTTGTAAATTCATGTAACTAAAATTTACACAACCATTTCTGTCGTACATAATATCTGTGACTATAATTATAGTAGCTAATAGCCCTTTGTATCTGTACAGGAATATGTTGACCTACATAATATACACGTAGTTATATCCATACTAGCATAAAGGTACCTGTCATTATATGGACGTGAAGATTTGAATTTTGCCAGAATAGCGAGAGAATGGGTTGCATTATGGGTTCGCCGGTACTATCCCGGCCCGGGTCTTGTCCAGATGGTGACCCGGCTGAGACACTAGGATGGCTGGCGATGCACACTTTTCTTTGAGGATACAAAAATAAAAAGTACTACCAAACGAATGGACCTAAATCTTAAATGGAGGGTTGAAATGCTTATGCATTTGTTTCTGCGTATTCTGGTGGACATTTGAAGAAGAAAAAAATAGTATATGGTTCATTTCTCAACAAGTTAACTTCAATGTAACAAATAATAACAAAAAAAGGCACAATACCGTGACTGGAACGATACACAAATGACCCGCACATAAAAGAGAGAAGCTTACGACGACGTTTCGGTCCGACTTGGACCATTTACAAAGTCAGTGTGACTTTGTAAATGGTCCAAGTCGGACCGAAACGTCGTCGTAAGCTTCACTCTTTTATGTGCGGGTTATTTGTGTAACATCAATGTTCTTGCCACTTGATACTGGAGGCATAAGGCAAACTTTATGCAGGCGAAAAACAAGCTGCTAGTGTACTAAGCGTAGCCAAACATAACTATCAGTAATACTGAGATAAAAGCCACCAGACAAACAACAGATAGGAGTACCAGGAAAATAAACATCCTAGTTAACTAGGGGAGAGTGTGGTGTTATTGTGAGTCAAGCTGACAAGCTGACGACACCCAGGACGAACTTGCAAGATGTCATCGTGTTTCCAAGGGATCCAATAAACAGACTCTATTAATAGTAAAAGAGTACGATGCTTTGATTCTGACGATATGCTCTCGATCCGAGGAATTGTATCTACCCTCCCCCTTTTCGGATTAACCTGATTGTTACTGTCCATGCGTTGCATGACCCACACGGGTTTAGCACTTCACCGTCAATATATAATAATAATAATCCATAAAACAGAAGTGGAATGAGAGTGAATAAGTTAGTGAGGACAGGGATGTGGGCGAGTGTGAGGGATGGCATAAAGCAGAGGGTTGTAGTGAGCGAGCTGGGAGGGATGTCCAGCTTGACTGACGGTCTCTGGGGAGCAAGGGAAGTGTGTGTAGTGGTTCATATATTGTGTAGCTAACGGTTCTGGCTAGCTACTGTTTTACTTATCTCGGTATTTCTAGCAGCGGTCGTCTTCATCTGGGCCTGCGGGTTGAAGTTTAAAAAAAGTAAAAAGTATGGCGTTGCCTATTTTACGTTTCTTGTAGTGACTCTCTCAATTAATAAGCAAACTTTTTGTGGTGTAAATTTACTAATCTTCTATCTGATTACCTTCAAGTTGAACGTTTTGATGCTATTGAAGGGGTCTTGATCCAAATGTTTGCAGCTACACCTCACCTTTGAGATGTTGCAAGCCAGGGTCCAGCTGCTTTTTCTTAATAACATCTGCCTTATCACCTCGGCTTTAAATAACTACTGAGCTAAGAGAGTTCCTTCTTCCTTTATTATGTTGGAGGGAAAGATGGATCTGGCTACACAGAGAAAGCAAGGTGATAGAGTCGTCAAAAGATCAACTTTTTGATAGCTGAAGTATGTTCAAGGCATATTCCCTTAAGAAAAAGAAGAGTAGTAAACTGGAGAGAGAAACGCTCCCTCTACAGGAGAAGGCGTAGAATGACTGAGCTCCTCAAGTATGCCAGATTATCTGAAACACGGAAGGAAGCGCTAACCAGGGAAGTGGAAAATATTAAAGGACTATTACAGGATCCAGGAGAGACAAGATTAACTAAAAGCGATTAGTGAAATTGAAAGAAATTCGAAATATTTCTTTTCATATTCCAAAAACAAGGCAAAAACAACATCTAGTATAGGACCCTTGCTCAGACAAGACGGATTTTACACAGATGACAGCAAAGAAATGAGTGAGATACTGAAATCTCACTTATTTCTATAGCTAAGAAATACAGACCATTAGCTTTAACGTCCCACATCAAAAAAATCTTTGAAAGAGTTCTAAGAAGCAGGATTGCACACCACTTGGACTCCCAAAAATTGCCCAATCCAGGGCAACATGGGTTCAGAGCAGGTCGCTTCTGTCTCTCGCAACTACTGGACCACTATGATATGGTCTTGGATGCACTGGAAAACAAACGGAATGCAGATGTAATATACACAGATTTTGCAAAAGCTTTTGACAAGTGCGATTATGGTGTAATAGCACACAAAATGCGTGCTAAAGGGATAACTGGCAAAGTAGGCAGATGGATCTTCAACTTTCTAACCAATCGAACAAAAAGAGTAGTGGTAAACAGAGTTAAATCGGAAGCTGCCATAGTGAAGAGCTCTGTCTCACAAGGCACAGTGCTCGCCCCTATCCTGTTCCTCATTCTCATATCAGGCAAAGGCAGATATGTAAACCATAGCACCGTATCATCCTCTGCAGACAATACTAGTATCTGCACGAGAGTGTCATCCAGTGAGGACACGGCAAATCTCCAAGAAGATATAAATCAAGTTTTCCAATGGGTAACGGAGAACAATATAATGTTCAATGAAGACAAATTCCAACTACTCCGTTATAGAAAACTGGAGGAAATAATAACTAGAACTGAGTATACTACAAACTCTAATCGCACAAACTCTAATCGCGGAAAAGTAATGTGAAGGACGTGGGAGTGGTAATGTCCGATGATCTCCCCTTCAAGGACAGCAACAATGCCACTATCACATCTGCTAGGAAACTGATAGGATGGATAATGAGAACATTCAAAATAAGAGATACCAAGCCAGTGATGATCCTCTTAAAATCAATTGTTCTCTCTAGGCTGGAATACTGCTGTACATAACATCCCCATTCAAGGCAGGTGAAATTGCAGATCTAGAGAATGCACAGAGAACCTTTACTGCACGTATAAGTTCCATCAAACACCTTAACTACTGGGAGCGCCTGGAAGCACTTGACTTGTACTCACTGGAGCGCAGGCGTGAGAGATATATCATAATCTACACACGGAAGATCCTGGAGGGACTGGTCCCTAATATGCACACAGCAATCACTTCATACGAAAGCAAAAGACTTGACAGGCGATGCAACATACCCCCAGTGAAAAGTAAAGGCACCATTAGAACACTAAGATAAAACACAATAAGTACTATCCGGAGCCCAAGACTGTTCAACAGCCTCCCACTAGCTATAAGGGAAATTATCAATAGACCCCTGGTTGCCTTCAAGAGGGAGCTGGACAAATATCTAAAGTCAGTGCCGGATCAGCCGGCAGTGCCGCCAACAGTAACAGCCTCGTTGATCACGCCCTGATCCACAGGAGGCCTGGTCATGAACCGGGCCGCAGGGGCGCTGATCCCCGGAATACCCTCCAGATAGACTCCAGGTAGACCACCGTTGAGGGAAGATGGGGGAAGGGTTTGAGATGTGAGGAATGCCATATATTTATATATATATATATATATATATATATATATATATATATATATATATATATATATATATATATATCATAAACACGCTAGATAACGGGGATATCTTGCTACTCCTACTTACACTTTGGTCACACTTCACAGATACGCATATATATATATATATATATATATATATATATATATATATATATATATATATATATATATATATATATATATATATATATATATATATATATATATATATATATATATATATATATATACATCTAGGTTTTTCTCCTTTTTCTATATAGCTCTTGTTCTTCTTTATTTCTTCTATTGTCCATGGGGAAGTGGAAAAGAATCTTTCCTCCGTAAGCCATGCGTGTCGTATGAGGCGACTAAAATGCCGGGAGCAATGGGCTAGTAACCCCTTCTCCTGTAGACATTTACTAAAAAAGAGAAGAAGAAAAGCTTTATAAAACTGGGATGCTTGAATGTGCGTGGATGTATTGCGGATGACAAGAAACAGATGATTGCTGATGTTATGAATGAAAAGAAGTTGGATGTCCTGGCCCTAAGAGAAACAAAGCTGAAGTGGGTAGGGGAGTTTCGGTGGGGGGTAATAAATGGGATTAAATCTGGAGTATCTGAGAGAGTTAGAGCTAAGGAAGGGGTAGCAGTAATGTTGAAGGATCAGTTATAGAAGGAGAAAAGATAATATGAATGTGTAAATTCAAGGATTATATGGATTAAAGTAAAGGTTGGATGTGAAAAGTGGGTCATAATAAGCGTGTATGCACCTGGAGAAGAGAGGAATGTAGAGGAGAGAGAGAGATTTTGGGAGATGTTAAGTGAATGTATAGGAACCTTTGAACCAAGTGAGAGAGTAATTGTGGTAGGGGACCTGAATGCTAAAGTAGGAGAAACTTTTAGAGAGAGTGTGGTAGGTAAGTCTGGGGTGCCAGGTGTAAATGATAATGGGAGCCCTTTGATTGAACTTTGTGTAGAAAGGGGTTTAGTTATAGGTAATACATATTTTAAGAAAAAAGAGGATAAATAAGTATACAAGATATGATGTAGGGCGAAATGACAGTAGTTTGTTGGATTATGTATTGGTAGATAAAAGACTGTTGAGTAGACTTCAGGATGTACATGTTTATAGAGGGGCCACAGATATATCTGATCACTTCTTAGTTGTAGCTACACTGAGAGTAAAAGGTAGATGGGATACAAGGAGAATAGAAGCATCAGGGAAGAGAGAGGTGAAGGTTTATAAAGTAAAAGAGGAGGCGGTTAGGGTAAGATATAAACAGTTATTGGAGGATAGATGGACTAATGAGAGCATAGGCAATGGGGTCGAAGAGGTATGGGGTAGGTTTAAAAATGTAGTTTTAGAGTGTTCAGCAGAAGTTTGTGGTTACAGGAAAGTGGGTGCGGGAGGGAAGAGGAGCGATTGATGGAATGATGATGTACAGAGAGTAGTAAGGGAGAAAAAGTTAGCATACGAGAAGTTTTTACAAAGTAGAAGTGATCCAAGGAGGGAAGAGTATATGGAGAAAAAGAGAGAGGTTATGAGAGTGGTGAAGCAATGTAAAAAGAGAGCAAATGAGAGAGTGAGTGATATGTTATCAACAAATTTTGTTGAAAATAAGAAAAAGTTTTGGAGTGAGATTAACAAGTTAAGGAAGCCTAGAGAACGAATGGATTTTTCAGTTAAAAATAGGAGAGGAGAGTTATTAAATGGAGAGTTAGAGGTATTGGGAAGATGGAAGGAATATTTTGAGGAATTGTTAAATGATGATGAAGATAGGGAAGCTGTGATTTCGTGTATAGGGCAAGGAGGAATAACATCTTGTAGGAGTGAGGAAGAGCCAGTTGTGAGTGTAGGCGAAATTCGTGAGGCAGTAGGTAAAATGAAAGGGTGTAAGGCAGCCGGGATTGATGGGATAAAGATAGAAATGCTAAAAGCAGGTGGGGATATAGTTTTGGAATTGTTGGTGCAATTATTTAATAAATGTATGGAAGAGGGTAAGGTACCTAGGGATTGGCAGAGAGCATGCATAGTTCCTTTGTATAAAGGCAAAGGGGACAAAAGAGAGTGCAAAAATTATAGGGGGATAAGTCTGTTGAGTATACCTGGTAAAGTGTATAGTAGAATTATTATTGAAAGAATTAAAAGTAAGACGGAGAATAGGATAGCACATGAACAAGGAGGCTTTAGGAAAGGTAGGGGGTGTGTGGACCAGGTGTTTACAGTGAAACATATAAGTGAACAGTATTTAGATAAGGCTAAAGAGGTTTTTGTGGCATTTATGGATTTGGAAAAGGCGTATGACAGGGTGGATAGGGGGGCAATGTGGCAGATGTTGCAGGTGTATGGTGTAGGAGGTAGGTTACTGAAAGCAGTGAAGAGTTTTTACGAGGATAGTGAGGCTCAAGTTAGAGTATGTAGGAAAGAGAAAGATTATTTCCCAGTAAAAGTAGGCCTTAGACAAGGATGTGTGATGTCACCGTGGTTGTTTAATATATTTATAGATGGGGTTGTAAGAGAAGTAAATGCGAGGGTCTTGGAAAGAGGTGTGGAGTTAAAAGATAAAGAATCACACATAAAGTGGGAGTTGTCACAGTTGCTCTTTGCTGATGACACTGTGCTCTTAGGAGATTCTGAAGAGAAGTTGCAGAGGTTGGTGGATGAATTTGGTAGGGTATGCAAAAGAAGAAAATTAAAAGGGAATACAGGAAAGAGTAAGGTTATGAGGATAACAAAAAGATTAGGTGATGAAAGATTGAATATCAGATTGGAGGGAGAGAGTATGGAGGAGGTGAATGTATTCAGATATTTGGGAGTGGAAGTGTCAGTGGATGGGTCTATGAAAGATGAGGTGAATCATAGAACTGATGAGGGGAAAAGGGTGAGCGGTCCACTTAGGAGTCTGTGGAGACAAAGAACTTTGTCCTTGGAGGCAAAGAGGGTAATGTATGAGAGTATAGTTTTACCAACGCTCTTATATGGGTGTGAAACATGGGTGATGAATGTTGCAGCGAGGAGAAGGCTGGAGGCAGTGGAGATGTCATGTCTGAGGGCAATGTGTGGTGTGAATATATTGCAGAGAATTCGTAGTTTGGAAGTTAGGAGGAGGTGCGGGATTACCAAAACTGTTGTCCAGAGGGCTGAGGAAGGGTTGTTGAGGTGGTTCGGACATGAAGAGAGAATGGAGCGAAACAGAGTGACTTCAAGAGTGTATCAGTCTGTAGTGGAAGGAAGGCGGGGTAGGGGTCTGCCTAGGAAAGGTTGGAGGGAGGGGGTAAAGGAGGCTTTGTGTGCGAGGGGCTTGGACTTCCAGCAGGCATGCGTGAGCGTGTTTGATAGGAGTGAATGGAGACAAATGGTTTTTAATACTTGACGTGCTGTTGGAGTGTGAGCAAAGTAACATTTATGAAGGGATTCAGGGAAACCGGCAGGCCGAACTTGAGTCCTGGAGATGGGAAGTACAGTGCCTGCACTCTGAAGGAGGGGTGTTAATGTTGCAGTTTAAAAACTGTAGTGTAAAGCACCCTTCTGGCAAGACAGTGATGGAGTGAATGATAGTGAAAGTTTTTTTTTCGGGCCACCCTGCCTTGGTGGGAATCGGCCAGTGTGCTAATAATAATAAAAAATAATATATATATATATATATATATATATATATATATATATATATATATATATATATATATATATATATATATATGTATATAATTATGTATAAAATTAATTGAATATATAAATATATATATATATATATATATATATATATATATATATATATATATATATATATATATATATATATATATATATATATATATATATATATATATATATATATATATATATTCAATTAATTTTATACAAAGAGGCATTCCTTGCAAAGTCGTGGGTGTAGGAGCCAGAGAAGAGGGTGTGAGCTTCAGTAGCAACGGATGAGCCATTAGATGAAGTCAAGGTTCATAAGTGGGCTGAAGTGGACAGATTGTAAGTAGACCTTTCACCTCTATAATTCTGTAATCTTATTTTCTCATAGTGGTGAAATAGCTAATTGTACCAAATGACTTCAGTATTGTATCATTTTCAAGTGAAGGAGATTGACACAGGTCTACCTTTCATCATTCTAGCATGTAGGAGGAGCCATGGTACTCCTACAAACTCAGCAGACTCTTGGATGTCACTACCGCCAGGGTCTGGCTGGCTCACAGTATCTCAGGGAGGTTACATCACCAGCTGATGTATACTTAACTAAATGTAATTTTTTTCCAGATAGACTATTGTCACACCCTGCCCCGGTATGTGTGGAATGCGATAAAATTAACGAATTCAAATAAAACTCACAAATGTTTAAGAATTGTCAAAGTTTTTTATCCAATTATTCTGTAACTAATAACTAGTAACTTTGCTCTAACCATGTGAGCTCTTCTGGCCACCTCGGCTAGTGTGTCTACCATTGCTCTGTTGCTCTGTTTGTACTCTTCTCATGGCCTCCTGCAGTTCTGTGGTTGGTTGTACATCACTGAAATTACCAACTTAAGGCCCCCAGGCTGGATTGTTCCTACTATGTAGTCCCTTTCGCCCATTCCATCCATTCCTTCCATTTCCTCAAACCCCTACTGGTTTTTAATGAGTAGTGCAACTCCTCCCCACCCCCCTCTGTTCCCTTTATCTTTCCTCAGGATCTGATATCCAGGTGGAAAGACTGCATCTGTTATCCTAGTGAGTTTCGTTTCTGTGAGTGTTATTATAAATGTGGATGTCTCCTTGATTCTTTCATGCCACTCTTCACATTTATTTGTTATTCCGTCTGCATTTGTGTACCAAACCTTCAACTTCATTTCTAAAACTGGGGTCTGAGAGGTACGTTGGGGTTGTATATGTGTTTGTGTGTGTGTGTGTGTGTGTGTGTGTGTGTGTGTGTGTGTACACACCTAATTCACCTAGTTGTGGTTGCAGGGGTCGAGACTCAGCTCCTGGCCCCGCCTCTTCACTGACCGCTACTATGGTTCCTGCCTCCACTACATCGCTTGCCAGACTCTTCCACTTCCTAACAACTCTGTGGCTGAGGAAATACTTCCTAACATCCCTCTGACTCATCTGAGTCTTCAGCTTCCAATTATGACCCCTTGTTTCTGTGTCCCCTCTCTGGAACATCCTGTCTCTGTCCACCTTGTCTATTCCACGCAGTATTTTGTATGTCGTTATCATGTCTCCCCTGACCCTCCTGTCCTCCAGTGTCGTCCGACCAATTTCCCTTAACCTTTCTTCATAGGACATTCCCCTTAGCTCTGCAACCAACCTTGTTGCAAACCTTTGCACTTTCTCTAATTTCTTGACGTGTTTGACCAGGTGTGGGTTCCAAACTGGTGCTGCGTACTCCAGTATGGGCCTGACTTAAACACTATAAAGTCTTGAACAATTCCTGAGGTACCGGAACGCTATTCTCAGGTTTGCCAGGCGCCCATATGCCACAGCAGTTATCTGGTTAATGTGTGCTTCTGGCGATGCACTCGGTATTATACTCTCTCCTAGATCTTTCTCTTTGAGTGAGGTTTACAGTCTTTGGCCTCCTAGCCTCTGCTCTGTCTGCGGTCTTCTTTGCCCTTCTCCAGTCTTCATGCCTTTGCATTTGGCTGGGTTAAATTCTAGGAGCCTGCTGCTGGATCACGCATTCAGCCTGTCCAGGTCTCTTTGTAGACCTGTCTGGTCCTCATCTGATTTAATTCTCATTAACTTCACATCATCTGCAAACAGGGACACTTCTGAGTCTATCCCTTCCGTCATGTCGCACATATACCAAGAGTAGCACTGGTCCCAAGACTGAGCCCTGTGGGACCCCCCCGTCACAAGCGCCCACTGTGATACCTCATCACGGACCCTGACCCGCTGTTGCCTCCCTGTTAGGTATTCTCTGATCTATTGCATGTGTGTGTATGTATGTGTGTGTGTGTGTGTGTGTGTGTGTGTGTGTGTGTGTGTGTGTGTGTGTGTGTGTGTGTGTGTGTGTGTGTGTGTGTGTGTGTGTGTGTGTGTGTGTGTGTGTGTGTGTGTGTGTGTGTGTGTGTGTGTGTGTGTGTGTGTGTGTGTGTGTGTGTGTGTGTGTGTGTGTGTGTGTGTGTGTGTGTGTGTGTGCGTGTGTACATGTATGGGCAAAACTCCACAACCTTGATCTACACTGGCTAGAAGATTTTCATCCTAGGTAAAAAAGAAAAGTAATGATCAGGTTTGGGTCTACAGAAACAAATTTTATCTCTCCGATCCACGTCTGTTTGCTATCGCCTGAGAGCTGTCCTACTCGACTCCCTCTGTCTCCCTCAGTACGACATCATGGACGACTCCTCAGGACTCGCGTCAACTACAGAACGAAGGACGTCAAAGGAACCAGAAGCCCCCAAGGATCTTTACAAGGCTTCAGGACCCAGAAAACGCCGCAGGATCCTACAGAATGCAAGGACAAGAGACGGAGCCCTCAGACACACAGCCGGATGAGAGATTACCTCCTAAGCCAGGTATCCTCTCACCTCTCAGCGCGAGAGTCAATCAGTTGTGTGTCCTTGAAGAGCAAGCCAATTAGCAGACTCTCGAACGACAAACTGGAAACAACGACACCCAAACGACCCAACAAGGCAAGCAGTACTTTTCTCAACGAACCTTTCACCTTTACATACATATTTAAGAATTATGAGAAATATAAGAATACAAAAGAATATATAAAAATATCATTAATAAACATCAGAATATGTAAATAAGAAGATAGGTATTTTAATTAACCCTCACAAAGTGGTAAAATATTGAGCTATAATGTTTTACATGGGTAATCCTCATGTAATGTAGATACTTAAGTTAAATTTAACATAAAGGTAAGTTAACTGGTGCATTAATCAAACGAGTAAAATGTTCTCATATTCAACACACACTGTCTAGGCCACATATCTACTCTGTATAATTGCTAATGTTAGTGTAGCAAATAATTGTATTCCCATGTAAATTTGTTTACGTTTTTCCCCAGTGCCCTTTACCTAATATAGAACGTAGCGACTCAGAATTGTGTAATTATGTGGAATTCAAGTGGTAATAACTAGTGTGTCGTGAGGAAGCATCCTCCGGTGAAGCAAGCTTTTAGTAAATAAGTAATCTACGTGGAGACTGCGGGGCTGGCAGCATCATCCTCGGGTACAATAGAATCAAACTTGATTACATTTCCATTCCTCCAGGCGCTGTGTAGCGCTAACGGACTTAGCGTTTCCCCATTGATATAATAATGATGATAATCTCCCTCTGACTGTTTTACGTGATGATAGGAAGTGTCAGAGTGTGTCAAAGAGGAACAGAATGATGTCACTCCAGCTTAAGCAAATTTTCATCTTTAAAATCAATACAGTGTAAAGAAATAATGTACTGATATTACATAAGGTATGATAAAAAATCTTAAATAATAATAACAATACTACTACTCCGTTATGGAAAACTGGAGGAAATAATAACTAGAACTGAGTATACTACAAACTCCAATCACACAATAGAGAGGAAAAGTAATGTGAAGGACCTGGGTGTGGTAATGTCTGAAGACCTCACCTTCAAGGACCACAACAATGCCACTATCACATCTGCTAGGAAACTGATAGGATGGATAATGAGAACATTCAAGACAAGAGATGCTAAGCCAATGATGATCCTTTTTAAATCACTTATTCTTTCTAGGCTGGAATACTGCTGTACATTAACATCCCCATTCAAGGCAGGTGAAATTGCACGTATAAGTTCCATCAAACACCTTAACTACTGGGGGCGCCTGGAAGCACTTGACTTGTACTCACTAGAGCGCAGGCGAGAGAGATATATCGTAATCTACACCTGGAAGATTCTGGAGGGGCTGGTCCCTAATATGCACACAGAAATCACTCCATACGAAAGCGAAAGACTTGGCAGGCGATGCAACATACCCCCAGTGAAAAGTAGGGGCGTCACTGGTACACTAAGAGAAAACACAATAAGTGTCCGGGGCCCAAGACTGTTCAACAGCCTCCCACCAGCAATAAGGGGCATTACGGGAAGACCCCTGGTTGTCTTCAAGAGGGAGCTGGACAGATACCTAAAGACGGTGCCGGATCAGCCGGGCTGTGGTTCGTACGTTGGATTACGTGCGGCCAGCAGTAACAGCCTCGTTGATCAGGCCCTGATCCACCGGGAGGCCTGGTCGTGGACCGGGCCGCGGGGACGTTGATCCCCGGAATGCCCTCCAGGCAGACTCCAGGTAGGTAGGCTACTACTACTGCTACTACTACTACTAATACTACTAATACTACTACTACTACTACTACTACTACTACTACTACTACTAATAATAATAATAATAATAATAATAATAATAATAATAATCATTGATGTCGGTAAGAAATTATTGAGTAAATGAGGTATTACAAAACTTCTCTCCACTCACAAACCTTCCTCTCCTCTTCCAAACCTCCCTCTCCTCTCCCAAACGTTCCTCTCCTCTCCCAAACCTCCCTCTTCTCTCCCAAACCTCCCTCTCTCACGAACCTCCCTCTCTTGACCTCTTCCCAAATCTCGCTCCATCAAGGGTAACCACAAGGAGCTGCTAGCGTCTTCTTCAATCCTTATATGTTGTCTTGTGTGTGTCTCGTATTTTCAGAGGTGGTAACACAAGCCTGATGTGACTGGTTAAAATGGTTCTCTGCTGGCGTTAAGGCCGCTATTGTTAATGTTCTCTCCTGCCGTTATGGCTGACAGTGTTAAATGTTCTTACCCTTTGACGTCATGGCTGGTAGCGTTAATTAATAAGAGAAATTTTAAAATGGTATATTTTATTGCATATTTCGACGATTCATAGCGTTTTGAAGCATTTTCTGGTAATACCTCGTTTTTTAGTTTAAATACGTTAATGCTTGCTCTCTCTCTCTCTCTCTCTCTCTCTCTCTCTCTCTCTCTCTTATTATTATTATTATTATTATTATTATTATTATTATGGCTGGCATCACTAATGTCCTCTGGTGTTCGGTCTGGTAGCAGTGATGTTCATTTCTGACGCGGAGACCAGTTGTGTTGTGTTCGTTCATGATGAGGCTGAAGAATGACATCTGCAACATTAGGAAATCTTTACTGAGGGAAACGTGTCGTCAACCAGTGGCTTCTTTAGTCCAAAACAGAGAAAAACGGCGAGAGATGAGGAGAATAAGGTAATCAGCCCTGAGGGACTGATTAACTCATTGTCTTCTTCATCTCTCACCGTATTTCTCTGTTTTGGACTAAAGAAGCCACTGGCCAGCGAAACATTTCCTCAGTAAACATTTACAAATGTCGCACAAGTGTCTCATTCTTCAACTTGTCGATTTTCTAAACTATCACATCACATCGTTCATGATGTTATATCTGGTAGTGTTGTGATGACGTGATGAGTTGCTAAGGCTATCATCCATTTGAGATAGAATATGAGTAATTCATCAACCCTGCCTGCCCATCCACTTCCACCCATCTACTTCCAGTAAGGATAAAGTGGGTAGGGTTTTTATTGCAAGAGTTGTCCGTCCATTCATAAGGAGAAACTTCAAGAACTTGCCTCCAAGAAACGTAAGCGGCCTTTCGTTAATTCAGCACAGTCAGTGAACAATAGGTAAATGCATGTTAATTAATGTTAACCAAACCTGCAATGAAAGAAAATGAGACCTACAACAAGGAGAAGTAAATATGTAAAACCAGCAGTTTTATTTGGAGGCAAGGATGCAATAAGACCAAGGCTAGGACAGATTCTTTTTGTATTCATTATCTCTCAACACGGGCCTGGGATGGGCTAGGAGAGCCAGCAGAGAAGCGCACACACGTTTATGTTCGTTTATGGGCATGCAAAGGCACTCATGGTGAAATAAAAAAAAAATCTAATCAACTCCAGCGCAGCCTCGGTGTTTTGATTCAGAGTGCGAGTCCACGAAAGGAACTGTCAAGGAAAACTTGTGCTACGGTGCGTGTGCGTGTGCGTGTGTACTCACCTACACATGGTTGCAGGGGTCGATTCATAGCTCCTGGTCCCGTCTCTTTGCTGATTGCTACTAGGTCCACTCTCCCGGTTCCAGGAGCCTTATCGTACCTTATCTTAAGATTATGTATGGATCTTGCCTCCACTACTTCATTCTCCAGATTGTTCCATTTTCTGACAACTCTAAGCCTGAAAAAATGCTTCCTAACATCCCTTTGAGTTTTCAGCTTCCAGTTGTATCCTCTTGTTCTTGTATCCCATCTCTAAAACATTGTGTCTCTGTTCACCTCGTCAGTTCCTCGTTATCGTGTCCCTCCCCCCTAACCCTCATGTCCTCCAGCGCAATCAGGTTGAGTTCTCTTAACCCTAACCTCTTAACCTCATTATAAGGTCCCTTCTCATTATGAGATCCCTTCTCATTATACGGTCCCTTCTCATTATACGGTCCCTTCTCATTATAAGGTCCCTTGTCATTATACGGTCCCTTCTCATTATACGGTCTCTTCTCATTATAAGGTCTCTTCTCATTATGAGGTCCCTTCTCATTATACGGTCCCTTTTCATTACACGGTCCCTTCTCATTATAAGGTCCTTTCTCATTATAAGGTCCTTTCTCATTATAAGGTCCCTTCTCATTATACGGTCCCTTTTCATTACACGGTCCCTTCTCATTATAAGGTCCTTTCTCATTATAAGGTCCTTTCTCATTATAAGGTCCTTTCTCATTATAAGGTCCCTTCTTATTATACGGTCCCTTCTCATTAAAAGGTCCCTTCTTATTATACGGTCCCTTCTCATTAAAAGGTCCCTTCTTATTATAAGGTCCCTTAAATAACTAAAAAAGGCACAATACCGTGACTGGAACGATACACAAATAACCCGCACATAGAAGAGAGGAGTTTACGACGACGTTTCGGTCCGACTTGGACCATTTACAAAGTCACACTAACCAGAAGTGGAGCAGGACGGTTATATATAGGCAGGAAGAGGTAGTGGTGGTAGCAGTAGTAGTGGTGGTGGTAGTAGTAGTAGTAGTAGTAGTAGTAGTAGTAGTAGTAGTAGTAGTAGTAGTAGTAGTAGTAGTAGTAGTAGTAGTAGTAGTAGTAGTAGTAGTAGTGGGGAACTAAGGAGGAGGAACCAGTCAAATATAAAGAAAAGGGAGCACTGCAAGGGAGCTAGGTGCCCACAAGGGAGCTAGGTGCCCACAAGGGAGCTAGGTGCCCACAAGGGAGCTAGGTGCCCACAAGGGAGCTAGGTGCCCACAGAGGGAGAGCAAGTGCACAGAGGTGGGGGGAAGGGGAAGTGATGAAATAAATAATGAAGGAACAGAAACACGCGACAGAAGAAAAACAAAAAAAAGGAAAGAGGAAAGGGGAAGAGGGAGAAGAAGACCGAAACGTCGTCGTAAGCTCCTCTCTTCTATGTACAAGGTCCCTTCTCATTAAAAGGTCCCTTCTTATTATAAGGTCCCTTCTCATTATAAGGTCCCTTCTTATTATAAGGTCCCTTCTCATTATGAGGTTCCTTGTCATTATAAAGTCCCTTCTCATTATAAGGTCCCTTCTCATTATAAGGTCTCTTCTCATTATGAGGTTCCTTGTCATTATAAAGTCCCTTCTTATTATAAGGTCCCTTCTCATTATAAGGTCCCTTCTCATTATGAGGTTCCTTGTCATTATAAAGTCCCTTCTCATTATAAGGTCCCTTCTTATTATAAGCTGTCCATTTGTAAGACTTCTCATCGTAGTATCTCAAAAAAGCTAGTTAAACTTTCCACTTCCTTTGGTATCACTTGTGTAGAGTCCGACCGCTG
>NC_091306.1:8275149-8297649 GCF_038502225.1 Cherax quadricarinatus | reverse complement strand
ATAATTCCACTCACTAAACAACCTAAGTGAAGAACACCTCGTGGGATACCTCCCCATAAGGGATACCTGTGAGGGATACCCTTAGGAATTCCTCACACTCATTCTAAATTATTACTACATTCGTGTGTCACGCAGTGCATGGGGAATGGGGAATTAGGTTTGATTTGATGATGGGAAGGATAGCTCCAATTCTCTGGAACAACAATCCTCTGGATACGAGGAACATACACATACACGATGTATAACATACTCCAGGTATACAAATGCTACAGATATGTATAAACATGTAAGTTTATAAAATACATACTTAAAGTGTAAATAAATATTAATTAGTTTACCATCTAATCCTAGCTTACTCTTAATACAGTGGACCCCCGGTTAACGAACTTTTTTCATTCCAGTAGTATGTTCAGGTGCCAGTACTGACCGAATTTTTTCCCATAAGGAATATTGTGAAGTAGATTAGTCCATTTCAGACCCCCAAACATACACGTACAAACGCACTTACATAAATACACTTACATAATTGGTCGCATTTGGAGGTGATCGTTAAGCGGGGGTCCAATTCAACGTAAAGCAACAAATTAGTAGTCAAAGGAGGCAAAGGTGATATATTTAACACAACTGAAAAGTTATATTAATTCAGGACAAACTCATGGCGATTGTTATTGAGCGATATACTTTCTAGAGAGATAATCAACCTGTTCTATCATTATTACTATTGTTTAAAAGGCCCTAAATTTTGTCTGTTAAACAGCGCCTGGGAAACGCGAGACAACAAAGTTTATTACAGGGAAGGGACGGTAAGTTCCAGCTTCTTAGATCGAGAATCCTTCAGCAATACAAAGGTACCCCCAACTGAAGGGCGTTTTTCACAGTAAATCAGTTTTCAACAGAAATCAGCCTAGTTGTAAAGCCCACCAAGGGTGATCCACGAGACACTGAACAAACTTTTCAGGCACGAATGTCAGCCATTATCAGCTTGTCGTTTTCTCCCAAACTGTCCCTTCTGATGAGTAGTTCCATAACAAACTGCTGCCTCTAGTGGGTTGACGCGTCTCAAACTGTTCGTTCTGATAGGTAGACCATTACAGACTATTCGCTCTGATAGGTAGACCATCACAAACTGTTTCCTCTGATAAGTAGACCCATCACAGACTGTTTCCTCCCATAGAGAGACCCATCACAGACTGTTTCCTCGATCCATCACAAAATGCTCCTTCCGTTGGGTAGCTGCGACCCTAACACAAGAGTTACGCAGATGGATATTTTATTTAAAAATAATGCCTGCGTTCAACATAGACCAGCACAGTGACGCATCATCAAGTAGACGGAAGCCAAGCTGGCAAGCCACGAAAACTAATTACGTAGACCAAAGTGTTTGGTAGCGGCCATGATAGAAGCCACTAACAACATATTACAGAATTTCGGCGGCTTTAATAAAAGTTACCAGCTCACTCAGAGCAGATCCTTCACCTCATGTATTTCGCTACCTACGTCTGTTATGTTACCCCCACCTCTGCCCATTGTTTACCGCGCTAACTCTAGTAATATGTGCTATTTGTTCGAGTTATTTATTTATATTAGGACTGAACCGACTTGTTTCGAAAATTTCCCTATTAAAGGACTTGATCTATGCATATGCCTCTTCCAACGACTCAGCATATTGTACACAACTTTCTTATGTTTTAATAATGTATGAGTAAAGAGGACACATATTTCATGATAATTATTTGTTGAGGAAGGGACTAGTAATCCTTTTTCCTGTATGAATTGCTAAATTTAACAAGAAAAATTTTGGGTTTTCTTTTTAGGTCACCCTGTCTTCGGTGGGATACGGCCGGTTCGTTAAAAAACAATTACTGACTATGTTTTACTCGTTCATGCCTTTGTATTTTAAACACCATCAAATCATGGTGTTCAAACCTAACAACCCATAACATGAGGTTTGCTGGATAATGCTGGTTAACGCTCTCACAGGCTAGAGGTTAGGTTAGGTTCGTCAGGAAACAGGACAAGTGTTTCTTGACGCGGGTCTTAGTCATATGATGACCCGCAGCTGGAGCTTTTGGTCATCTGACCGAGGCCTTCCGCTGGGTTGCCGACCCACTCCTTTAAAAATTAAGGTTATAAACAGGGCCTTTCCTCTCATATACATTACTTTGACACTTTACTCTCATATTTCCACTCCAGACTCATTAAAAACGAACTGAAAAACTGCTCGAGTTAAAATCCAAAGAGATTTGTTGTCTTTTGTTTACGGGTCGTTCCGACATGGACTCAGAAGTAAATGTGAAAATATGATGATAACAGAATTCATTAAGTGGCCAAGAAGTCACACCTTACCTCAACCGGCTTGTGGAAAGATGAACTTGGAGGTTAATGCGAGGCGAGCGGGAGAGGTAAGAGGGAGGTAGTACCATTAGCAAGGCTCTCGCTGCCATCACTCTGGCAGGGTAACTTTAACAGGCCGTCGCACCGCCTGCCTCGCTAGGATGAAAAAAAAAATCACTAGGCTCTTCTTTTTTTTCCTCTCGTAATTTTTTTGAAGTATCCATCACACACACACACACACACACACACACACACAATCTCTCTCTCTCTCTCTCTCTCTCTCTCTCTCTCTCTCTCTCTCTCTCTCTCTCTCTCTCTCTCTCTCTCTCTCTCTCTCTCTCTCTCTCTCTCATGTCTATCAACCCTTCAATCGGCTCCTTCCCCTTCTCATTCCTCTTCCATCCGCTGCCTCATTACTCCATTTCCTCTTTCCTCTCACCCTCTCCACCCTTGGTCCTCTTTCTTCCTTCTCGCTACTCCTCTCCCTTTCCCTCAGTTGCGTTCTTTCTCCCTTATTATTTTCTCTCTATGCTTCGCTTTCCCCCTTATTTGTTCTCTATTTTTTTTATCAAATTTTGTCCCCTCCCTCATTTCCCACCTTCCTCCCTTTTACCCTTTTATCACCTCCTTCCTTCACTTTCCCTACATTAGCCAACACGTCATCTTCCTTTTCTTATTCAATTCCCTCGGTTCTGTGATCTCTCTCTCTACCCCTTTCTTCGTTTTCTCTCTTCTATCCTACCATTTCCCCCCTTCTTGTACGTCATAAAGCATTCTCCTTTTCTCCAGTTTCTTCTTTGTTCCCCTCCCCCTCATTTTCTTTCCATTTCCACCTATTTCTTTACATTTCCTTTCCCTCATATCACCATCTTTCCTGTCTTTCCCTACTAGAATCCACTTTATTATGCTCCCTACTCATTACTCCTTTTCTTATCTCCCCACTCATCACATTTTTCATCCTCTACTCTCCCCTCCCTCAAAACACGCTTTCTTTTTTCCCCTACTTCACGTCTTCCTTTCTATCCCATTGCCTTTTCATTTCCTCTTCACCCACCTATTTTCTGTTTCCTTTTCTCTTCTCTCTCTCTCTCTCTCTCTCTCTCTCTCTCTCTCTCTCTCTCTCTCTCTCTCTCTCTCTCTCTCTCTCTCTCTCTCTCCTCTCTCCTTCCGATTTGTTCTCCCTCCTCTTTCCATTTCTTTTCATCTTCTTTCCGTCTCCTTTCCATTCCTTTTCCTTTACTCGCTCCTTCTATTTCCCCATGCTTTTCCCTTCCCTCACATCTCTGCCTCTTCCTGCTACACTATAGGCTAGCCTCCCCAGCGTATTAACTCAGCGCAACCCGTTTTTAATGGTCGGTATAAAGTGTTCCCGGGTTGTATACGAGAGGGGAGTGTAGAGCCAAGATGGCGCCCCCCCCCCTCCGAGGGGACTTATAAAGTTGGTCGACGTTTTTATATGTACGCTGTGACTCCCAGATATCTTTCTTGTAAGGGGATGTGTTCTGTTTCCATGATAGCTACAAGGCACCGTGAAATATAGACACGTTAGGGTAAGTGTCTGAGTTAATGCACGAGTAAGTCTCGTATATATATATACATATATATATATATATATATATATATATATATATATATATATATATATATATATATATATATATATATATGCAAAACAACCAAGCAAGTTCATGGTCGACAGGAATATAATTGAATCTTGTTTCATGAAGGGCAGTTTTGACAATAATATGAATATTTCCTTTGGTTTATATAAATTAGATCCATTTATAATTAATAGAATTTGGGAAGAATTTAATAATACCTTGGACAAATAATAAATTTTAAAATTCTTGATTCTTGGGTAGAATAGTTTGTTTGTGGGTTGTGTGAAGGACCTGTCTAGTTGGGCCAGCGAGCCTGCTGCAGTGTCCCCTTTCTTATGAGTCTCGCATCAGGTGTTGCTTTGTTGTGGGATGTGATAGTGAGGAGTGGGTTAGACCCTTTATATGCCTTCCTTTGATGCATTACTTTTATTGTTCCGTGATAATGTGAGTAGTCACGAAAGCGCTTGGAATTTCTCTATTCTTTCACAGTGGTTGGTTTGCATATTCTGAAATCACCTGTTTACTGTGATCTTATTGCACACACACACACACACACACACACACACACACACACACACACACACACACACACACACACACACACACACACACACACACACACACACATATATATATATGTATATATATATATATATATATATATATATATATATATATATATATATATATATATATATATATATATATATATATATACATCTACCTTGGCTGATACCTATCTCCAATACACCAGGGAGGAAGGAGGGGCAGCTGCCAGTTTCAGGGAGTCCCAAAAGTCTAGAAAATATGGAGAACTTGCCCATCATTATATGTTTGTTCCCATAGGCTAAGAGACCCTTGGCTCATGGGGAAAGAGTGCATCTAAATTCCTTAAGGAGCTGGGAAAAAGACTCATCAGGGTAACTAGGGATCCCAGGGCAGCTAGTTTTCTATTCCAGCGGCACAGTGCGGCTGTTCAAAGGGGTAATGCCTGCTGTATTTTGGGCACACGCCCCAGCTCTGAGGAGCTGGATGAGATTTTCGCCTTATAATCGGTGATACACACGTAACAACATGTACCTTATATGCCACCTGTATATCAATAATGTATCTCTTAAATCTTCTGTACCATATTATGTAATAAAATATTCCTATTGGTAAAAAAAAAAACATATGATAAGATGGGGTGGTAGGGGAAGTGGAATATTCAAACGGCTTCAGGAAGAAATCCAAATATTCTTCCTTGAAGCCTTTTTATCCACTTCTCCGAAGCTATGGGTCCCGCAATTTACACCAGAGGTGGACCCCATCCTATATATATATATATATATATATATATATATATATATATATATATATATATATATATATATATATATATATATACATATATATATATATATATATATATATATATATATATATATATATATATATATGTATATATATATATATATATATATATATATATATATATATATATAAATATATATATATATATATATATATATATATATATACATATATTATTGTAACCACGAACGAGTGGTATTTATCAATAACAACACTGCGACTAGCCAAGGACTCGAACCCATGCTGTTTTGGCCTGCCTCATGGTGAACGTAAACACATGACACTCTAACCCACAGGACCACGCAATCCTACAAGAACCAAGCACTCAGCCAAGCTAGGTGTGTTACCTAACACACCCAGCTTGTGTGTGTGTGTACTCACCTAACTGTACTCACCTAATTGTGGTTGCAGGGGTCGAGACTCAGCTCCTGGCCCCGCTTCTTCACTGATCACTACTAGGTCCTCTTTCTCTCTCTGCTTCCTGAGCTGTATCATACCTCTTCTTAAAACTATGTATGGTTCCTGCCTCCACTACTTCACTTGCTAGGCTATTCCACTTCCTGACAACTCTATGACTGAAGAAATACTTCCTAACGTCCCTGTGACTCGTCTGAGTCTTCAGCTTCCAGTTGTGACCCCTTGTCCCTGTGTCCCCTCTCTGGAACATCCTATCTCTGTCCACCTTGTCTATTCCCCGCAGTATCTTGTATGTCGTTATCATGTCTCCCCTGACCCTTCTGTGTGTGTGTGTGTGTGTGTGTGTGTGAGCTGCATGGCCAAGGGTTTAACTCTAACCCTCGTAACCTTCCTGGGTTTTATAGTCACACTAGCACAGCAGCCACGACCGCTAAGCCTGCATATTCTATACAAATATTGAGCGACGATTATTATCGTATTATTCAGCCTAATACCCACTAAGACTCGAGATCTGGCCATAAATATGGATAATTCATCAAATCCCTGATTCAAACTACGATCGCCAGAAAGGCTTTCGTTCTTCTGTGATGACTCGACTAGACCCCATGTTCAATGTATAAATTTTAATACGTTACGGGCGTGGCATGGATTCGACGCTGCGTCCTTGCGTTTGCTTTATAAGTGTAAAGCTACAGTTTTAGTAAAAAGAACTATGTTCGTAACTCCAACTATGCTTCAATCTATTTTTATATTTATTTTCCGACATTATGTTGGGTTCGTGCATACAGCCTTGGATTAATCGTCCGTCACTCCCGTCAATAAAGTAAGAATTTCCCCATAAAGCGAGAACGTCAGTCTGTTACTTTTGATGCTCTGCTGCTTTCATATTGTGATTAGATTATTATTTAATGACCAAGAATAATAAATAAAATGATCCGTGGTGTCAGCACCTCTGTCTCTATATCAAGGTGGGTTAGGGCTACCTACAGAGATACTTTTATATACTGCGAGTGCATATAACAACTCGTTCGGGGACTAACCTTTGCCAGGAGTTTCACCCGTGCACTGCCTAACACACTGGACAACAGTAGATTAGTGATAAACGGCTTTTTAGAGGCAGTGCATTCCTCCCTCACCTTCCACACTAGGGAGCGGAGCACTGTGGTAAATTCCCTTCTCTTCTTGACACATGCTGGGCAACAGACAAGGATAGAACTACAAAGCTGAAACTCGATTCATCAAGTAGCGACAGCGAGGCGTTGTATGTAAATATTGAACTCAAGATCCATTCAGTTTAATATGCAGCTCCTGTACCTCTGTATGCAAGCCATTATGTGCCTGGACGTCTATAAAATTAACCGATGCATTCTGATCCCAAGTGAACTGATTAATTCATAAGTGGAAAAAAATAATATGGCTCGTGATTATCATAGAATGACCCGTTGAATGGTACCATCCACGTGGTAGAGCCGCAACAGTGTTATGTAAGAACAAATGTGTAGAAGAAGCAATTTTTCCCAAGATGGATTTAGGCAACTGTGAACACTGGGTTATCGATATTGGACTTTGTGGTCTGAGCATTCCGAGTGAAGAACCAACGATCTAAAAAGCAGTCCATCACTTTTAATTATTGCTCTGGTAAAACTGTTGACGGAGGATGTAAATCCTGGCTGACAGCGAGATGTTGTATGTACAGTATATACATTCTAAATATACACATTCCAGAAGGATATATATAAATCATTATTCACTGATGACCCATTGAAATGCAACTTCCACACTCGACTTTCAGTGCGCATTCTTCTTCCCATCTTCCAAAACTCCGACACCCTTCATATTTACTGCTATAGTATTCAGTACAGAAACGCATACTAATTCCCAGTGATTACTCGTCTAAACTCACTCCAACCCAACACATTCCTGTATGTTTCTCTTGGATGTTAAAGTTCCTACGTATCAATATATTCTTCTCATCCTCCCTCCAGTCCTTTTACTCAGTCATTCTGCTTTAGTGTTAAACTGATTTGTACTATGACCTGCCATGACGTGGTCAGTTAACATACTAATGAATTTTATAAATGAATAGGAGCGCGTATTTGTTTTTTTTTTTTTTTACTCGGGTCATTGAAGCTTCTCTTTCCTTCCTCGTATTAATTAAACCTGATTATCTTTCATTTTCCAGGTGTTGCATACTTTCTATATGTCCAAACCATCTCAGCAACTCACCTTCTCTTTCAATTACATCTTCCTACTCCCAGAATGTATTCTAATTTCTTCGTACTTTATTCTCTGCATTACCAATAAATTTCAGATACAATATTCCTAGTGCCTCCAGCTTCCTGTTTTCTCTGCAGCTTCATCAAGCTACACATGGCGAAACGCTGTCACAATAAAAGCTTGTCCCGCACCTGTGTCTTGCCTTCATTACCGTGGGGCTGTACGCTTTTGCAGCCACCTCAGCACCTCAGGCTCTCTAAAATCCCTGTGGTGAAGCAGATGCAGTACCGCTTCTATCTGGGCTAACTGGAAGAGTGGATTTTTTCTTTATCAGATGACTGGATGGTTAGCTCATTGCCTGGATGGCTTGATGGCTTTTCTTCCATGTTGGCTGACTGGCTTGCTACTACATTAGCTTCCCGTCTGCTTGGCAAACTGACTGGCTTACTACACAACTTACTTGCCGACGGCTTAATTGGCTGACTGGCTTCCTGCTAGACTTCCTCCTTGTACAGTGGGCAGTCTGACTAGCCTGTTAAGAGCATTCTTGCTGTTGTGTGGCTGGCTGGAGGGGTGGCCGAGGGGGGCTTCCACTGCGGGGTATATCTCCTGCCCAATTACGAGCCTGGCATCCCCCCACATCCGGTTGCTGTAGCATCCACGGTGGCAGCTTGCTGACACCCCCACCACTCCTGTTTTTATTGCTTCACTTAATGATTGCTTCTTTCTTCTTCTTCTCTCTTCTTCTTCTTCTTCTTTCTTCTTCTTCTTCTCTCTCTCTCTCTCTCTCTCTCTCTTTCTCTTTCTCTCTCGTTATTACTATTGGATCTTGTTCTACAACAGTGATGCCAGACCCAGTTTTCTAGTGGCTACCCTTGATGCATTTATTCATGACTGTGGCCGGCGGTTTCCTGTCCAGCTTTGATAGAGACGTTTATCTGGTTACACTGTCGATGCCACCCAAAAAGAAAGAGGAGAAAAAATACATGGAGGGTTGATAGGATGAGAGAGAGAGAGATAGAGAGGAGAGAGAGAGAGAGAGAGAGAGAGAGAGAGAGAGAGAGAGAGAGAGAGAGAGAGAGAGAGAGCGAGAGAGAGAGAGAGAGAGAGAGAGAGAGAGAGAGAGAGAGAGAGAGGACATGAGCGGATACCTAGAATGTGGTGAACATCAGAATTGGTATTTTTAGTTATTTTCATTATTATTATTATTATTATTATTATTATTATTATTATTATTATTATTATTATTATTAATCTTTATTATTTGTAATGATCTTTAGATTAATAATAAATTGTAAAAATTATAGTTTATTATTAAAATGAATAATGATAATAATAATAATAATAATAATAATAATAATAATAATAATAATAATAATAATAATAATAATAATAATAATAATAATAATAATAATAATAATTGAATAGTAATGTTATTATTTTTCTCATATTAGTTTTACTGTACCATGAGATAACCTAAGATAGCAGAAGGCATGCGATCAAAACACTACTTACCTCGTTCACATTTGCCTACCCTGCCGTCTCTTATCTTCTGTTACGTCACCGTGGTAAACAACACTGATAAGCAAAGTTATATTCGCTGCGGGAACAGAATTTTCTCGCCAGGGGATGACAATGTCTTCTGTGAACAGTATTTGTACTTGCTTTTGTCTAGTCTAGTGTGTATTTTGTTTTAATGGTGATGGTAAAATACTACGACATTTTTTCTTATTTTTATGATTCCGTGTCCTTTCTGGTTCGGTTTCAGTATACATTTTGTATGTACCTGATTTTCTACCTGTGTGATTGTGTAATAATTTATGTCTATAGGTTGGTCAGAAATCGCAGACAATAATACAGAGTATATTCACTGCGAGGTGTAAATCTGTAAGGATATTCTTAACAATTCGCAAACAGGCGACATTATTTACAAATATTATCTCTACGTCCACAGCAGGTCTAGAACCTGCAAAGTACTCTGTATCATGATGCAGAGTTTGCAGGTTCGAGTCCTGCTGTGGACGTAGAGATAATGTCTGTAAGGGTATATACAATGGGGGGAAGAGATTGTATATTTCTCAGCGCTTATACACTGAGAGTTTAATGCTAGTGTATATATTATATACAGCGGCTTTAATGACCCACGTGCAATAACTTAACATCCAAACCTAACCTAACCTAACCCAACATCCAAACCTAACCTAACCTAATCTAACCTAACATCCAAACCTAGCCTAACCTAACCCAACATCCAAACCTAACCTAACCTAACATCCAAACCTAACCTAACCTAACGATCTAAAATAACAACATATCAAATTAACTTTACAACTTAATCTAACGTAATATAGCGTAACCTAACATAATAAAATAACACTCAAAATAACATTATATGAATCTAACCTAACAATTTAACTTAAGCTAACTTAAAGTTGCATAACTTGACATATTAATTAAAATGATCTAACAATCTACCGCAACCTAAAATAACCTAAAATAACATAGCATATCAAAATAACCTAGCAACCAAACCTAACCTCATATAATCTTGCATATTAAACTAACCTAATCTAACCTAACCTATCATAATCTAACCTAAATTAGCATAACCAATCAAACTAAACTTACAACCTAACCTAACCTAACCAAACTTAACCTACCCTAACCTAACTTAACTTAAACTAACCTAACCTTCCAACCTAACCTAACCTAAACTAGCATAACCAATCAAACTAATCTTACAACCTAACTTAACTTACCCTAACATGACCTATCAAGCTAACTTAACAGCCTAGTTAACACAACACACTAGAGCTAACTTTGCTTCTGAGGTCTTTGCGACCTTCACTCCCAGTCTCACTCGCTAGCCTTACTCGCTTGCCTGGCTCGCTTGCCTGGCTCGCTTGCCTGGCTCTCTAGCCTTACTCGCTCGCTAGCCTTACTCGCTTGCCTGGCTCGCTAGCCTCGCTCGCTAGCCTTACTCCCTCGCTAGCCTTACTCGCTCGCTAGCCTCGCTCGCTAGCCTTACTCGCTCGCTAGCCTTACTCGCTCACCTGGCTCGCTTGCTAGCCTTACTCGCTCGCTTGCTAGCCTTACTCGCTCGCTAGCCTTACTCGCTCGCCTGGCTCGCTTGCTAGCCTTACTCGCTCGCTAGCCTAACTCGCTACCAAGCCTCGCTCGCTAGCCTCGCTTAGCCTAGCCTCGCTACTGCTGCTCACTGCCTACTCGCCTCACCTGGCTCGCTTGCTAGCCTGATTCACTCGCTAGCCTTACTCGCTACCTAGCCTCGCTCGCTAGCCTCACTTGCTAGCCTCGCTCGCTAGCCTTACTCGCTCGCCTGGCTCGCTAGCCTCGCTCGCTAGCCTCGCTCGCTAGCCTCGCTCGCTAGCCTTGCTCGCTAGCCTTGCTTGCTAGCCTTGCTCCCTAGCCTCGCTCGCTAGCCTTATTCGCTCATCATAATCATGTGAGCGGAAAGTTCATTTTAGCCTTGGCTCTTCACATTAATTTTAAATTTAGACGCAAGTGATATTTGCAAGTTTAAGCCAAGAGATTTTTCGTACCTGAATTGGATTATAAGCTTCGGTGGCTTAATTTTGAAGTGTTTTTCATGTTGTGTACTCACCTATCTGTGCTTGCAGGGGTCGATTCATAGCTCCTGGCCCCGCCTCTTCACTGACTGCTACTTGATCCTCTCTCTCCCTGCTCCATGAGCTTTATCAAACCTCGTCTTAAAACTATGTATGGTTCCCGCCTCCACTACGCCACTCTCTAGGCTATTCCACTGCTTGACAAATCTGTGACTGAAAAAATACTTCCTAACATCCCTTTGATTCATCTGCGTCTTCAACTACCAATTGTGACCTCTTGTTTCTATGTCCCATCTCTGGAACATCCTGTCTTTGTCCACCTTGTCTATTCCGTGCAGTATTTTATATGTCGTTATCATGTCTCCCCTGACCCTCCTGTCCTCCAGTATCGTCAGGCTGATTTCCCTTAGCCTTTCTTCATAGGACAATCCCCTTAGCTCTGGGACTAGTCTTGTTGCAAACCTTTGCACTTTCTATAATTTCTTGACGTGCTTGACCAGGTGTCGATTTCAAACTGGTGCTACATACTCCAGTATGGGGCCTGCCGTAAATGGTGTACAGAGTCTTGAACGATTCCTTACTGAGGTATCGGAATGCTTTCCTTAGGTTTGCCATACGCCCGTACGCTGCAGCAGTTATCCGATTGATGTGCGCCTCAGATGTGCTCGGTATTATACTCACCCAAAGATCTTTTTCCTTGAGTGAGGTTTGCAGTCTTTGGCCACCTAGACTATATTGTGGCTGCGGTCTTCTTTGCCCTTCCCCGATCTTCATGACTTTGCATTTGGCAGGGTTAAATTCAAGGAGCCAGTTTATGGACCAGGCTTGTAGCCGGTCCAGGTCTCTTTGTAGCCCTGTCTGATCCTCGACCGATTTGATTCTCCTCATTAACTTGACATCATATGCAAACAAGGACACTTCTGAGTCTATCCCTTCCGTTATGTCATTCACATATACCAAAAACAGCAGAGGTCCTAGGACTGACCCCTGTGGAACCCCGCTTGTCACAGGCGCCCACTCTGACACCTCGTCACGTACCAAGACTCGTTGTTGCCTCCCTGTCAGGTATTCTCTGATCCATTGCAGTGCCTTTCCTGTTATGTGTGTCTGATCCTCTAACTTTTGCAGTGACCTCTTGAGAGGAACTGTGTCGACGGCCTTCTTGCAGTCCAAGAAAATACAGTCTATCCACCCTCCTCTCTCCTGTCTTACTCCTGTCACCTTGTCATAAAACTCCAGTAGGTTTGTTACATAGGATTTTCCTTCCCTGAAACCGTGGTGGTTGTAAATTATACACTTGTTTCTTTCCAGGTGCTCCACCACTCTCCTCCTGATGATCTTCTCCATGACTTTGCATACTATACACGTTAGTGACACAGGTCTGTAGTTTAATGCCTCTTGTCTGTCTCCTTTTTTAAAAATTGGGAATACATTTGCCATCTTCCATACCTCAGGGAGTTGCTAAGTTTCAATGGATGTGTTGAAGATCTTTGTTAGTGGCGCACATAGCATCTCTGCTCCCTCTCTAAGGAACCACAGAGAGATGTTGTCTAGTCCCACCGCCTTTGAGGTATCAAGTTCACATAACAGCTTCTTAACCTCCTCCTCGGTTATGTGTACCTCATCCAGCACTTGTTGATGATATGATTGAGGTGTATAAATGGAAAACAGGAATTAATAAAGGGGATGTAAATAGCATGCTAAAAAATCTAACATAGACAGGACTCGCAGCAATGGCTTTAAATTGGAAAAATTCAGATTCAGAAAGGATATAGGAAAGCACTGGTTTGGTAATAGAGTTGTGGATGAGTGGAACAAACTCCCGAGTACCGTCATAGACGCTAAGACGCTATGTAGTTTTAAAAATAGGTTGGATAAATGCATGAGTGGGTGTGGGTGGGTGTGAATTGGACTAGCTTGTGCTACTAGGTCGGATGCCGTGCTCCTCCCTTAAGTGACGTGTCTGACCTCACTAGATCAAAACATTGGCTTTAGCCGGTGGGGAGAATTGGAGCTGCCTCGCATAGACCAGTAGGCCTGTTGCAGTGTTCCTTATTTCTTATATTCTTATGTTCTTATGAGGGCAAATATTCTATTGGTGGGATGGATCTGTGAAGGACCTGCCTATTATGGGCCAAAAAGTCTGCTGCAGTGTTCCTCCTTTCTTATATTCTTATGTTTCCACCGTAAATACTTCTTTAAATCTCGTGTTGAGCTCCTCACATACCTCTTGGTCGTTTCTTGTGAACTCCCGATCATCCTTCCTCAGTCTGATTACCTAGTCCTTGATTGTTGTTTTCCCCCTGACGTGATTATACAACAGCTTCGGGTCAGACTTGACTTTCGATGCTATGTTATTTTCGTATTGTCGCTGAGCCTCCCTTCTTATCTGTGCATATTCATTTCTGGCTCTTCTGCTAATCTCTTTATTTTCCTGTGTCCTATGTCTCCTGTACCTTTTCCATTCTCTAGTACACCTAGTTTTTGTCTCCCGACACCTTTGGGTGAACCAAGGACTCGTTCTGGTCTTCCCATTATTTCTGTTTCCCTTGGGAACAAACCTCTCCTCTGTCTCCTTCCATTTTGTTGCCACATAGTCGTTCATTTCTTTTACTGGTTTTCCTGCCAGTTCTCTCTTCCACTGAACGTCTTGCAAGAAGTTCCTCATGCCTGTGTAGTCTCCCCTTTTGTAGTTTGGTTTTCCCATCCTATTCCTGCTACTCTCTCCACTTGTAGCTCAACTATGTAGTCAAAGCACAGAACCACATGGTCACTAGCTCCTAGGAGCCTTTCATACATGATATCCTCGATGTCCAAACAACTCAAGGTGAATAAAAGGTCCAGTCTCGCTGGATCATCCTCACCTCTCTCTCTGGTAGTTTCTCTAACATGTTGATGCATGAGGTTTTCCAGTACCACATCCATCATCTTGGCTCTCCATGTTTCGGGACCCCCATGGGGCTCCAGGTTTTCTAAGTCAATCTCCTCGTGATTGAAATCACCCATAACTAGTAGCTTTGCTCCCCCCATGTGAGCTCTTCTGACCACCTCAGCTACTGTGTCGACCATTGCTCTGTTGCTCTCATCGTATTTTTCTCTTGGCCTCCTGCAGTTTTGTGGTGGGTTGTACATTACTGCAATTACCACCTTATGGCCCTGGATTGTTCCTACAAGTAGTCCCTTTCGCCCGTGCCATCCATTCTTTCCATTTTCTCAAATCCCCACCGGTTTTTAATGAGCAGTGCAACTCCTACTCCCCCTCTCCTCCCTCTGTCTTTCCTGAGGATTTGATATCCGGGTGGAAAGATTGCATCTGTTATCATCCTGGTGAGTTTTCTTTCTGTGAGTGCTATTATGTCTTGGGATGTCTCCTTAATTCTTTCATGCCACACCTCACACTTATTTGTTATTCCATCTGTATTTGTATACCACACCTTCTGTGTTAGTTAGTTAGTTACCATTTTGTCCTAGGCACATGTCGATTAGACACTTGGCCTGTTGTATATAAAAGTAAGAGAGAGAGAGAGAGAGAGAGAGAGAGAGAGAGAGAGAGAGAGAGAGAGAGAGAGAGAGAGAGAGAGAGAGAGAGAGAGAGAGAGAGAGAGAGAGAGAGAGAGAGAGAGAGAGAGAGAGAGAGAGAGAGAGAGAGAGAGAGAGAGAGAGAGAGAGAGAGAGAGAGAGAGAGAGAGAGAGAGAGAGAGAGAGAGAGTGTGAGTGTGAGTGTGAGTGTGAGTGTGAGTGTGAGTGTGTGTGTGTGTGTGTGTGTGCGTGTGTGTGTGTGTGTGTGGTGCCGAATACGTAAAACTGGTCAATTAGCAAGAACTCATTTAAAATTAAGTCTTCTCTGAAATTTTCTCTTATACATTTAAAGATATGTTTTTTTCATTAATGTTAATGTAAATATTTTTAAATTTGCACCAAAAGAATCTTAGAAAACTTACCTAACCTTATTATAACAAGAGCAATTTATTTTAGCCTAACCCAAATAAATATATTTTAGATTTGTTGACAATAATTTAATACTAAAAAAACACAGTGAAATATATTTTTTTCATTAGGTTCAGGATGATTTTGGCAAAATTATTGCATACACAAATTTTCACTTGTCCTATATGGCAAGATGAGCGTTGCTATTTAAGCAAAGATAGCAAATTCTGCCTATTCGGCACGACATATATATGTATATATTATTATATATATATATATATATATATATATATATATATATATATATATATATATATATATATATATATATATATTATATATATATATATATATATATATATATATATATATATATATATATATATATATATATATATATACATACATATATATACATATATATATATGTATGTATAGATATATATATATATATATATATATATATATATATATATACATATATATATATATATATATATATATATATATATATATATATATATATATATATATATATATATATATATATATATATATATATAGACTCACGAAATCGTAATGACACGATTGCAAACAAACCATACCACGGGCGGGACCCGAACCCGCGGTCAGAGAGTCCCGAAACTCCAGACCGCCGCGCCAGCTACTGGACCAGCTAGCCACAACAAGATTCGTGTGTGTGTGTGTGTGTGTGTGTGTGTGTGTGTGTGTGTGTGTGTGTGTGTGTGTGTGTGTGTGTGTGTGTGTGTGTGTGTGTGTGTGAGTGAGTGTCAAAAGACACTCTAGAAATTGGGAGAATGATTGACAAAGCTTTTCGGGATTGTTAGGTTACCTTCATCAGGACAGTACTGGAGAAAAGAAATGAAAAAGGAAAGCTTAACTAGAAGATCCGGGAATGATCAGATTTCTTGCTCCTTTTCCGTTTGACCTAAAGAAGGGTTCCTGACGATTCCGAAAAGCTTAGCCAACCATTTTCTTATGACCCCTACGAGTTCAGCGCTTTCCTCAGATTTAAGTGTAATAATTGCGAACGGCATCAATCCTCATCAGTGGCTGATGCATCGCATGATGTGAATGTAACTTTTCATGGGTTTACGCTGTGTAGGTACATTTTTTTTATTCTGTTTGCTTATTCGGGGAAGAAATTGGAAAAATTTAAAATAATGCTTTTCATGCAGCAATTTTTGAGTATTATCTGAATAACTTCCTCCCCTCCATGTTGATAACTTGATAATGCAACGTCTGAGCGGCTTCAAACTTAATGTGGTCTCTTTGAAAGGTTTAAATTAAAAGCCTGAGTGTGTCCTAATTCTCCATTTTTGTTTACACAAAATAATGGACATTAGTTTCCATATGATGACTTGTGAATGTCTCGTCTGATCCCCTTCACTTCATCAGCCTTAATATTTACATGATCAACTTATGCCGCACTCTGCACTATTCCAATAGCGTGCATTGAGGCACAGAGACACTAGGGTTATGGAAGGCGGATGGATATCTTTCTGGGATCGCGCAGCGGCTGAAATATATCTTGTTACCATATCTTTTTCTCCAATCCATGAACATTCACTCCTCTCTTTGTCTCTTAATATTATCCCTGTCACTTTTTTTCCCGGTCCTTCCCATTCTTCCTTGTCTTCCAGTCATACTTGACTAACATCTCTTTATACAGCTCCAATCTCTCCCAATTCCTCTCTTCGTCCTCCATTTCTACCTCTCCATTTCTCCGCCTCGTCTATCTTCCTTTTCCTGTTGTCTCTTATCTTCCCTCCAATTTCTCATTCTTCCTTCCTCCTTATCCTTCTCTTCCATCCTATTACTCCTCTATACTCCTCTTTGATCCTCACTCCTCCTTCATCTCATTTTCCTATTCCTCTCCATTCCCACCTTTTCTCCAATCCCCCCATCCTGCACTTCTTTCTCCTCTTCCTGCCCAATTTCCCTTCTCCTCCCCTCATCCTTAACCCTCTTCCTCCTTCCCTCCCCTTCTCCTCCTCCTCCTCGGACGCCTATTAATATCCCTGGCTAACACATCCGCCATCCATCACCTCTGAGTTCCGGGGCCCCGGTTTTCGAAAACCCATAAATTGTTCGACGCCACCGAAAAATACCGACTTAGCCAGTGCCTCTCCCAACACTTGCACCCCCGTGAGGCAGTGCCTCGCCCAGCACTGGCAGTCCACGTGAAGCAGTGCCTCTACCAACACTGGCACCCCATGAGCCAGTGCCTCGCCCAACACTGGCACCCCATGAGCCAGTGCCTCGCCCACCACTGGCACCCCATGAGCCAGTGCCTCATAAACACTGACACTGTGTTTTATATTAACATAATTATGATTACAAATATGAAGTCAGAATTAACCCAGCTCTCTAAGTTTTTTTTCCTACATATTTTTTAAGATTGTTTATTAAAATATCTAACAAACACCAAACATAACGTTTATACACACTGTTCACTTGTCATCTGATCATCAGTATTACTCACTCTACGTAAAAAAAAAATTATTTCCATTCTTTTTTTGTAAATAAATTTAAGTCCTGTTTGTGTTCAGTCTGATTTTATTGGTTCGAAATTAAATGTAATTAGTCTGAGGCAAATACTTTTCCCTCAATTAGGAAATCTGTTGTTGTTCACTTTTATACGAGATCGTTGTTGAGATACGTACCAAACACTGACAGAAATTATTTCTGTTTAAAAAGAATATTTAGCAATTTTAATTGATGTCAGTTTGCGCAGATGTGCCAGAGGGCTGAGAATCTATGTTAATAATGATGTTGCTCCAACGTTTTTATTAATTCTTTTTATCGGAATTGATAAATTAGAGAAATTAAGAAATAAACCCCTAATAAGTATGGCCTTTCTGTATCGGTCACAGATACTTGTGATAAGATAAACCAATCTTACAAAAATGATCTGCGTCAGTTTTGTATTATCTGTAGTGATATGACAGTGTTTTTATATCTATAAATGTTCTCCTGTGCCTCTCTGTCTCTTTGTTCTGGTTATCACGTTTATCTCCCTGTTCTTCCGTCTGTCTACCTCTGTTTCTTCGGTGTCTCTTCCTCTTGTCTCTGCTTCAGTTCCTTAAGTTTGTTGCCTTCCCAGTCTTCCTTCGAGGTGTGTAATTTATATGCATTATCTTTCTCAGTTTTATTTGTTTTTGCAAACATTCGGAGTCGTAAGCTGATCTACAACGACATACTGCTCATCAGAGGTCTCCTCACCGAGTCGAATTCAATGTTTGCATTCGTAAAAGGTTACTTTGACAACGAAATGTGGATTCCTGGGTACAATCTACCCAGTGCGATTTTGAAAAACAGACAAGGAGGTGATTAGTGTGTGTTCAAGAGTCGCTCATATGCAATGAGTTACTTCGTATTACGAATGATGTGGTCGAAGCTCTGGTAGTTAAAACTGAAAATCTAAATAAATTTATTGTAACTGTAGATAAACCACCAGCTGCAACCTCCCAGCAGTTCAAAGACCTACTCCTGAAAGCTGAGTAGTCTTCAAGACCTGTCAAACCCAGCCCCAAACATACCATTGCTTGGAGACGTCAGTTTAAGACACCTAAAATGCAAGAATGCATAAAAGATTATAATAACCAAAAGAATCTCAGGATCTACTTTGCATAAACAGTTTCACACAACTAAACTACTGAGACTCTGCCAGTAAATAGCAAAACCGACCAGACACGTACTTTGGAATTTTTATTCACTGAACATTACAAGGCTGAAGGCAATAAACTCAGACCACAACCTAATAAAAGTTCACATATACATAATCATCAGTCATAATCAGCAAAACACACTCATCCATGAGCGTATGTTCAACATATTTAACTTTAATAACAAAGACATCAGCTGAAAACTAATAAATCATGAGCAGACTGAAATACATTGGGAAGACAATGTGACTAACAATAGCCTAAAGCTGTGTATTGACAGCATAAGCACACTGGCATTAGAAATATGCTCCAGACACACAGAGTTACAAAGGAAGGGAGAAGGTGCAGGTTGGAAAGGGGGAAGCGTGTCCTCTGAAGGCGAAGACAGAGCTTCTCGAAGGCAGTAGACTCTCTGAAGAACGAAAATAGAGTCCAGGAGAGAGAGGGGAAGCTGAAAACCATAAATAAAAGTGAGAGAAATCCAAAACACTTCTCAGGTCGAAAAAATATAATATTGGGCCTTTGATCAAAGAGCATAGGATACACAATGACAACAAAGAAATCAGTGAAATACTTTAGTCCCAGTAAGTCTCAGAGTTCAGGGAGCCACTAATCGACCTAACGATTGATGACCCCAAATGAGTTTTTCATGAATGAGACACAATATGCTGCAGAAATCTCTAATCTCTAATATAAATCTAAACTGACTTCGAAAAAGCCATTGATTACATGCCCATGCACTCCTCCCCAAGCCCAGGCTCGTGAAACTCGATATTCATCAAGAATTGCAAGAAATCCTTATTACGTACCTTAAATATTCTGCGATTAAGAAACCTAGAAACTTGAGTCGTCCCACAGTCCTTCAAAAAAAAAAAATGGCATTACCTTACTCAACAAAAGCCGTAGTAAAACAATGAAAGAAAATATAGTAGCCCTAACCTCCCACATTATCAAGTTCTTTGTAAGAATTCGAAGAATCAAGGTTACCAGTCACATGAAATCGAAGCAACTGTACAACCCAGGTCAACATGGGTTCAGAAGAAGTCGCTCCTGCTTTTTGCAGATGTTGGACATTACTATATGCTCTTCTATGCAATTGAAGAACCCGAAGAGTAATCGTCGACACAATGATATCAGGGTCTACCACAATAAAAAGTTCAGTCCCTCAAGACACGCTACTCGTTCCACTTCTGTTCTTCATTGTCATATCCGACACAGACAGGAACATAAATCACAGTACAGTATCATCATCTGCAGACTATACTAGAATTTATGTGAGAGTGGTGTTTAAAGAAGACACAGCGAACTTCCAAGTAGATATAAACCGAGTCTTACAGCGGGCCACTGACAACAATATCATGCTCAAAGAGGACAAATTTCAATTACTACTTCAGGGAAGAATGGACGAAAAAGCAAAACAAGATAGGAGTACAAGACAAACTCAAACTTCTCAATAGAATGTAAGTAAAATGCGAGAGACTTAGGAGTGAAAAAAAGCTATAGGAACTCACGTTCAAGGATCAGAGCAATGTTATTATTGGAACAGCAAGAACAATGATATGTTGGATAACTAGAACGTTCAGAACAAGAGATGTCAAGCCAGTGATGATACTCTTTGGGTCACTCATTCCCTCTAGGCTGGAATATTACTAAGTACTAAAGACTCCCTTCGAGGCAGGCTAAACTGGACAACTGGAAAATGTACAGAGAACTTTCACAGCGTGTATAAACTCAAATACCTAAATTGCTGGGAGTGCTAGAAGTCCTTAGAACAAAGGCGAAAAAGATATATTATATCTACACTTGGAAGATACTGGAGGGACTGGTCCCAAACCTGCACCCCAAAATTACTACATATGAACACAAGAGGCGGCTTGGAAGACGTGCAGAATACCTCAGATGAAAATCAGGAAAGCGATTAGTACACTGAGAGAGAACTCAATAAATGTGCCCACGACTCTTCAACACTTTTATCTTCATGTATAAAGAGGAATACCAACAAACCTCTAGCTGTCTTCAAGAGGTCACTCATGCATGGGATGCATGCGTGGGATTGAGGACGGACGGGCACTAACACCAGCAAACAGGAGGCCTGGACTGGGACCGGGCTGCGGGTGTGGTGACCTCCGGAAGCGACTCCAGATAAATTTAAGTTAAACAGGTGTGTGTGTGTGTGTGTGTGTGTGTGTGTGTGTGTGTGTGTGTGTGTGTGTGTGTGTCAAAGCCAGTAGCACACTGCAGTGTTCATCTCTATTAAAGTTTTTTAATTTAATTTAATTAAATCAAGGGGGAAGCGCTAAACCCGTAGGATTGCACAGCGCCTGTGGGGGGATGTGGAAGGTATTCAGGCTTAATTCAGGGAACTGGAGCACAGATCCAATCCCCTGAATCAAGAGCCCCTCACTAGCGTCAAGGAGCCTTCCTTGAGGGGTCAATTAAAGTTAAACAATACTATCGACATCTGCACCACAGTTTTCAACACAAAGTCGACTACGGGTTCTTCTATATTTCTCTCCTTAAGACCGTCTAACAAGGAAGAGAAAATGTTTAATATAAATGGGCGAAAAAAAATTCCTGCCTTGCAGCAACCTGTGAAACATCACGGAAGGTCCTCATCGTAAACGGATTTATTTTTAAAGCTATTAAAATCCAGTTTTATGTGCTAGTGGCAAGAGAATTTCGCCCTTACCGTTCCTGGCGTACAGCTTTGTAATACCCCGGCGCTGGAAGTCTCATAAACGGCGTATGAGGTGATTCGGCCCTGAGCGATTTTCCCCATGAGGAACTTTCATGAAACGAATTTACTGAAGGAGGTGTTAGTCTCTCCTGGCGGAGATTACTGCTATTCCTGGCTACCTCTCTCAGCCATAGCACTGGCGAGTAATGGTTCACTTCTACTGCTAATGTGAGGGCAACTTGCACGGAAGATTAAACCATTAATCTGATCACTTGTACTAGCATACGCACTCGCTTCTGACTGCTAAAACAAAGGTTTAGCTTTTGTTTCTGATGTCGTTGGCCAGTAATAAACAGGTTACGGTTTCTAGATACATTAAGTTGATTTTAATTAATCAATTTAAATTTTACTTTTGGGATTTTTTAATTAGATATCACAATGCTTTTCGAGGCAGTTAGTGTTATGGAATTATCACATAAAACTCGTTAATATCAAACTGCTATATTGGTCTGATTTTTAATTACCAAGATATCATGATACTTGCTATTTGCTTTTATCAATACTAGCAATCATATGCTCACGGTAACCTCTGTACTATACCAGATTTCCTTCATTTTACTACATCAATTTCCTAACGTGATGTTCGATGTCATTTAGTAACCCTTTTTATCAATCTGTGGGTCTGATTCCATAGTAGG
>NC_091306.1:8215149-8270149 GCF_038502225.1 Cherax quadricarinatus | reverse complement strand
AAGACCTCAGACGTGGGCGTGGCTACAGACGTTTGCCAAGGCAAGGTGTGACCATATAATTGGTTAAATTAGGTCTCCCCAGAGACCTCACAAGCCCAGCTGAACTACATCACAAGGTTTACTGAAGCAGCGATTCGGTTGGACACCCTTACAGACTCCTCCAGTAGACCAGCTCCTCCCAAACAGCACAAACAGTCCCACTGGGACAAACCGATCATGGAAAAAATCGCCAACACAATGCTCTCCAATGCTTCAGGAAAGAACAAAGCTCGTCTCCTGGCAGTGAAGGCACCACACTCAGGAGATTTCCTGTTAGCTGTTAACAATTCTTCCCTGGGCACCCGTCTCGACCCACAGGCCATTCGGATTGGTGTTGCTCTTCGCCTAGCCGCCCCCATCCTCACCAAACATAGGTGTATTTGCGGCAGGGCGACAGCTGATCAATTCGGACTTCATGGTCTCGTGTGCCACACAGCAGAAGGGAAGTATGCCAGACATGAGGAGATCAATGACATAATAAAGAGAAGCCTCGCCACAGCCCGTTGCCCAGCTCAACGGGAACCCCAAGTACAGAGGTCTGATGGAAGTCAAAAGCATCCTGATGGAGCCGCTATGCTACCCTGGAAGGATGGAAAGCAGATTGCCTGGGACTACACCTGTGCTGCCACATTGGCAGACACCTACTTGCCATACTCTGTAGTGGAAGGGAGTGGAGCTGCCAGCCACAGGGAGACCCAGAAGATCCGAAAATATGAAGACCTTCCCCCTTGCTATAACTTCATTCCAATAGGGTCGGAGACCCTTGGAGCATGGGGCAAATGTGCTCTGAAGTTCCTCAAAGAGCTGGGTGAAAAGCTCATCATAGAAACCAAGGACCACAGGGCGACCAGCTTCCTCTTTCAGAGACTCAGTGTTGCGATCCAGAGAGGAAATGCCTGCAGCATTCTGGGCACGCGGCCCACCGCAGGGGAGCTGGACAAAGTATTCGAGATGTAGCTCTGAGTTACCTATGTTGTTTTACTTTCTGTTGTATTTTTGTGAATGTTTGGCCAATGTATTTTGTCTTTAAATATATATATATATATATATATATATATATATATATATATATATATATATATATATGTCGTGCCGAATAGGCAGAACTTGCGATCTTGGCTTAAATAGCAACGCTCATCTTGCCATATAGGACAAGTGAAAATTTGTGTATAATTTCGCCAAAATCATTCTGAACGTAAAGAAAAAAATATATTTGATTGTGTTTGTTTTGTACTAAATTATTGTAAACGTATTTAAAATATATTTAGTTGGGTTAGGCTAAAATAAATTGCTTTTGTTATAATAAGGTTAGGTAAGTTTTCTAAGATTCTTTTGGTGCAAAATTAAAAATTTTTACATTAGCATTAATGAAAAAAATATATCTTTAAACGTATAAGAGAAATTTTCAGAAAGGACTTAATTTTAAATGAGTTCTAGCTAATTGACCAGTTTTACATATTCGGCACGACATATATATATATATATATATATATATATATATATATATATATATATGTATATATATATATATATATATATATATATATATATATATATATATATATATATAATATATATATATATATATATATATATATATATATATATATATATATATATATATATATATATATATATATATATATATATATATATATATGAGTACGCAGATCCTCCCAGATTGCTCTACCAGCTTTCCTATCTCCTTCCATAGCATCAAACGAGTTGATAAGACAAATTCTTCCTGATAACCTAAGTGACTCAGCAGGAATGCAGGACCCTAGCTACACCAGGGCCATCACTGAATGGGAGACTCTTGCTGCTCCAGAACCAAACCCTAGTGCAGCACTGGCTGACAAACATTCAAGCTGGGATGGCCCGATCGCTGAAAAGATGATTGCCAACATGCTCAGGGCTGCAACATCAGATAGGGAGCCTGCCCGTCTCCAGGCTGTGAGCGCACCTCACTCCGGGGACTTCCTCCAAATAGTTCCCATATCGGCAATGGGAACGCGACTCGACCCTAAGACCCTCCATATTGCAGTGGCTCTGCGCCTTGCTGCCCCAATTCACACAGAATATATGTGTATTTCCGGCCAATAGAGTCTACATGGTCTTAACTGCTCCAAAACCAAGGGCTGGCATGCAAGACACAATGAGGTCAACGACATCATAAAGAGAACCCTTGCTACAGCTGGATGACCAGCCGAGAGGGAGCCCCAATCACTAACAGCCAACAATACCCACAACCCAGCAAACCACCCAGAGTGGATCACCATCTATCCTTGGAAGAATGGCAAGCTCTTAGCATGGGACTATACCTGTGTGTCCACACTGGCTGACACCTACATACATCACAGTGTTGGGCGACAGGGAGGAGCTGCTGACCACAGGGAGGAGTACACGATCAGCATGTACAGGGACATAAGCCAACAGTATCAATTTGTCCCAGTGGGATCAGAGACCTTGGGATCATGGGGAAAAAAATGCCACATGTTTCCTTAAAGAATTGGGTTCCAGACTCATCGACACCTCCAGGGACCCAAGGGCAGCCACTTTCATGTTCCAGCGCCTCAGCGTGGCCATCCAGAGGGGAAATGCTTGCTGCATACTTGCTCGCGTCTGGCTTCGGAGGAGCTTGAAGAAATTCATGATCTTTAATACATTGTACCATTGTATTCATGTTTGTGTTTTTCTGTTTATTAATAAATGTTCACATAGAATATAAAATATAGGGGGGTGGTAGCAGAAGTATTCAAACAGCTCCGGGGAGAACCTTGAGTTTTCCCTGAGGTACGTTTATTGTCTTCTCTGAGGATGAGGGTCCCCATGCCAGCTATAGAGGTAGTTACCTGGAGGTTATTCCGGGGATCAACGCTCCCGCGGCCCGGTCCATGACCAGGCCTCCCGATGGATCAGGGCCTGATCAACTAGGCTGTTACTGCTGGCTGCACGCAGTCCAACGTACGACCCACAGCCCGGCTGATCCGGCACTGACTTTAGGTATCTGTTTATAGGTACCTCCCTATATATATATATATATATATATATATATATATATATATATATATATATATATATATATATATATATTTATATATATATATATATATATATATATATATATATATATATATATATATATATATATATAAAAATATATATGTCGTGCCGAATAGGCAGAACTTGCTATCTTGACTTAAATAGCAACGCTCATCTTGCCATATAGGACAAGTGAAAATTTGTGTATGCAATAATTTCGCCAAAATCATTTTGAACCTAACGAAAAAAATATATTTCACTGTGTTTGTTTAGTATTAAATTACTGTAAACAAATTTAAATATATATATAGTTGGGTTAGGCTAAAATAAATTGCTCTTGTTATAATAATGTTAGGTAAGTTTTCTAAGATTCTTTTGGTGCAAAATTAAAATTTTTTACATTAACGTTAATAAAAAAAATATATCTTTAAACGCATAAGAGAAAATTTCAGAAAGGACTTAATTTTAAATGAGTTCTTGCTAATTCACCAGTTTTACATATTCGGCACGACATCTATATATATATTTATATACATATATATATATATATATATATATATATATATATATATATATATATATATATCTTTCTTTCTTTCAACACACCGGCCGTATCCCACCGAGGCGGGGTGGCCCAAAAGGAAAAACGAAAGTTTCTCCTTTTACATTTAGTAATATATACAGGAGAAGAGGTTACTAGCCCCTTGCTCCCGGCATTTTAGTTGCCTCTTACAACACGCATGGCTTACGGAGGAAGAATTCTGTTCCACTTCCCCATGGAGAAAATATATATATATATATATATATTATATATATATATATATATATATATATTTATTTATATATATATATATATATATATATATATTTATGTATATATATATATATATACATATACATATATTTATATATATATATATATATATATATATATATATATATATATATATATATATATATATATATATATATATATATATATATATATATATATATATGCAAAACAACCACTGTGAAAGAAAAGTGAAATTCCAAGCCCTTTCGTGACTTCTCTCATTATCAAGGAAATATATATGATAATGTGAGAAGTCGCGAAAGAGATTGGAATTTCACTATTATTTCACAGTGGTTGTTTTGCATATTTTTATATCTAATTACTTTTGATCTTATTGCATATATATATATATATATATATATATATATATATATATATATATATATATATATATATATATATATATATGTATATATATATATGTATATATATATATATATATATATATATATATATATATATATATATATATATATATATATGTATATATATATATATATATATATATATATATATATATATATATATATATATATATATATATATATATATATATATATATATGTATATATATATATATATATATATATATATATATATATATATATATATATATATATGTATATATATATATATATATATAGATATATATATATATATATATATATATATATATATATATATATATATATATATATATATATATATGTATATATATATATATATATATATATATATATATATATATATATATATATATATATATATATATATATATATATATATATATATATATATATATATATATATATATATATATATATATATATATATATATATATATATATATATATATATATATATATATGTCGTGCCGAATATGTAAAACTGGCCAATTAGCAAGAACTCATTTAAAATTAAGTCATTTCTAAAATTTTCTCTTATACGTTTAAAGATATATTTTTTTCATTAATGTTGATGTAAAAATTTATAATTTTGCACCAAAGGGAACTTAGAAAACTTACCTAACCTTATTATAACAAGAGCAATTTACTTTAGCCTAACCCAACTAAATATATTTTAGATTTGTTTACAGTAATTTAATTCTAAACAAACACAATGAAATATATTTTTTTTCGTTAGGTTCAGAATGATTTTGGCGAAATTATTGCATACACAAATTTTCACTTGTCCTATATAGCAAGATGAGCGTTGCTATTTAAGCCAGGATCGCAAGTTCTGCCTATTCGGCACGACATATATATATATATATATATATATATATATATATATATATATATATATATATATATATACATACGTACATACATACTGCTATCCTAGTAATTGTAAAGCACTGATAAATTGACACAATACAGAGTACAATGTGGCCTCTCCTGCGTCTAGATCTCGAATGACTATTAAGACTCCCGGTTGTTTTCTCAACATCTCCCCCAGAAACCACTTGAGTAACTCCAAAAAATTACCCTCTTAAACACCTCACGAATCCTAATTATAAACGTTACTCTTTATAGGTAAGGATTTATATGGATGGGGCTCAGAGATTCCGTCCCTTTGATTGGAGTCTCGGTGATTCCATCCCTGGGGTCAGGGCACGGTGATTCCATCCCTATCTGCTGGGCACGGTGATTCCATCTCTGGGGTCTGAGCTCAGTGATTCCATCCCTGGGGCCTGGGCTCGGTGATTCCATCCCTGGGGTCTGGGCTTGGTGATTCCATCCCTGGGGCCTGGGCTCGGTGATTCCATCCCTGGGGTCTGGGCTCGGTGATTCCATCCCTGGGGTCTGGGCTTGGTGATTCCATCCCTGGGGCCTGGGCTCGGTGATTCCATCCCTGGGGTCTGGGCTCGGTGATTCCATCCCTGGGGCCTGGGCTCGGTGATTCCATCCCTGGGGTCTGGGCTCGGTGATTCCATCCCTGGGGTCTGGGCTCGGTGATTCTATAAACATAGTTGAGAAGGAAGGGGGCGGCAAGTCTCAGTATACAGTGGAATCTACTGTCATCTTATACATTCGGTTTCTGACAGCGATGTGTTGTGTCATATTCCTGTGCCACGAACCACTGTCATCAATACCATATTTACTGTTTCATCAACCATTCCAAAATTACTCTCTCATCAACTATTATTGCCACATAAACAGACAAGATTAGACTGGGTCCTATAATACGCATCTCTTCAATTACATTTGTATAATTCTAAGTCGCTTCCATTACAACCATCGTTATTACCAGCAGTTATTACCACCAGTACCATCACCACACACGTACCACCACTATCACCACCACTAACGCCCACACCGCCTCCGGTACCATCACACACACACCACCACCGTCACCACCACCAATACCCACACCACTGCCATCACCACTACCATCACCACCACCAACACCCACACCACTACCACCACCATCACCACCACCAACACCTACACCACTACCATCACTACCAACAACGCCCACACCACCACCATCACCACCACCACCATCACCACCACCAATACCCACACCACTACCACCACCATCACCACCACCAACACCCACACCACTACAATCACCACCAACAACGCCCACACCACCACCATCATCACCACCAACACCCACACCCACACTCACACCCACACCATTACCATCACCACCACCATCTCACCACCACCACCATCACCACCAGGTGACCAACACCCACACCACTACTATCACCACCACCAACGCCCACACCACCACCACCATCACCACCAACAACGCCCACACCACCACCATCATCACCAACAACAACGCTCACACCACCTCCAACAACAACAACGCCCGCACCACCACCATCACCACCACCAACACCCCGCACCACTACCATCACCACCACCATCACCTGCACCACTACCATCACCACCAACAACACCCACACCACCACCATCACCACCAACAACGCACACACCACCACCATCACCACCAACAACGCCCACTCCCCCACCATCACCACCACCAACACCCGCACCACTACCATCACCACCAACACCCGCACCACTACCATCACCACCAACAACTCCAGCACCACCACCATCACCACCAACAACGCACACACCACCACCATCACCACCAACAACTCCAGCACCACCACAATCACCACCAACAACGCACACACCACCACCATCACCACCAACACCCGCACCACTACCATCACCACCAACAACTCCAGCACCACCACCATCACCACCAACAACGCCCACACCACCACCATCATCACCAACAACGCCCACACCAACACCACCACCACCACCAACAACAACAACACCAACAACGCCCACACCACCACCATCATCACCAACGCCCACACCACCACCACCAACAACAACAACATCCACACCACCACCATCATCACCAACAACGCCCACACCAACACCACCACCACCACCACCAACAACAATAACAACAACAACGTCCACACCACCACCAACAACAACAACGCCCACACCACCACCAACAACAACAACGCCCACACAACCACCACCACTAACAACAACGCCCACACCACCACCATCATCACCAACAACGCCCACACCACCACCACCATCACCAACAACGCCCACACCACCACCACCAACAACAACGCCCACACCACAACTACCAACATCAACGCCCACACCACCACCAACAACAACAACAACGCCCACACCACCACCACCACCACCAACAACAACGCCCACACCACCACCACCAACAACAACGCCCACACCACCACCACCAACAACAACAACGCCCACACCACCATCACCACCACCAACAACAACGCCCACACCACCACCAACAACAACAACGCCCACACCACCACCACCAACAACAACGCCCACACCACCACCACAACAACAACGCCCACACCACCAACAACAACAACGCCCACACCACCACCACCAACAACAACAACGCCCACACCACCACCACCAACAACAACAACAACAACGCCCACACCACCACCACCAACAACAACGCCCACACCACCACCACCATCACCAACAACGTCCACACCACCACCAACAACAACAACGCCCACACCACCACCAACAACAACGCCCACACCATCACTACCACCAACAACAACGCCCACACCATCACTACCACCAACAACAACGCCCACACCATCACTACCACCAACAACAACGCCCACACCATCACTACCACCAACAACAACGCCCACACCACCACCACCACCAACAACAACGCCCACACCATCACTACCAACAACAACAACGCCCACACCATCACCACCATCATCACCAACCTTACGTAGTTAACAGCCTTTTATTTCTCATCCTCTTCCTCACCCTCTCCTTAAGTAAGCCTCTTTTCCTCTTTATCTTTTCCCCGTCAAAAATTCGTTTCCTTCCCTCTTTCCTCACATACAATATACACCCCCGTCAGTCCTCTCCTTCACCCTCCACCAATTTACCCTTACCTGAGCCCTTACCTGAGCCAGCAGCCTGATTTCACCTGAGAGGATCAGCGCCAACCCTGGAGGTGGATGAAGTCAATTAACAATGTAAGTAACCTGCTTCCGCGAGAGAGTACGACGTTGAAATATATAACCATCCTCGTTAGCGCCAAATACCAGGAATCTTACCCATTAAAAACATGCGTTTTCTTTTTCCTCCCTCAAAAAGAACGGTATCAAAGACGCCATCTCTGTTGGTGCGTTTGAGCCTCGTTTTCTTCGAGAGATTCTTGCACTATGAGACGGGCTGTTTTACTGCGCTATAAATGGCCTTTGTTCACAGCGAGTGTTTTTAAAAGCTTCGTTGTGTTTTACAGTTGGTAGTGTTGATGTAGAGTTGGAGGTTTAGATTGCATATCTGTATTTTTGTCTCTCTTACAACGCTTGGATATTTTTGTCAAAAGTGGGCCACTTTGAACTCTCGTTACAGATTTAGCTCTCTGTGAATCATTTGGATTAATTAAATTTGTTCTTATTTATTTTTTAGTAGGTAGCTAACTGCATAATTTGCTAGTTAACTAAGTATTATTAGATATATTTGTTAGATGTATTGACCAGCTTCCTGACACCTCTGTTACTTAAATAACCGTTTGGCTAGTATATTAGTTAATTCGCTGTTTAATCAAGTAGCAATTTGTTCATTTTGCTCGTTAATTACATTTATGAATATTTGTCTACGTAACTATTTTTATTATAAAATTAGATTAGTAAATTAATAAAATATCTATTATCTGTCTATTTTGCTTACTTATCTAGTTACGTACAGAGCCAGGTCCCTGAACCTGTACTCCCTGGAGCGCAGGCGAGAAAGATGCATCATAATCTACACCTGGAAAGCCCTAAAGGGACTGGTCGGAAATCTACACACACAAATCACTCCCTAAGAAAGCAAAAGACTGGGTTGCCGGTGCACCACACCCCCAGTGAAAAGAGAAAACACAGTAAGTATCCGGGGCCCAAGACTGTTCAACAGCCTCCCACCAGGCATAAGGTGAATTAAAAATAGACCCCTGTCTGCCTTCAAGAGGGAGCTGGACAGATACCTAAAGTCAGTACCTGATCAGCCGGGCTGTGGTTCGTACGTTGGACTATGTGCGGCCAGCAGTAACAACCTGGCTGATCAGGACGTTATCTACTGGAAAGCCTGGTTGAGGACCGGGCTGCGAGAGCGTTGGCCCTCGCAGCCTCCAGACAGACGTAGCTAGCTAGCCAGTTAATGCATTAAAAAGTCAATCAGTCAACTATTCACTCAAGAATGTCAACTGTTCAACTAGCTAGTATGTTAAACTTTAGCTATAACTTCTCTTAACCTTACTTGCTACTCTCACTCTCTCTCTCTCTCTCTCTCTCTCTCTCTGTTACGCAAGATTTTACAAGGTTAGGTTAAGGATTTCTAACTTCATTTACAAGTTAAGAGCTGTTATCTATATCAGCTCATTTGAAAGCCTTTTTATTGTTATGAATGATATAAATACGGAACAGGATGAAGTTGGAGCCATATGTTGGCCAGGAATTTCTCTCCCTCCCTCGCCAATTTAGTCATAAAAACTGCTGACGACAACATTAAAAGTACCAAGATGCTAGTGTCAGAGAACATCTCTCTTCAAACGCTGGCTGTAGTGACGGCTCCAGTGTCGATTTAATTGTACTGGCTTCTATACTCCTGCGGCCTTACCATTCCGCTTCCACTTACACCAATACGACACCTCATTCATTTTCTCCCTCCCTCTCTATCCCCTCCCTCTCCCATCCCGTCTCAACCATCCTGACCATGGGGAGAAAATTGGGACGTGTCTCCTCTTTGACGCGTTGCCCTCTTTCCCTTCCTAGGCTGGTTCCTTCACCCTACCGTGCGGTTCATTCTCTACTTTATGGGTTCCACACACACCCACACACACACACACTCTCTCTCTCTCTCTCTCTCTCCACCCTTGGTTCCTCTCTTCATCACAGGCGCCTCTCTCACTCCATTTTGGGCGTTTCTCTCTTCACCCAGAGCTCCTCTCTCCATTTTTTCATCCCCCTCCATCAAACAGCATCCCCGGGGAGACTTAAATCCCTATCTCACGCAGACGCTTCACATCCTCACAGGTCATCATCTTCCCCTTCAACGGTAAAAATTCGCCCTATTCTCCTTCCCCCCCTGTTGCCTTATCTCCCATAGGACATATTTTTCCCCTCCTTTTCTCCCCTCTCAACACACCATTATTCCTAAGCTCTCTCGTCCCCTTATTAGTTCTACTGCCTATAACCCCTTCCTTTTAGCCTCATATATCTCATTACCGGATTATCCAATAAACGAATCATTCTCATGTGTTTTGTGAGTCATTCTGTATCTCTCTGCTTCATTTTTATTACTCATTCAGTCTTGCGTCCCATATGATAAGATGACACTTGCTATATGTACAGTAGAACCCCCCGTATCCGCAGAGGTAGAAGTCCCGTGGATACCTAATCCGCAGACAGTAGCTAACCCTACATATATCTTACACATACCTATTATAAAGTTTAATTGATAAATTACGCACTTCACGACTTCTCTTAGGCTTTGAAGAACCTCCACCATCACTATATTTTCACTCTGAGGACATTATTAAGCAAAATTAAAGGTTATTTTCGGGCCACGGTAAACAGCGAATAATTGGAACAGATGATACCACACCCGCGGATACGTGGGCCTAAGATATATATATATATATATATATATATATATATATATATATATATATATATATATATATATATATATATATATATATATATATACATATATATGTCGTGCCGAATAGGCAGAACTTGCGATCTTGGCTTAAATAGCAACGCTCATCTTGCCATACAGGACAAGTGAAAATTTGTGTATGCAATAATTTCGCCAAAATCATTCTGAACCTATATATATTTCACTGTGTTTGTTTAGTGTTAAATTATTGTAAACAAATCTAAAATATATATAGTTGGGTTAGGCTAAGATAAATTGTTCTTGTTATAATAAGGTTAGGTAAGTTTTCTAAGTTCCTTTTGGTGCCAAATTATAAATTTTTACACCAACATTATTGAAAAAAATATATCTTTAAACGTATAAGAGAAAATTTTAGAAAGGACTTAATTTTAAATGAGTTCTTGCTAATTGACCAGTTTTACATATTCGGCACGACATATATATATATATATATATATATATATATATATATATATATATATATATATATATATATATATATATATATATATATATATATGTCGTGCCGAATATGTAAAACTGGTCAATTAGCAAGAACTCATTTAAAATTAAGTCCTTTCTGAAAATTTCTCTTATACATTTAAAGATATATTTTTTTCATTAATGTTAATGTAAAAATTTTTAATTTTGCACCAAAAGAATCTTAGAAAACTTACCTAACCTTATTATAACAAGAACAATTTATTTTAGCCTAACCCAACTAAATATATTTTAAATACGTTTACAATAATTTAATACTAAACAAACACAATCAAATATATTTTTTTCGTTAGGTTCAGAATGATTTTGGCGAAATTATTACATACACAAATTTTCACTTGTCCTATATGGCAAGATGAGCCTTGCTATTTAAGCCAAGATGGCAAGTTCTGCCTATTCGGCACGACATATATATGTATATATATATATATATATATATATATATATATATATATATATATATATATATATATATATATATATATATATATATATATATGCAAAACAACCACTGTGAAAGAATAGAGAATTTCTCTATTCTTTCACAGTGTTTGTTTTCCATTTTCTGAAATCAGAGAGAGAGAGAGAAAGAGAGAGAGAGAGAGAGAGAGAGAGAGAGAGAGAGAGAGAGAGAGAGAGAGAGAGAGAGAGAGAGAGAGAGAGAGAGAGAGAGAGAGAGAGATCGCTTTGACCCGGCCTGGTTACATCTGTCATTTCAGCAGAGCCTTCGTTACCGAAGGGATGTGCTATCAAAGGTATCACACTTGGCTCCACTTCACGTACAGCGACAAGACAGCTTCTGCACAACAAGACGGGCAGCAAACAACAACTACACTCTGGAAGTTCCCTTCTCAAGAACATCTCTTCATCTGAGATCATTCATTTCCAGAATGACTCGCGTCTAGAACATGTTAGTACATCATTATGGCATCGGTGAAGTAAAGTCAGCTGACTAAATGAAATAGCTGGCTCACAGATGGCTCACAGAAGGGTTTCAAATGAGCCGAGTTGGGTAACAGCTCTTAACTTGTAAATAAAGGTGGGAATTTTTAACCAAACTTTCTAAATGCCATGTGTTAATTCTTATACTGCACAAAGATAATTTTCTTATCAAGAATTTGTCTATTGTATTAAGAGTTCAGAGCTGTTTACGTATATCATTATCAAGTCTTCAAGTGACTGCTGATGTGACCCAGATAGGTGAAGTGTGGCACAAGGCTGAGAGAACTGCCATTAAGAGTGGCATTTTTCATATAATTTATGTTAATAGGTCTTAAGTTGACTGAGCATGTGTACCCTCTAAACTGTGTTGTGGATCAGTGGCAAAAACCGGACATTTGCCGGCGCACTTTTGTGAAGCAGCAGAACACAGGGTAACCAGCACAGTTTAGGTGAATTATCGAGAAAATAGCTGCAATTTTTTCCACCCCTACTTAGATATGTGATTATATAACCATTATAAACAACTAACAAGTATGTCAGAGGTTCGTTGCCTTCTATATCATTTGTAGATTCGGTCATTCTAAAAAGGTGTTGCCTCTGTGTTTAATAGCATAGAATAAATCCAGTAATTTAGTCTGTAAAGTTCTGTCTTTTCATCTCTTATTATGGAAATCTGTGAGTTTTGATACTACCTGGAATCTACCTAGAGGGTGTTCCTGGGTTCAGCGCCCCCGCGGCCCGGTCATTGAACAGGCCTCCAGGTGGATCAGGGCCTGATCAACCAGGCTGTTACTGTTTTCCGCAAGTAGTCCAACGTACGAACCACAGCCCGGCTGATCCAGCACTGATTTTAGATATTTGCCTGGTTCTCTTATGAAGGCAGCCAGGGGTCTATTGGTAGTTCTCCTTATGTATGGTGGGAGGCTATTGAACAGTCTTGGGCCTTTTAGTGTACCAGTGGCGCCCCAACTTTTCACAGGAGGTATGTTGCATCGTCTGCCCAGTCTTTTGCTTTCCTAGGGAGTGATTTTTGTGTACAGATTTGGGACCAATCCCTTTAGGTCTTTCCAGGTGTAGATTATAATGTATCTCGCCTGCGCTCCAATGAATACAAGTCAAGTGACTCCAAGCGTTCCCAGTAATCAAAATGTTTGACGGAAACTAAATGTACAGTAAAGGTTCTCTGTACATTTTCTAGATCTGCGATTTTAAATGCCTTGAATGAAGCTGTTAGTGTCCAGCAGTATTCCAGCCTAGGGTGTCCATTCTTGAACGAGGTAATGAAGTAAACACATATAGAACAGACGTTACCTGGAGGTTATTCCGGAAATAATTTTCACACCCAGTTCTATTGTGATTACTTGAACCATAATTATCCTCATTATTTATAATAATATTACTATTACAGCATTTCCAAACTACTTTCATAGTTATAAGCCTCACGTTATGTAAACCAACGATATTTAATATAAAGCAAATTAGATGTAAGAACTCAAAGAGTCACGCAGAGTCTAGTTTCTGCCTCAGTATCTTGCTTTAAGTTATATGATTAATATATTCAGTGGGAAACACTAAATCAATATGCGATCGCACTGGCTCCATCTCGTTCCTTACCTTAGCAGATTTTCATCAGTGTCAAAGGAACCCTCTGTAGGGGTTTCCGGTCAAAGCTAGTATGTATTCTTAGGCATGTGAGTAACTGGTATTTTGTACGTATCTATATACTACTCTATAAAAGTATTTACATATACTGTCTAAATTTCTATTCTCTCTCTCTCTCATATATATATATATATATATATATATATATATATATATATATATATATATATATATATATATATATATATATATATATATATATATATATATATAATTTTCGATGCCTGGCTCTGTAATGATGGCCATATCTTCATAAAAAATCAATTTATCCTGTGTATGGGACACACGATCTTCACTGAGAGTAATTCCCAAGTAATAAAAATTCCAGTCCTGCCAGAAAGAAGCTTCTGAAGCTCCCGTAGCTACTGTACTCTTACTGGTATACTTGCGTTACTGAAGCCTCGTAGCTCAGGCTAACAAATTTCAACACTACGTAATTAAGCCTCTACGATGGAAAATGACGATCAAAACTAGCTTTTGTTACCACTATATAATTATCATATTAAACAGGGTATGGCACACACTTTAGATGAATCCAGTTTTGCTAAATGAAAAAAGCAGTCCAAGCATTGTGAAGAATAAAATAAATCTAAAGATTCCAGCATGACATCCAAATGAGGATACAGATGTACTTAATAAGAGCAATTTATTACGATAAAGCCTCAACGTCTCGAGGTTGTCATGTCCTTCGCCTACGACAGCCTAATTGCGAAAGTCCACGTTCCGCTAAAAACCATTCAATCACCCACCCACTCAGTCACTCGCCATTCACTGACCTGTTCACATCACCCATTCAGCTACTCGCTCGTTCACCTCCTCACTCACTCACTCACTCACTCCATTCACCTTCCTTAGACTCTCCATATCCCTAATCAGAATAACACAGATTCCTCTCATAAGTTGTACACGATATCTCAAAACATTCAGCTGCGTGCCGAGACGAAGCCAAATGAAAGGCCAGCAGTTCACACGGTGGTGTAGGTGCAGATGAGAGGAGGACGATAATTAAAACAGCTGGTTAAGGAGGGAGATCCCTGATATGCCTCCTGTTAACACGACTGTGTCCATACGAACAAGAGAAAGAACATAAATCAAAATAATCAGTTAACGAGCGAGAACCTACCAGTGTCGGCAGGTCACATGATCGTTCTCCTGCGAACGAAAGAAGGAACAAGAATTAAAACAGCCGGTTAGTAAGAGAGAGCTCGAGCAACGTAAAAACTAGGCCGAACTGGATTATTTTACAGATCAAACCCAGTGATAAGAGTAGCGGGAAATGCACCAGTAGAGCCTCGTCTTTCTCCTTGACTTTGACTTGAGGAAAAGGCGAAAGAGGAAAAGGTGGTGGAAAAGGAGGAGGAAAAGGAGGAACTGGATATCCTCGTCAGGTCTTGGCATCAGCAGTGGCGTGCTGCTTTTAGTTTATAATACATTTGGGTATTATTTAACCACTTCCATAATTATGCAGTTCTCTCCCTACTTCTTCCCTTAATGCCCAACGCCTCCCTCCCATTCCTTCACCCTTTCCTTTCTCACACCCTCATTCTTACCCTCCCTTCACCCCACATAACCTGCTGCTTCATTACCCTCCACCTCGTAGCTCTCTTCAATGCACCATCCTTCCTCTCTTTCATCAGCCTTCATTCCCATTCAGTGAAGACGTGATTGCCTTAATATAGAAGAAGTAAGAAATAAGATATTTAGAACAAAAAAAGAGTTCTAGACACCTTTACTCTGAAGATAAAATCAACGAAGACAATGGGAAAAACACATTTTCTTTTCCAGTGTTATAACGTAACGTCAACCCAAAGATAACAAAGATAGACCCTATATAAATGTCGTATTGGCTACACTAGTGAAGAAAAATCACACGTTGTAGAACACACTCTTACTCGACAAGCACTACACTCTGTGTAGAGCTTCAAGAAAATAAAAAAACGCCATTAAATTTTTTCTTTATTGGTCTCGTATGGTCGTCGATAAGAGCTGAAGAACTGGCAGGGATAAGAGCACAAGAAAACAGATCACAGGTTTGAAGATACTTTTTCAGCAGGTTTCAAGGAAAATGCCAATTCAAAATCTATGAGAATAGTTTAGCCAGAAGGTTTTATTAGAGGAAATATGCCGTTTATTGCATGAAACTTTGAGCTAGAAGAGCAGAGGCGGTGGTTAAGATTGGCTTAGGTGACTTAATATATAGCAGGTCGGTGGAGCAACTGCAAGAAAGAGAAAACTGTGAAGTGTGAGGAGAGGAGAATAAAAACACTCCGGCTTAGAATATAGCAAGTCCACGGGAAAACAGACATCAGTAACAGAGGATCCTTGTAATACAATGTTTTGCCCAAGTTCTTTATAAAGCCCAGTCTTGTATGTTCATTCCTGACTCACGAAATCGTAATGACACGATTGCAAACAAACCATACCCCGGCCGGGATTTCGTGAGTCATGTTGACGGCAGTGAGGGGACTTGAGCTAGAGTTCGTCACGGCCACGCTAGCTGGAGATTCGTCTGTAAAAACTTGCATTTGTGGTCACAGTGGTGCCTGTGCTAACCTTCCTATGGTGTAGAAATATACCTAGTTGGACGAAGCTTATTGTGGCTAGCTGGTCTAGTGGCTAACGCGACGGGCTGGAGTTTTGAGACTCTCTGACTGCGGGTTCAATCCCGGCCGGGGTATGGTTTTGTTCATTCCTGTTGTACATTTATGGTATACAGTACCGATAAGATGAATAATTAGACACATGTCTCTTTATTGCAGACGTTTCGCCATCCAGTGGCTTTATCAATACAAATTCAAGGACATAATGGGAAGACTGTAGAACCATATTCAGAAGTCGAGGTAATCAGTCCCTCACTCTTGGAGTTGAAGAGCACCGTAGTCTTGAGGGATCTGAACCAAGTTCAGAGGACATCACAACATTCTTAAACTACTACTGACCCATTCTTTGTGTATAACCTACGTCCAATGGGGAATCCCGCCTACCAGTGACAATGCCTTCGTCTGCTAAACGTCCCTCACCTGACGCCAGTATATAAGCTCCAAGTTTCATGCCTGTACTTCAGATTCCTCAAGACTACTGTGCTCTTCGCTAAGAGACTGATTGCCTTGTCTTTTGCACATAGTTCTACTGTCTTCCCATTATGTTCTTGAATTTGTATTGATAAAACCACTGGATGGCGAAGCATCTACAATAAAGATACCCAGATGTTGCACATGCGTCTAATTCTTCATGCTAATTCTTATTTGTCGGCTTTTGCCATTTTCTGTGTTTTATGGCAGAGTTCGGTATTGTAGAATAAATACCGTTAAGCGATCTGAACAATAAAAATACGTTGTAACAACCAAGGATGGAGTTGATGACGCCAGTAGCTCGTCAACTGTCTGGGTAGCTCGGTACATACTCTTTTTGTAAGGTACGTTCACTCACAGCAAGAGTGACGCCACCAACGTAAAATCTGCATCTGTATCTAATCTAATAAATATCTAATCTGTATCTGTAACCTGTATCAAATTTAATCAAACCTACTGTATACCACTGTTCCGCTACTTCACCAAAAATAGCGCACATTACATTTTGAGTGATTTAGTCCATTTAACGAAAGCATTGACATCTGGGTCAACTCGACTTGGGTACGAGCTTCTTCGATCTAAGTAGCCAACAGTCATGAAGACAATAGAACACTTTTTCCAGAAGAGGTTATGACAATAGTAAATGAATACCGACGCGGAACTCCAGGTAACCAGGTAACCAGGTATGTCTTATAATAATAAAAATGACAGGAAGTGTAATTTAGGAAATTATTTTCGAATAGGCACTTTGTTTCATTTCATCAACTTGTTCCCCAAATCAACATAGATCGAAGCTGTGTTCCGATTACATCTAGGTCTGGAAATTGACTTTTCGCACTTGCTTATAACAAACGAGACCTGGGAGGCAGCCTCTCCCGATTTGTAAACACTACGTCTACTAGACCGCCGCCACATTACAGAAGCAACACAATGTGCACTACCAAGCTGTCATTTAGACTAGGATAAAATGATGTGTGAACGAGGTGACTGTGGAGCGTGAGGCGGACCTTTCCTGCTGGGTGATGAGCTGTGCGGGTTGCGACATCTGTGTTATTCCCATCACGATATCACCAACACCTGTCCCCTGCATCCTCACATAATTGCTGCTGGGTTTTTTTCCCCTCCTCTTCCTTCTTCTCCTCCTCCCTTCACCTCATCCTCCTACCCTGCCTAAATTTAAGGCTTTAAACAGTCAGGAGCGACGATCGTAATCACATAATCTAGGCCAGCATTCTCAGCACTATGGGTCAGGATAATTGGCTACAATCACATTATCTAGCTCTGCCAGATATATCTTACTTTAGTTTCACCACCACAATATCACGCCTTATCTCCACCATCAACACAATACTTCACCTTCCGAACCACATCGTCATTCTTTACAATACCGCCCTCAGTTCAAAAAAAATATATCACCTCCCAAATCAACATATACAATACAAACTCCAACTTCCTCCACCACAACAATATCACCCCCAACCTCCACCACCACAGTACCACCCCAACCTCCGCCGCCACAATACCACCCCAACCTCCACCACCACAATACCACCCCAACCTCCGCCACCACAAAACCACCCCAACCTCCACCACCACAGTACCACCCCATCCTCCACCATCACAGTACCACCCCAACGTCCACCATCACAGTACCACCCCAGCTTTCACCACCACAGTACCGTTACACCTACCAACTTCTACCACCACAATACTACCCCTATCTTCACCATCACTATGTCTCCCCAACAACCATCACAATTCCTCACCAACTTCCACCACCACAATATCACCCCCACCTTCACAATATCATCCCCACCTTCACAGTATCATCCTCACCTTCACAATATCACCCCCACCTTCACAATATCACCCCACCTTCACAATATCACCCCCACCTTCACAATATCACCCCACCTTCACAATATCACCCCACCTTCACAATATCACCCCACCTTCACAATATCACCCCACCTTCACAATATCACCCCACCTTCACAATATCACCCCCACCTTCACAATATCACCCCACCTTCACAATATCACCCCACCTTCACAATATCACCCCAACCTTCACAATATCACCCCACCTTCACAATATCACCCCCACCTTCACGATATCACCCCACCTTCACAATATCACCCCACCTTCACAATATCACCCCACCTTCACAATATCACCCCACCTTCACAATATCACCCCACCTTCACAATATCACCCCCACCTTCACAATATCACCCCACCTTCACGATATCACCCCACCTTCACAATATCACCCCACCTTCACGATATCACCCCACCTTCACGATATCACCTCACCTTCACAATATCACCCCCACCACCTTCACAATGTCACCCCCACCTTCACAATATCACCTCCACCTTCACAATACCACTCCACCTTCACAATAGCACAATACATTTCATATCTCACAAAATTCCAGGCTAAAACGAGTCGCCTTTTGTCTATATATCTGAGTTGTCTGGGGTCGTCTGGACGACACTTAAACAAGGGTTGGAAATTCTGCTGGTTATAGAACCCGTATATGACTCGGTAACTCCGGGTAGTGATAAGAAATCAAGACAACACAAGAGAACACAAAATGAGTATTGTTGTTTTTTTGGTGTGTATGTGCGTAAAAGAAAAAAAAGAGAGCTGGAAAAGTTATATAGAAGAGAACTCAATTATTATTATTATAATCAAAAAGAAGCGCTAAGCCACAAGGACTATACAGCGAGAAGAGAACTCAAGAGTCCAAAACTAGATAATCTGGTGAGAAGCATTATCAACCTCTTTCCAAATTAATGTCTGTCGTGTAATATCTAGTTGTTTGAGGCAAAAATAGCAAAGCAGAAGGCTCTCTACTCCCTTCGGAGACTGCCGGAGTGAAAACAGAAAAAAACATTCCTTACTGTACTGGAAAACTGACACATAAATGACGGGACAGATGGAAGTGGATGGAAGGCGCGGGGCTACGACTACATCTACTTAGGTAAATGGACACATTTGCAACTAATGTGACATTTTATTGTGGCAACGTTTCTCTTGACAAAGCACCTAGAGAGCGAAACGTTGCCACAATAAAATGTCGCATTAATTGCATCTGTGTCCATTTACCTAACATTTTATCGGTAAGTGTACCATTATTACTGCCTCTACCTAATCAGTACTGTTCCGCTGCCCAGCACCAGTATGACGAACACAACGATATACTTCAGCTACTGCTACTACTATTATGTCGGTTGGTTCACTGTCAACTGACTGTCCTGGTGTGGTTGATAAACGCACGTCAGGAGTGGAGTGATTTCAGTCTGATCCCAGCCTGGTATTTACTGGAATCTTGTACATTGTGTTCTACGTATACACACACGTACTCTCTCTCTCTCTCTCTCTCTCTCTCTCTCTCTCTCTCTCTCTCTGTCACCTCTCACCCCAGCGGTCACATTCACTGCCAAGCAATAAATTAACTCGTTCAAAGGGGCTCTTAACAACTAAGATGGCAGACAGCCTCACTCTCTCATCAGCGAGTTCGAGGTAGTTCGGTGAGGAGGGAGAGGAAAGATGATGAAGAGATGGAGGAGGAATGGGAAGAGGAGATGGTGGAATAAAAGGGAGAGTAGAAGCAGCAGGAAGATGAAGAATATGAGGATGAAAAAGGGGAAATAAGCTAGATGTGTCCCAGTCGCTTCGCAATCCTGGAAAGGAATCCACTGAACCCATAAGCTCAGCTTCCTCTACCTCAATGGATGCAAAATAAATAGTACAGAGTGGTGCACAACAAATTTCTGATCCAGTTAAAAATCAGCATTGATATTATGAAAGTATTCAGAAGAGATATTCACAAAGAATTATTGTCTGGAAACTAATTCAGTATCGCAGTTGTGTTTTAATAAAAATACGTTAAATTGGCACACTGTATACATAGCCCAAAACCAAAATTAGTTTTAATAATGTACGCCTACTTTGAAAATTTAAGGTGAGTGCTAAGTTGAAAGAAACTTAGAAGTTCCATTGTTATGTTATTATCGTTAAGGATTCGAAACTAATCGAACGACGCAATCACAAACTATCTTATAAAAACCAATATTTCATCTTCCCGATTCCTTCAATAAAAACTGCTATTTGCACCTACACAGCCCCTCCCCCCCGAAAAAAATTCAAACTTCTCTCTAAGGTAGACCACCGTTGACGGTGTACAGAAGACAATGTCCAATACGCGGAAAAAAGCGTTAAATAACAACTGACAAATTTAAAGTTACACACAGCACAAAGTCCACGTAAATTTTTCTTTTATTAAAGTTAACACTCGCTGATAGGCGAATGTTGATTAATAAAGTTCATTCTCAAATCTGGCGTGAATAAACTTTTTTTTTTTCCACCCTTTGGCAGATCACTGATTAACCACTCGCTCTTCGGGCCAGATTCTTCATGAATTAGCCAACAACAATAGTTAACCGTCATTCTCAGTAAACTAAACCATACCACGGGTGGGGCTTGAACCCGTGGTATGGTTTGTTTGTAATCGTGTCACTACGATTTCGTGAGTAATAAACTTCAGTATTTCTTCATCGTTGTTGTTGCATTAACGGCTTGGAGTTGCGAGCGCTTGTGAATTTATTGACAGATCAGGCGCTCAAGAATAACGAAATTCCGTTTTTTTAACATCACAGGATGTGATCAGATCAACATTATTTTGACACCTGGGGTACACAAGGCGTCCTGATACTTGCGATACACAAGACGTTCTGATACTTAGGATACACAAGACGTCCTGGTACTTGGGATACACTAGACGTCCTGATACCTGGTCATACAATCGAGGCCTCTGTTATGACTGCAAGTATTCAACACACGAAAGCAAACACACATGAGAGATGATGCTACACACACACATTTACTTTTATATACACTGAGACACAAACAGACTCAATGCACTGCCAGCTAACACACACATACGTGTTACAGGCAGTTTTTTTTATTCATCTCGGTTATGCAGCTGATACTACTGAGAGACAATGGGTTCCATCAAGGTGGAAATGCATTAAGGTTTATCTAATCACTGAACAGGTCATCTCGCAAAGATTATTGTCAGGGGCCCGAGACTGTTCAACTGCCTCCCAGCATACATAAGGGGGATTACCAACAGACCCCTGGCAGTCTTCAAGCTGGCACTGGACAAGCACCTAAAGTCGGTTCCTGATCAGCCGGGCTGTGGCTCGTACGTTGGTTTGCGTGCAGCCAGCAGTAACAGCCTGGTTGATCAGGCTCTGATCCACCAGGAGGCCTGGTCACAGACCGGGCCGCGGGGGCGTTGACCCCCGGAACTCTCTCCAGGTAAACTCCAGAAGACTTTACTCCTGACAAATAAAACATCACCATTTTGCTCATCGTTGTACTCCTTACCCATCATGCCCCCCTTTCCAAACGTGGATAAATTAGTCCTTTTAGTAGTCTCTCTCTCTCACATTTCATATCTCTTTCTTATTCATTCCAAATTATCATCTCTTTCTCTCTTCCCGACTCTCTCCTATTTTCTTCATCCCTCCTTGTCTCCCTTCCAACTCACACATCGTCCTGTCTGCTTCCCTCACTCCCTCCCAATTAACATAATATCCTCTTATCTTCCTCCCTCACACTATACCAGTTCACACCATCTCATCCTCTCTCTTTCCCTCCCTATAATCTTAACAGACATGGCCCTCCCTCCTGCCTCGCCTTGAGCAAGTAGGACACTGGGGAAATTACCACGGGCGTGCAGCATGACGGAAATGATACCCAGCGTGTTCAACACTTACAGCAAGAAGGGCACACCACTCCTGCACAGGTTGTTCACGCATGTACAACCTGTGTAGGATTAAATAAACACCACTCCACGTATGTACGACCTGTGCAGCATTAATGAAACTCCACTCCACGTATGTACGACCTGTGCAGCATTAATAAAACACCACTCCACGTATGTACGACCTGTGCAGCATTAGTGAAACACCACTCCACCTATGTACGACCTGTGCAGCATTAATGAAACACCACTCCACGTATGTACGACCTGTGCAGCATTAACTAAACACCTCTTTACATGTGTACAACCCGCGCACCATGAAGTAAACACCACACCATGTGTGTACAAACCACGGGACACGAAGAAGAAATAAACGTTTCCAGCAGGCTATGTGGAGGTCGTGATGACCTGCGACCTGGGATTCTCCTCGACCATGGTGCCATAAAACTGTCAAACAAGTAAGATGGCAGGTATTACCGAAAAATATGGTAGACAGGCGATAAGTTTCTTTCATTCAAACTAACTACCAAAGCAACATTATATATATATATATATATATATATATATATATATATATATATATATATATATAATATATATATATAAATATATATATATATATATATATATATATATATATATATATATATATATATATATATATATATATATATATATATATGTATGTATATATATATAATTGTAACCACGAACGAGGGGTATTTAATCAATAAGAACACTGCGACTAGCCGAGGATTCGAACCCATGTCATTTTTGGCCTGCCTTTTGTGATTTTCGCTCACCATAAGACGGGCCAAAACGACATGGGTTGGAATCCTCCGTTAGTCGCAGTGTTGTTATTGAAATATATATATATATAATTATATATATATATATATATATATATATATATATATATATATATATATATATATATATATATATATATATATATATATATATATATATATATATATATGTATATAGGTAGTAGGTTGGTAGACAGCAGTCGCTCAGGGAGGTACTACCGTCCTGCCAACTGAGTGTAAAACGAAAGCCTGTAATTGTTTTACATGATGGTAGGATTGCTGGTGTCCATTTTTCTGTCCCATAAATATGCAAGGTTTCAGGTACGTCTTGCTACTTCTACTTACACTTAGGTCACACTACACATACATGTACAAGCATATATATACACACCCCTCTGGGTTTTCTTCCATTTTCTTACTAGTTCTTGTTCTTGTTTATTTCCTCTTACTTCCATGGGGAAGTGGAACAGAATTCTTCCTCCGTAAGCCATGCGTGTTGTAAGAGGCGACTAAAATGCCGGGAGCAAGGGGCTAGTAACCCCTTCTCCTGTATATATTACTAAATGTATAAGGAGAAACTTTCGTTTTTCCTTTTGGGCCACCCCGCCTCGGTGGGATACGGCCGGTGTGTTTAAAGAAGGAAGATATATATATATATATATATATATATATATATATATATATATATATATATATATATATATATATATATATATATATATATATGTCGTGCCGAATATGTAAAACTGGTCAATTAGCAAGAACTCATTTAAAATTAAGTCCTTTCTAAAATTTTCTCTTATACGTTTAAAGATATATTTTTTCCATTAATGTTAATGTAAAAAAATTTAATTTTGCTCCAAAAGAATATTAGAAAACTTACCTAACCTTATTATAACAAGAACAATTTATTTTAGCCTAACCCAACTATATATATTATAGATTTGTTTACAATAATTTAATACTAAAGAAACACAGTGGAATATATTTTTTTGTTAGGTTCAGAATGATTTTGGCGAAATTATTGCATACACAAATTTTCACTTGTCCTAGCAAGATGAGCGTTGCTTTTTAAGCCAAGATGGCAAGTTCTGCCTATTCGGCACGACATATATATATATTTCAACAGTTTCCAAAGTCTTTCTTCCTCTGGTATTTCAGCTATTTCAGACTCAATTCTTAAGCTTCTCCCGCTACTGAGAGATAATATCCTCTTCAATTTTCAATATTTACCATAAAACTTTAACCATCTTCTTTGAATTATGCATCATTTAAAAATAATTCTTGTAACTTATCTCCTGATCAAGGGAAAAAAATGAGCGAGGGAGGGAGGGAGGGAGGAAGGGAGAGAGAAGGAGGAAGTGAAGAAAGGAGGGAGAGAGAGAAGGAGGAACTGAAGAAGCGAGGGAGAGAGAGAAGGAGGAAGGGAGCAAGGGAGGATTGTTACCACTTATGTTTCGTAAATACACTTCTCTTGGTAAAGTCTGTTGTTAGTTGAATTCCTATCTACTACACGACCGTGGGAGATGTGCTTCCCCCCCTCTGTCTCTCTGTTGCGTCCAACAACAACTTGGAACGTGGCTCGATTACCAGATCGCGTGTTCAACAACGCTATTAACACGGTTAATCTACCGTGAGATCCGAGTTGGTGGGAATCGGCTCTCATGAGGAGAAATGCGAGAATGGTAGTAAAACGATGTTTCCCTCTATACATATTTGTAAACCTCTCTTTAGAGCGAAATTTTATGCATTAATAAAGTTTTGCTTTGGTCATATTGTCTTTCCTATATTTCAAAAAAACAAAAAACAAAAACCTGTTCCATACTCGTAGATAAAAAGCAAGGATATATTATTACATTACTATAATTATTATTATTATGATTATTATTATTATTATTATTATTATTATCATATTCATTGGAAAGTACTAAATCCATAAGGGGTCGTACAACAACACTGGTATAGGAGGTAATGAGGTTGGATTAGAGATAGGAAAGATCAGCACAAATCCTTCTCATCAGAAGTTCTTCACTAGCATCAAGGTACTTATCTAGAAGGTTTGCCCTTGTACCCTTTTAAAGTCCATACAGTTCAGAGATAGAGACTCCTTTACTTAGATACAAAGCTGTACTGCCAACAGCAAAGCTTTAATTGTGACGTTTCTCTCTGTGTATAGCAAAAAACGTTGTCGCTGGAAAAAGCTTGGTTTACACCTGTGTCCTTTTCTATACCCTGTATGTAAGAGATCAAATCTTAAGACTTAAGAGGGAGAGAACGAGCCAAGACGGGTTCCTCTGTGCTCAGACTCTGCCGCCTGGTAATTTCTCACAGGAGTTACGAGTGAAAAACAAGATCCTAAATCAGACTGCTCAACTCTCCCGAACTCTCGCTACTCCTGCACTCTGTAATTCCCTTCGTGTCTTAATATCTAAAGAGAAGATGTCATCTTTTTCTGCTCCCTTAGGTGAAATCTGCACTAACGCAATAGTTAGTTCCTGTTCCCACTATGTGACTATCGTTTGGAATAGGGTGGTAGGATAATGCTGATGCATCCTACTCACAAACGCACACTACAGCTGTCGCCAGACAAAGACACTATCGCCACACTCCATCATCACACACACCAACATTATCACAACACACCACCCCTATCACCAAACGCCAACACCGAACACCATCATCACACACTATCATCACACACCACCCATCATCAAACACACACCTCATCACTATCAATATACTCCACCCCTAGTACCTCTTCACTACATCCCACCACCACTCACCACCCCATCAACAAACGCTCCCACCACACTTCACCTATCACCAAACACTCACCACACATCCCATCACCATAACAAATATCAACATTATCAACACACACCACCCCTATCACCAAACACCAACACTATCACCACAAAACACCACCACCACTTACTACACCACCACTCACTACACCATCACCAAATACCACCATACACGCCCAACACAACATCACCCTCATCCCCAGACAACAAATACACAGTCCGGTTTTAACCCTCATCCCCAGACAACACCTACACAGTCAGATTTTAATATAAACCTTCCTTTAAAATTTTGAAGTCGGTCAAATTACTTTTTCGTCTGTAAAATGGACAAAGCTGCCACTTGCACAGCCTAATAACAACTGTAATCCTTTCCTAGGTATGGTTCTTTGGCACGGAAAGTTGGAAGCCGATCAGAACAGGAATCCCTTTGTAAATAGACTCAGAAACTAGAAGTTCCAGTTTGATTAGGTGGACCTTTCTTGTCAAGCTCCAGCAGAACGAGACGTCCACAACTCCACCTGAGTTCAGAAACACAGTTCTGTTTGTTAATACATTTCCATATTAAAATTGGACAGAAGCCCTTGTTATGAGCGCTGGTCACACACACACTTTCCCCAGCCAACACTAACCAGGGCTATATACACACAGGAGTATATCCAGTGTTTATACACCCTTTATTCAGTCTGTTGTTTATTAGGTTTATAATAAAAGGCATAGTTCCAGTCGCGACAACAGATGGCTCTTTGTCGAAGTAAACAAGACACAACACACACTAAGGTCTGTAAAGTTTCATTTCCCAGCCCCGAAGCTGTTCAGGAACTGCTCCTACTTGCCTAAGTCGAGTTCTTGACCCCCTCTTGACCCTTCCCACCGATTATTATTATTACTAACACTTAGTACCATTTAGTGGTGTTGCACAGTATGACTTCAGTATAGCATGCTACATAAAGCATAACTTTACTATAGCATGCTGCATGAGGCATGATTCAATATAACTTCATTATAACATGTTACATGAGTCATGACTAATAAGTGTGAGTTTTGTTGACTTTTTATATGTTGGAGCTGCGAATAATTTAATTCCTCAGTAGTTTGGGATTAGGATTTCCAGCAAATACTGTTAATTTATCTTCGTCAATATTTCTGCCTAGGATATTTTTTAAATTTATTTATTATTCGTCCAAAAAAAACGAACTACAATATTTATTGTTACCTGTATTGTGGGGAAACTTAAACAAATACGTAGCTTATGTGAGAGGGAGAGTCAAGCAGGGGGGCAAACTCCAGCAAATACTTTACACCCATCCCACACGCCCTCCAACCACACATACCAGACACACCCATCAACCACACCCACCACACGCGCCCACCACACACGCCCACCACACGCGCCCACTTAACATCTTCCTGTTACCACTTACTCCACCAGACCTTCAGTCACGAGTCTACATAACTTTCCTCATTTTGCTTAGTCAGACAATATCAAGGTGGAGTTGTCTTCATGCTGACGAACGGCTCATGACTCTCTTTTTTGGATCGAAATCGAACTATAGACGTAACAATAGCTAGATGCATTCGGTCACTGCGCGATCAGAGAAGGATATCCCCGTTTTGCATAACCCCAGCCCCATGTGCCTCAGTGCATGCAGTACTGAAGGAATAGAACGAACTGCAGCGTAACATTTTCTAATGTAGTTAAATATTTAGAGATGAAGATCTGAAGGGAATCAAAAGAGACATTCACAAGTCATCACATAGAAACTAACATCATAGTTCCTTCAATAAAGCTGGAAAATTAAGGCACACACAGCCTGAAGCTAATTCAACCTTCCAGTTCGAAACAAAAGGTTTCAAGCCAAACTGAAGAGGCATTTTTTTTTTTTTTGTCATCGTAGTTACTGAATGAAAATCAATAGGACTTTTTTTAATAAAATTGCTAAATAGGTTTTATACAGCCCAGTAACAATATAAACTTTGTTTTTTGAAAGAAAAAAAAATGCTAGAGCTGAAAATTTGAAGACGATCAAAAGAGGCAATTTTTTTCCAAAACTAGTTTAATATTCAATTATTATTATTATAATAAAAAAAGAAGGGCTAAGCCATTTAATATTCAAGAAATTTTCCCTAACACAACTAACCTTAATGAGCAGTATCCTGACAGCAAGATGCATCAGCCATTTATTATTAAAGCAACTCAGAAGACGAAGACTTAAATATATTGAATGGAATTTAAAATTTATCGGAATTTTACAATACTTTACACATTAAATTCAAAAAAAAAAGTGCGCTTTAACATTTAAATTTCACTCTTTGGTTTGAAGCAAAACAACAAAGGCTTTTCGAAATTATTTGGGGCCATTCCAGGGAAATCTGCACCTGAAAGTTTTGACAAGAAACTTGTCCTATTTGGGGCCATTCCAGGGAAATCTGCACCTGAAAGTTTTAACAAGAAACTTGTCCTATTTGGGACCATTCCAGGGAAATCTGCACCTGAAAGTTTTAACAAGAAACTTGTCCTATTTGGGGCCATTCCAGGGAAATCTGCACCTGAAAGTTTTAACAAGAAACTTGTCCTATTTGGGACCATTCCAGGGAAATCTGCACCTGAAAGTTTTAACAAGAAACTTGTCCTATTTGGGGCCATTCCAGGGAAATCTGCACCTGAAAGTTTTAACAAGAAACTTGTCCTATTTGGGGCCATTCCAGGGAAATCTGCACCTGAAAGTTTTAACAAGAAACTTGTCCTACTTCCTATACACCAGTGTTGAGAGTTTCAACTCTGTCGGATGAAGCGTTCTCTTGTTATGAGTGAGTCAGAAACTACATGTTAGAAAAAGGTAAAAAAAAAAAAAAATTTATTCCGGCAAGCACTAGAAGATGTCCTTTCAGTTATTATAATCATGGTGGAGCTCTAAACCCGTAGGATTATACAGCGCCTGTGGGGGGGGGATGTGGAAGGTATTCAGGCTTAATTCAAGGAACTGGAACACAGATCCAGCTCCCTAGATCAAGAGCCCATTACCAGCGTCAAGGAACCTCCATTGAGGGAATCCCCCCATCAACGGGTCTTAATTCTTTCAATGATAATAATAATAATAATAATAATAATAATAATAATAATAATAATAATAATAATAATAATAATAATAATAATAATAATAATAATATCTTTATTTCTACATGTAAAAGGTATACAGGTGTAGCTGACATCAATGACATATTACTATATATAAAGCCGCTTGTTATGCTGAGCATTTCGGGTAAATTAGGTCAATTTTGTCCCAGGATGCGACCCACACCAGTCCACTAACACCCAGGTACCCATTTTATACTGATGAGTGAACAGGGACAGCAGGTGTCTTATGGAGAAAACGACCCTAATGTTTTCCAGCCGTACCGGGGAATCGATCCCCGGACCTCAGTGTGTGGCCTGAGTGCGTTAGGGATCGAGCTATTTTCTCATTACTTTTCATGGTGAGCAGCTCTCTTCCTCTTTATCCTTCAAGGTGTTCCTTGTTGCTGGTGACGGAGTCTTGATCCAAGGAACTAGACCTGTCCTAATTGCCTCACGTTCCCTAAACACTACATGTTAACCCTCGTGAGTTTTGCGCACGGCCATGATTATAGTAATATATGACAATAATTTCTACTTACTTTCGTGTAAAGAAAAACTGAATTTAGTGGGACCCAGAACCTCGCAAGTGGTGAGTTGCATTAGTTTTATAATACTTAGAAGACTAATAAATCTTTTTTTTTAAGGATTGTCATATTACATATAATATAATATATAGATGTTATTATTATTATTATTATTATTATTATTATTATTATTATTATTATTATTATTATTATTATTATTATTATTGTTATTAAAACTATTGGGAAACTGTTAACTCGTGGGAGTCATGGAACATCAGGGAAATGGAAGACGATAAGATACGAACAAAAGAAGAGGAGGGTAGCTCCATTTCCTTGGATCCAGAGCCTTTCACCAATATCAAGGTACCTCTCTCGAAGGAAGGTGCGAATCAATTTTATTTTTGTCTCTTAATAAGACGCCTGAAATCGTGAGTCTGTATCCACATTCCGCAACACTTAACTCACTTAACAATCGATGATACTGTAATCTGTATATATATATATATATACGTATATATATATATATATATATATATATATATATATATATATATATATATATATATATATATAAATGTCGTGCCGAATAGGCAGAACTTGCCATCTTGGCTTAAATAGCAACGCTCATCTTGCCATATAGGACAAGTGAAAATTTGTGTATGCAATAATTTCGCCAAAATCATTCTGAACCTAGCGAATAAAAATAAACTTCACTGTGTTTGTTTAGTATTAAATTATTGTAAACAAATCTAAAATATATTTAGTCGGGTTAGGCTAATATAAATTGTTCTTGTTATAATAAGGTTAGGTAAGTTTTCTAAGAATCTTTTGGAGCAAAATTAAAAATTTTTACATCAACAATATTGAAAAAAAAATATCTTTAAACGTATAAGAGAAAATTTTAGAAAGGACTTAATTTTAAATGAGTTCTTGCTAATTGACAAGTTTTACATATTCGGCACGACATATATATATATATATATATATATATATATATATATATATATGTATGTATGTACATATACATCTGCATATATACATCTGTACATATGTATCTGTATATATACATCTGTATATATACGGATGTTAGTCTCAGTAATATAACTGTAGGTGTAATACGCATCCACACACTGGGAGTTGATAAAAAAAAATTGTGACATTCTATAATCGCGTACAATAGGCTTTTTCAAGTCAGCATAGATACCTGAGGAGATACCTGAGGAGATACCTGAGGAGAACATAATACAGAGTCGTAAGAAGGCAGAGTTAGGTGTGAGGCTGAGGTGTAATAGTTGGAGAAGAAGAGTAATTTTGGAGGTTGCCTTGACGGTATGTTTGGAATATTTTCTATAGTGCCCGAGGCTGGGTTAATTGAAAATTTCTTTTACACTGAGGAAGATAATTTTGTTTTTCTCATTACCAATCACGATTCTTATTTGCCAACTGTATTTTCCATCCCAGCCGCCAGAATACACACACTCTGCCTCCTCTTGCTGTCATTGTTGCAAAAAATCCCGTTCATAAATCTAATCTGGGAGTCACCTGTTACAAAATTCGTACCTTGACTAGCGTCTCTCCTTGTGCCATGATTAACGAAACTACAGTCGTCTAGCAACACGGCAAAGGAAGTATAGTAGCAGCAGTTGTTTCTTGGTCTTCGACATCAGCTTTAAATCTTTCTTTCCCACCAGTTCTCATTCTTCGTGGCTTGTATGATTTCCATCCTCTTGTTCTGGAAGTAAATCTTCTTGTTCTCCTCTCTAAGAGGTTGTGTCGCTTTCCAAGCTTCCTCCAGCTCTGACCTCTCCCGAAGGTACAACTACTCAAAACTTACAGGAGACATCAATCACACTGCAGCAGCACCAGCACCGAGAATTCACTAAGAACGTCTTCACAGGACCCAGGTCAAGCTCCTTGTGTGGGCACTTCCCAACCTTGCCAACCATACGAAACAGCGTAAACTTCCGTTGTAACAAAGTTTCGCTCACGGAGAGCAGGCCTTGAGCAAAATATTGTTATAAATAAATGCTTACGATCTTTACTGTTTCTGTCGTCTCCCTCTCGGCTCACTACCCCCCCCCCCTCAATGAAGGTTCCTTGATGCTGGTGAGGGGCTCTTGATCTAGGGAATTGGATCTGTGCTCCAGTTCCCTGAATTAAACCTGAATACCTTCCACATCCTACGGGTTTAGCGCTTCTCCTTAATTATAATAATAATCCTACCTATGTGAGACAGGTACACTTCCCGTTATTAACCATAGTTTACGGTGTTGTACACGACCTAACAGGAAAAAATAGCTATTCTTCCGGTTATCTTTTGCTGTGGCTAAAAAGCACCAAAATTCCGGCCAAAGGCTCGCTTGTCCACACTCGTATGCAAATTAGATGAATTTAAATGTCAGATGAAAGAGATTGGAAACTAGAGTTCAGAGGGACTGTTATTGTTGTGTGGCTTGACCGATGGGACGGGGGGAGCTTATGTGGTCAATTGACTCTCGCTAATGTGTGTGTATTCACCTAATTGCGGTTGCAGGGGTCGAGACTCAGCTCCTGGCCCATGGCTGATGGTGTGTGTGTGTGTGTGTGTGTGTGTGTGTGTGTGTGTGTACTCACCTAGTTGTACTCACCTAGTTGAGGTTGCAGGGGTCGAGTCCAAACTCCTGGCCCCGCCTCTTCACTGGTCGCTACTAGGTCACTCTCCCTGAAGCATGAGCTTTATCGTACCTCTGCCTAAAGCTATGTATGGATCCTGCCTCCACTTCATCACTTCCTAAACTATTCCACTTCCTGACTACTCTGTGGCTGAAGAAATACTTCCTAACATCCCTGTGATTCATCTGTGTCTTCAGCTTCCAACTGTGTCCCCGTGTTGCTGTGTCCAGTCTCTGGAACATCCTGTCTTTGTCCACCTTGTCAATTCCTCTCAGTATTTTGTAAGTCGTTATCATGTCCCCCCTATCTCTCCTGTCCTCCAGTGTCGTCAGATTGATTTCCCTTAACCTCTCCTCGTAGGACATACCTCTTAGCTCTGGGACTAGTCTTGTTGCAAACCTTTGCACTTTCTCTAGTTTCTTTACGTGCTTGGCTAGGTGTGGGTTCCAAACTGGTGCCGCATACTCCAATATGGGCCTAACGTACACGGTGTACAGGGTCCTGAACGATTCCTTATTAAGACGTCGGAATGCAGTTCTGAGGTTTGCCAGGCGCCCATATGCTGCAGCAGTTATTTGGTTGATGTGCGCTTCAGGAGATGTACCTGGTGTTATACTTGTCAGCATAGTTGCTGATCCCTGTGTTGTATAGCATATCAGTATCATCCATGTGCTTTAGATAGGAGATCCCTAGGCCTGTGACTGTGTGACGTCACGGGATGCGCATGTGTACGTTCGTACCTCTGCCACTCTCTCAGTCGGCGTTTGACATAGGCTAGGACAGGCAGAGGCTGGGCTCCATTTCCCATCATCACAGTCTGACAATATGTCGTTACCATCCAACAAGTGTGTCTACCTTCAACCCTCGATATCTCCTTTTAAGAACCCCTACAATATACTCACCCCAAGATCTTTTTCCTTGAGTGAGGTTTGTAGTCTCTGGCCCCCTAGACTGTACTCCGTCTGCGGTCTTCTTTGCCCTTCCCCAATCTTCATGACTTTGCACTTGGTGGGATTGAACTCCAGGAGCCAATTGCTGAACCAGGTCTGCAGCCTTTGTAGTTCTGCCTGGTCTTCGATCGAATTAATTATTCTCATCAACTTCACGTCATCTGCAAACAGGGACACCTCGGAGTGTATTCCTTCCGTCATGTCATTCACAAATACCAGAAACAGCACTGGTCCTAGGACTGACCCCTGTGGGACCCCGCTGGTCACAGGTGCCCACTCTGACACCTCGCCACGTACCATTACTCGCTGCTGTCTTCCTGACAAGTATTCCTTGATTCATTGTAGTGCCTTCCCTGTTATCCCTGCTTGGTCCTCCAGTTTTTGCACTAATCTCTTGTGTGGTACTGTGTCAAACGCCTTCTTGCAGTCCAAGAAGATGCATATGTGTGTGTGTGTGTGTGCGTGTGCGTGTGTGTGTGTACTCACCTATTTGTGGTTGCAGGGGTCGAGTCTTAGCTCCTGGCCCCGCCTCTTCACCGGTTGCTACTGGGCCCTCTCTCTCCCCGCTCCATGAGCTTTATCAAACCTCGTCTTAAAACTGTGTATGGTTCCTGCCTCCACTACGTCATTTTCTAGGCTATTCCACTGCCTTACAACTCTATGACTGAAGAAATACTTCCTAATATCTCTCTGACTCATTTGTGTCTTCAACTTCCAATTGTGGCCTCTTGTTTCTGTGTCCCCTCCCTGGAACATCCTGTCTTTGTCCACCTTGTCTATTCCACGCAATATTTTATATGTCGTTATCATGTCTCCCCTGACCCTCCTGTCCTCCAGTGTCGTCAGGCCGATTTCCCTTAATCTTTCTTCATAGGACATTCCCCTTAGCTCTGGAACTAACCTTATGGCAAACCTTTGTACTTTCTCTAGTTTCTTGACGTGCTTTATCAAGTGCGGGTTCCAGTATGGGCCTGACATACACGGTGTACAGTGTCTTGAACGATTCCTTACTAAGGTATCGGAATGCTGTTCTCAGGTTTGCCAGGCGCCCATATGCTGCAGCAGTTATCTGATTGATGTGTGCTTCCGGAGACATGCTCGGTGTTATACTCACCCCAAGTGTGTGTGTGTGTGTGTGTGTGTGTGTGTGTGTGTGTGTGTGTGTGTGTGTGTGTGTGTGTGTGTGTGTGTGTGTGTGTGTGTGTATCTGTTTGATCTCCTATATGCATTTATTCAATCAATATTTTCTATTCAAACCTTGGAAGTGATCAGGTGTAGGGAGAGGACTTTCCCATGTACACTTTTGCGATTAAAACTCTGTTACTTATGCACTATCAGACAAATAATTTTTAATTCATATTTCCAGCTACATCAGCAAGTAACGGTCAGAAATTATTCTACCTTAATTAAGATTCTAACCTACGATCAGTCTCTGGCTGAACACTAGGTTAATCTGGCGTTTACCTGGAGTAGCTTGTGGAGGTCACCGCCCCCTCTGCCCGGTCCCAGACCAGGCCTCCTGGTTGCTGGTCTAATCGATCAAGCTGTTAGTGCATGCTGCCGCACTCCAACGTATACATCACAACCCGGCTGAAGACAGCATGATGGAAGGGTGTTGAAAAGTCGTGGTTCCTTAACACTTAATGAGCTCTCTCTCAGTGTACTCATCGCTCCCCAGCTTTCCATTGGTTTTATCCTGCACCGTCTGCCAAAATCTCTTGTGTTTATTTGTAGTAATTTCGGTGTACAGGTTTGGGACTAATGCCTCCTGTATCCTCCAGGTGAAGATTATGATGTATCTATTTCGTGTACCTTAAAAAGACTACACTTATAAGGACTTCAAGTTCTCCCAGTAATTTAGGTGCTTGACTGAGTTTATATGAGCTGTGAAGGTTCTCTGTACATTTTTCAGCTTAGCAGTTTCAAATACCTTGAAGATGGCCGTTTTTACTCAGCAATATTTCAACTTTGAGAGAATGAGTCACCTGAAAAGAATAATCACTGGCTTGGCATTTCTTGTTTTGATGGTTCTAGTTATCCAACTTATTATTTTTCTTGCGGTTGTGGTAATAACATTGCTGTGATCCTTGAGCGTGAGATCCTCTGATATTATAATTTCCAGGTCTCCTACATTTAACTTATTTTCCATTGAGTGATTTGAGTTTGTCTCGTACTCAGATCTTGTTTTTATTTTCTCCATTCTTCCGTGAAGTAGTAACTGAAATTTGTCCTCATTGAGCAACACATTGTTGTCTACAAGTAGGCCACTGGGGCTCGCTGTGTCTTCTATGGATAACACTTTCATATAAATTCTAGTAACGCCTGCAAATGATTATACAGTTCTATGATTTATGCCACCGTCTATGTCAGAAAAGAGAATGAGGAAGAGAAGTGGAGTGAGGACTCTGCCTTGGGGGACAGAACTTTTCACTGCAGCAGCCCCTGATTTCACTCTGTTTACTATCACTCTTTGGGTTCTGTTTGTTAGAAACTTTAATATCAATCTGCTCATCTCTCAGGTTATTCCTTCCACACGCATTTTGTGCGCAATTACCAATGATCCCATATGTGAAAGGCTTTTGCAAAGTCTGCACGTAATGCTCCATCAATTGCGAAGGGCACGAGCGACCTGTTCTGATCCCATGTTGACCTGGCTTAATCTTGATAATGTGGGATGTTAGGGGTATTGATCAGGTTGATTGCCATTGCTTTACTACCTATTATCTTTAATGAGTGGGGCAATATCCACGGTTTTTAATGACTGTGGGATGACTCCAGTGTCTAGGCCTCTTCATTTCTTTCTATTTTATCTTTGTCCCCCAGTTAATTTAATTCTTAATGTTTGGTCTATTCATTCTTATTACAATAGGCAAAGCGAACAAATAAGAGGACGAAGCTATTCTTTCTTACATTCCATGTTCTTTTCCACATTTTAAAATGTTCCCCATTGCCTGAAGAAGGACTGGTGTAAGTGGTGGCGGTATTACAACACAGTCTGTCTCACATATAGTAGCGTTAACGTAGTGGTTGGCTATACATATCTCACAGCCTCCCATCAATCTTCGTTAAATTATTGTGTGTTTACTATGGCGTGTCTGGCTTGTGTGTGTAAATATGTATATATATATATATATATATATATATATATATATATATATATATATATATATATATATATATATATATATATATATATACATTATATATATATATATATATATATATATATATATATATATATATATATATATATATATATATATATATATATATATATATATATATATATATATATATATATATATATATATATATATATGCTCATATATATAATGTTATTTATTTATTTATTTATGTACTGTATATACAAATATTTATATATACAGGTCCTATGCAATACAACGAATATTATAACAAGCATTCATAAAATACGAAATATATAAAATAACAAATCATGGGACCCATGTTCCAACAATTCAGAATGAATCCCTTCATGACCAACACATTAAGTATGCACGCAGCACTACACACACACACACACACACACACACACACACACACACACACACACACACACACACACACACACACACACACACACACACACACACACACACACACACCAAGCCAGGCTACCCATAACTCTGGCACTAGGTAGTGTTCAGTTCTTCATCTTCATTCCTGCGTGCACTGGTCCACGAGAGATATTTTAGAATATAATTTGCTGGCCAAGCGAAATGTTTACAACCATTTCAGACCACCGGCTGGTTTCTAAAGTTACTCTGTCAAAAAAAACCATTATGGTTTAATTTGTTCTTCACCCACGAGGTCACCCTGCCACGGTTTACTGGGTTTGAATAACATCAGCCACCTGGATGGGTCACAGCACTTCAGCCAGCTGGGTGAGTTACACCACCTCAGCTGGCTGGGTCACCCCACCTCAGCCAACTGGCTGGGCCAAGATACCAGCTCATCCCATTTCCTGCAACACACAATGTGTTCCTTATCTAAGCCGCCTCCTCCCTCGTAAAACCTCTTCGTATTACTTTATATCTTTTTATCGCTTCCTGTCCCGTCTTAATATCTCTCTCTCTCTCTCTCTCTCTCTCTCTCTCTCTCTCTCTCTCTCTCTCTCTCTCTCTCTCTCTCTCTCTCTCTCTCGTAAAAATAATCCATTTTGAATCTTTATTTAACTAGCTCTGCTGTATGACTTGTATCCAATGGATAAATTTGCAGTGTATCTGGTGGGTAAATTGGTGGGCCGCATAGGTGGGTGGGTAAATTGGAGGGTTGCATAGGTGGGTGGGTAAATTGGTGGGACTCATGGGTGTGTAGGTGTTTGATTGAGATTTTTTATTCTTATCAGATCAAGCACTTTGCATCACTTAAACTTCACTTAAGGAGCACCTCATAATTCGAGGAAATTCCAAAGTGATATATTAAAAATTTAAGAGAACAACAGAATAAAAAGTAAAGCAACATATATACAAAGTTACTTACTTGGAAATAATATAATATTAAGTAAGTTTACTTGGGCACAGGTACACATAAGTACAATTATCATACATAGCGAAAATTACCTAGAATAATTCCAAAATGTCAGACAATGTGATTTATTTCCATTGGGATCCTTAATATTATTTGGGGGGAGATATTGCAATGATTTATTACACACTTATTGAAAGGGAAATCAATTTACACTGATGAAAGGTACACTTACAATTAGTTAGCCCTCTACAGTTCCTGTATAATAAATACTCTTGTCACGTTTGTCAGTCCAGCCAGCGGCCTAGACAGGGCCTCGTCTCTAGGTTCTCTCGCAGCCGAGGATTTTCCCTTCTTCCAGGTCCTCTCACGCCAAGGCTTGGCCCCTCCTTCAGGTCATCTCGCGGCCAAGGCTCGGCCCCTTAGCTCTCTCCAACCCCCACCATAGTGAAAGAACGAGGAATGTCCCCCTACCCTTGCATTCCATCTCAAGTGGACGAGTAGGGTTAGGACAATATCACATCCACTCTTCTCCGCCTAAAGAAATAACTGATTAGATTTTAGATATTGCCACCGAAACCGCTAGTTTATTGCGCACCCCATATCCATATCCATCCTGTCGACGGTAGAGAATTAGGAAAATCTGCTATCTTCATGAACCCTTCGCATATTTTTATCCCTAACCCTTAACTCTTAAAGCTTAAGTATACAGAAGTGTAAGAAAAAACTGTTATATATGCAGGTAGATACATACAAGTGAGTATATCTAGGTAAGGTTAGTACATACAATAGGCCAAGTGTCTATTCACAAGAGCCATTGCCAGTAGTAAAACACACACACACACACACACACATACACACACACACACACACACACACACACACACACACACACAACCGGTGAAGAGGCGGGGCCAGGAGCTAGGACTCGACCCCTGCAACCACAAATAGGTGAGTACAAATAGGTGAGTACACACGTGTGAGAGGGAAAGACGTTCCCTGACAACAACAAAAGAAGAAGGGAGGCCCTGAACGACAAGAGTAAAACTTATTTTCTCCTGGGTCGCTCTTTCCCCTGGTACTCGTACCACTGAGAATGAAAGTTGGATTGAGAGAGGGAACTACATGAGCATTTGGATCCTTTCCAGGTGTGGGAGTGTTAGTGACAGCTGTGGTGGGGGGTAGGGTGGTGTTGACGTTGCTGGTGATGCGAGCAAAGGTGGTTGTGTGGTTGATGGCTGTTGTGGTGGGTGTGTGGTTGGTGGTTGCTGTGGTTGTTGTGGTGGTTGTTGTGGTGGTTGTGTGGTTGGTGATTGTTGTGGTGGTTGTTTTGGTTGTTGTTGTGGTAGTTGTGTGGTAGGTGATTGTTGTGGTGGTTGTGTGGTTGGTGATTCTTATGGTGGCTGTGTGGTTGGTGATTGTTATGGTTGTGTGGTTGGTGATTGTTGTGGTGTTTGTGTGGTTGGTGATTGTTGTGGTGGTTGTGTGGTTGATGATTGTTCTGGTGGTTGTGTGGTTGGTGATTGTTGTGGTTGTGTGGTTGGTGATTGCTCTGGTGGTTGTGTGGTTGGTGATTGTTGTGGTGGTTGTGTGGTTGGTGATTGTTGTGGTTGTTTGGTTGGTGATTCTTATGGTGGCTGTGTGGTTGGTGATTGTTGTGGTCATGCAGCGATGGTGAAGATAGTGGCGGCAGCGATGGTGAAGATGATGGTGGCAGCGATGGAGAAGATAGTGGTGGCAGCGTTGGTGAAAATGGTGGCAGCGATGGTGAAGATAGTGGTGGCAGCGATGGTGAAGATAGTGGTGGCGGCGATGGTGAAGATAGTGGTGGCGGCGATGGTGAAGATGATGGTGGCAGCGATGGAGAAGATAGTGGTGGCAGCGTTGGTGAAAATGGTGGCAGCGATGGTGAAGATAGTGGTGGCGGCGATGGTGAAGATAGTGGTGGCAGCGATGGTGAAGATAGTGGTGGCGGCGATGGTGAAGATAGTGGCGGCAGCGGCTGTGGTTGGTGTTAGTGTACATAGGATAATTTTTTTCCCCTAATGGAAACACTAACACTGTGGAGATCAAAACAGCGCCTGGGGAAAGAAAGAGCATTAATTTTGATCCAGAGAGAGAGAGAGAGAGAGAGAGAGAGAGAGAGAGAGAGAGAGAGAGAGAGAGAGAGAGAGAAGCTAGCGTTAACACAGATCATGAGTCGGAAAACTTCAGTGTCAACACGCAAAAAAAAGACGGAAATAATTCCGGAACACAGTCGAAAGAAAACTTGTAATTTGTCCACCATTGCTCACTCCTGGCGTACCCATACGAGTTTTGCACATTTTTCTATAAACTGTATAATAACTGATAGTCATTACAATAACCTATACGATATATCAAGGTATCTTATTAATGAAAATTAGATACCAGACATACTGAGTAAATATCCTAAATTTGCTTGTAACAGATAAAACAAGTATAGATATAAATCCCAGTTCCTAGGCTTTTTGTCTCTCCATATGAATAATAAACTTTGACGGCAAAATGAAAACTGGGAAAGTAGTGAAAGGGGGTCGCTGCCCCAGGGGGCCGTCGAAATCCCTGGGGGTCGGAGGAAAATTTCTCTACAAATGGCTTTTATGGTCCAAAGGTAAACCTCAGTAAATACACTGTAGAGTTAGGTTAGGGGTCCCAGACTGATATGACTATGTCTGCTTGTTGCTTTCCTCCTAACGTTATTGTGGCACTCACTAGTGAATGTAATGACGATTGACAAGTAATGCAGACAGACTTATTGTACTTAACTTCGTTATTGTAGAGAGGTGTTATAACCTGATGAATAACACTTAAACCTGATATAAAACAATAAACTTTCAAGAAATCAGAGAGAGAGAGAGAGAGAGAGAGAGAGAGAGAGAGTGTAAATGGCCCTCTCCATGGAAAGAGGCAAATGTAGTCCCTGTTCACAAAAAGAAGAGCAGAGCAGAAATCAGCAACTACAGACCAGTGTCACTCCTGTCAATCACTGGTAAGATCCTTGAGACAATAATCTCAAGACAAATGACAGATTTTTTTGACTACCACTCACTACTTTGTGATCGTCAATATGGCTTCAGGAAAGGTTACTCTGCTGCTGATCTGTTGTTAAACCTCTCCACTAAGTGGCACCAGTCACTGGATGAATCCAAAGTCAGCTGTGTGGTAGCACTGGACATTGCTGGCGCTTTCGACCGGGTGTGGCACCAGGGCCTCTTAGCAAAACTTCAAGCACTGGGAATTGCAGGCTCTACGCTATGTCTCCTCAGTGATTACCTTCATGGTAGATCTCTAAGTGTAGTCCTCAATGGAACGGAATCAGCAAGGCATCCTATTGGGGCAAGCGTTCCACAAGGAAGTGTGCTGGGTCCACTGTTATGGAATGTCTACTTCAACGACCTTCTTCATCTCATCCCAGAATCACATGCATATGCAGACGACTGTACACTGACATTCACTTATCCAAGAGAAGAAATGCCAGCTGCTCTAAGCTACATCAATCACCAGCTGAGAGCTATATCAGCTTGGGGAAATAGATGGCAAGTAACATTTGCACCTGAAAAAACGCAAATGATGTTCGTCTCTAGGCACCATGATGGTAATGCTGGCGCAGTAGTAAGGATGAATGGGACGATGTTGGCACCTGGAGAAGAAGTTGATATCCTTGGGGTGAAATTTGACTCCAAACTAACCATGAAGAACCATGTTGTAAATCTTGCAAACAAGGCAGCCAGGAAGCTTACAGCACTTCGCCGTATCTCGCATCTGCTTGACAGTAGGGGTTGCAAGATCCTGTACGAGGCACAAGTACGCTCACACCTTGAGTATGCTCCACTTTCTTGGTTTGCCTGCCCCCCCTCTCATCTGCGACTGCTTGACAGAGTAGAGAACAGAGCAAGACGTCTCATCTCTCGCCTGGACCCATCCTGGATAGATCTGTCATTTCAGCAGAGCCTTCAACATAGGAGGGATGTGGGTGGCCTTACTGTTATGTACAAGGCCAATATTGTCAAAATACCACACTTGGATCCACTTCGAGGACAGCGTGAAACAAGCTTTTATGCCACAAGACGGGCAGAAAGCAGCAACTTCACTCTGGCTGTACCCTTCTCCAGAACATCACTCCATCTGAGATCATACATACCCAGGATGACTCGAGTATGGAACACATTCGTACAGCATAATGATGTCAACGAGATAACGTCAGTTGATCAAATGAAAATGCTGGCCCACAGATGGCTCCAACTTCATCCTGTTCCCTACTTGTATGTCTCATAACAAAAATGCTTTCAAATGAGCTGATGTAGGTAACAGCTCTTAGCTTGCCAATAAAGTTAGGAATCCTTAACCTGTAAATAGCTGTCAATAAAGCTAGGGATCCTTAACCTTGTCAAACCCTGTGTAAAAAAAAAAAAAAAAAAAAAAAAAAAAAGAGAGAGAGAGAGAGAGAGAGAGAGAGAGAGAGAGAGAGAGAGAGAGAGAGACAGACTGACAGACAGACAGACAGACAGACAGACAGACAGACAGACAGACAGAGAGGATCCACAATGTTTGTTTACAATCTGTGTTGAGCAACATGGTCTCTGCCTAACCTAGGGTGGGTGTTGCTGTGCCCTGCAGTGAAGCTTCTTTAATTCAAGACACGGACTGAACACCCTTAAATAAATGTGTCAAGAATAAGTTAAAAGAACAGATATAATAAATAGATGTATATACTCTGATCTCATCATATTTACACATTGACGGCGTCTTAAAAGACTGCTGACGAGTTTACTTATTTACTGAGACTATGGACCTCAATTTTTCTTCTGAAAGAAATTTATTCAACACAGTATGCCTGGGCAGCTTTCAGTAACATTAAACATTTCATCGACTGTTTCCACGAGGCAGAACTTTTGAACACAAAACATGAGGTTAAACCTGTAACACTTCCCAGGGGACTGTTAATAAACGAATGCCGGGAACAAAATAAACAATATCCCACTGATTCTTAAGAGTATACTAGGGTGCCGTGCTCTCTCGATCAGTGAACTTGCATTTCAGAGTGTAGCAGTTCTGGGGCCTCACTGCTGCGATTATTGCCCGGTTCAATCCACCAATCACGTGGATTCCAGTTACTTCAGCCAAGGTGACGTCACTTCAGCCCACCTGGTTGAGTGGCAGACTTCCACAGACACTGGATGTGGTCACTTCTGCTTTGAGTGGCTCTGGATTGTACGATTACAATCTGACTTCGTCTCTAACATTATACATAGTGTAAATATGATGACGGAATACCTGGGTAAAGAAATATACTCCTCCTGTGTCTGCTTTGTCCATGTCCTGTCCTGCTGAGTGCTATGTTGGCTGGCTTAGTTATGACCAGGTGCTACAGGCCTTTGGACTACCACATGTGATCGTAATAAATAATAAACCTCCTTGCTGAAAACCGCCACAGTTTTATGTTATTTTAATTCTGTTTCACCTAAGCAATCTACAAGCCAACTTTTACCTGATGTACCCACCTTTTTCAGCCACCACATAGATGTGACTGAGCATCGCCTGCAGCTAGCGCTTCTCAGACGATGGCAAGGCAGAGTTCCAACACTAAGCACTAGCCTGTCAAGAGCTGGTTACTTTAAAATACTTACTGCCTCATCAAGACTATTAAGCTGGGCGTGCTAGGTTAAGCAGAGTGCATACATGAATACTTAAAAGAGCTATTACAGGGTCAACGTCGTGGATAACTTAGCTTTTCAGAGTACTTCGGGGAGATGGGCGGGCCTCTCAAAGGTTAAGTCCTGAGGCCATTCTAACTTCACTGATGTGTCATTACCTCTACCCAAAGTATGATTTAAATTTTAAATTCTTGCTGATTCATGTATACATATAAGAGGCAGTATGGTGTGCAGGTTAGTGAGTTCACTAGCCGACACAGAACAACACCTGAGAAGAGGGGTAGTATCCAGTCTCTGACTTCTTGCTCTTTCTTACCCTGTTTTTAAAGGAGTGAATCTCTAAACAGAGAAGTCTCGTACAGCTCCGTGATCACTGGAACGCAGGAATGATCTCTATAAGTTGTTTAGTACGCGGTCATTACGTGACTTTTATGTAAAGAAATTGCTGTTGCTGGGTAAAATTGTTTTTGTGGCTGACAGGCTGTGTTTGCAGCAATCCAATTCTCTTCCTGTTTCTGTCTGTCTTTACTATGCTTTTTCTTCTCTTTAGTTTGGATGCAAAAAAAAAAAAAGAAGGAATTAAAAGATAAAAGTGATGGGCTGAAAGCGGCAATGCAACTGAAATGGACAAAATAAGAAATGTACTGCCCATCCTACCAGAAGACTCTTAATGAATGAAATCTAAAGGCAGATACCCGATTCTTAAACTTAGGACCTGGATAAAATCTTTGGAGAAAATGCCTTTTCTAGTATTGACACACTCAAGGTACTCTTGAAAGTACATTGTAATATTACGTTACCAAACTGACACTGAACAACGTGTGTATGAAGCTAATGTTTGTAATACAGGAACCACTAGGAGATGAAAGATAAATAATTATTTCTCCCCACTACTAACAAAGATTCATACTTTATATCGAGAAGAGTAATCCACTAGAAGGAGCATGATGATCACTAATTTTAAACTGACAAAAAATATGGAATTTGAAGATTGCATTCCATCAGTGCTTAGCGCTATTCATAAATAAAATATTCCCACTAAAATTATTAAGAGCAATGTTCACAACCTGTTGGCAAAGGGATCAAATCCGAATTGACTGGAAATATTTGAGAATAAGTCAGTGGTTTGGATCAGATATTCACCAGTGGATCACTGGATTCTGAAAATGGTGCTGGATCATCACTTACTGCACGGTAGCTAACGTAAATCAGTCAGATATTTTGAGAAATCTTCGAGAATTTAGGACTACATTCCTTCACCAAGGATCAAATTTGATCGATTTAATAGAATCGACCTCATCAGCAGCCATTACCTGGGTAAGATTGTCGGGTTCCTTTAATAGAAATGGGTCACTCTAGACAGTAGCGAAAGAATTGGCGCAGCTTGAGTGTGAGAGATGCTAGGGTGGTTGTGAGAGGAAGCAAAGAGTAGACCCATGGTTGGGATTGAACCAAGTGAGGTGGAGATTGTGAGGTGTCCGGTCTTGTGGCACTTAGGTGAAGCTACTTCTGAAACTAGAGCTTATGGAGGGTTACATAAACAGCAGCGAATTGTTAAGTGTGTCACACTAGTATTTGTTCTCATCAGGGTAATGATCATTGTTAATGATCCAGGTAGTGCATCCGAGGAGATACTTGTAAATGTTATGGCATATTCATCATCCACAGACATATTTCTTTTAATTTTATTGTAGACATGAGTCAGAGTAAGTGACGATTAAAGTGAATAAATACAACCAGCAGGTGATGAGAAAGCTTAACACCAACCGGAAGGTTAAGTGTGAAGCTTAATTAACAAGTGGTTTAAAAGGGGGACTACCATGGGGAGAAGAGATTCGCTTTCACCTCCTAAGTAATAAGAGGTGGTTAAGTGCTCTACCAAGGGGATGGGGAAGGGGAGGAAGGCTCACTCACACGTCTTGGATATAATAACTGGATTAAGTGGACTACCAGGAGATGTATAATATTAATAATAACAATAATAATAATAATAATAATAATAATAATAATAATAATAATAATAATAATAATAATGATAATGATAATGATAATAATAATAATAATAATAATAATAATAATAATAATAATAATAATAATAATAATAATAATAATAATAATAATAATAAGAAGAAGAAGAAGAAGAAGAAGAAGAAGAAGAAGAAGAAGAAGAAGAAGAAGAAGAACTGAATTAACTTTCTTCAAACTAGGCTATAAGAAAAACGAACGACAAATCATTCAAAGTTTCAGAAAACAGCAACCACACTCTGTACAATTCTCAAAAACATCACATCATCTGAGATCATTTATTTTTAGGATGACTCGAGTCTGGAACATGTTCGTAGAACTTAATGACATCGATGAAATAAAGTCAGGTGAGCAAATGAAATCGTTGGCCCAGCGATGGCTCCAACTCCATTCTATTCCCTATTTGTATGTCTCATAACAATTAAAAAGGTTTTCAAAAGGGCTGAAGTAGGTAACAGCTCTTGGTTTGTCAGTTAACGTAGGATCTCTTAATTTAATCCTGTAAAACACTCGTATAAATAAAAAAAATAAAAAAAAAATAGCTTAGAGAGCATCGAGTGCATGGTAATAAAAAGGTGGAAATCGGAGAGAAAAGATGGTGGTGGTAAGAAATATGTAAATTACAAATATAGAAAATAAAAGATTAATAAGTAATCTGTACGCCATTACAATAGGAACTTGTTAGATTAAACGTTAATGGTAAGAAAGTAGGTAATAGAAGCCTAGAGACGATGTTGGTTAGGAATCGTTATGTTACCTGTATAAATGGCAGGTTGGTGTAGCAACTCCAAGGAAGGCAACACATTGTAAAGTGTTTAGAGAGGAGGATAAACACATTCTCCGATACTGTATCAAAATGTATCAAACACATTAACTAATGTTAATAGTATTTTGCTAACAAAAGAAAAAAAACTTTGTTGCAATTACACAATATTTCTCTTCAAAAATAGTAATGCTTGAATGTTGTAGCAATTTAGGATTAGAGATGATGGAGTTAGCGTCGAGCCAACTAGATAGACTGAAGTGTATTGTCATTGTGGAAGAGTGAAATGTACTGCTTAGTAAATTCTTCTCTTTCTTCTCCTCCTCCTCTTGCGTTTCATTTTACTTCTCGTAATCCTTATACTTCAATTACTCCTGCTTTCCCTTGATTTGTCCTTCTTCACTTGCTGCTTCTCTTCTTCGAAGATTATTCTTCTTCTTCTCCTTCGTTACCCTCGTCAGCGACGCAAACCAGACAGACTACCAAGTCAACCATTAATAAATGTGACTCTTTACCAACTTTCGTTGTTAATGGGTCTACTGCGAGATGCGGAATTACATGGTGCGTTACTCCTGATAATTCCACGATGAGCAAACAAATAATTCCCAGAACACCACTATTAAGAAAATCCAAGAACCGAATCACTATTTCCCGACACAAGGCTACTTCAGAGACGCTGTTTAATGACACTAATTCTTTTAGTAGTCATTTTCTCTAAAGAAGAGTTACTTTAATATTCATTAGTCAGAGGTAAAGAGAAATGATTGGTCATTGCCATCCATTTATATTATCAGTCACCAATGAGTATCAAATGAGCATTTATTTACGATATAAACATCGTAAAATATTTTTCCTCTGACTACATTTTCTGAACTATGGCAATGTTGACGATTTATAAACCGAAAATAAAATGCAAACAAACAAAAAAAATAACTATTGGAAACACTATGTGAATAAGTATTATCATTATTATTGTCATTTTTACTAGTTAGGATTTCATAATATAAAACTTGATTACCCAGATAAAGGATTGATTACCTGAATTTAATTTTACGAAATCTCGTTTTTCTCACGTTTTCCGCAACCTCGATTTTGAAGGAAGGTGATTAAATTTTGTGCTACCTTCCTCAGCCTAAACCTAATTCATTGCTGGAATTTTGCGAAAATTAGTGCGAAATTGTTGACGATAATGTAGAAAAAATATTAGACACACACACACACACACACATACACCAAAATAATAAAAAAAAAGCTATCTTTGGAAGGCAGATTACCAGGGTCGAGTGAAGGGTCTGGCTGTCGAGTCATGGTGGACCTGTTTGGTCTGCCATCAGCCAGCGGCGCGGCGCTGTTTGTTATCCATTTTCGTGCGCCCGGGGGAGGAGCTGCCTCAGGGGACCAGACCACCAACACTCCTGAGAGCGACGCCCCTGAGGCACCACCTACCTTTATCATCCTCGCCACCCACTGTCACCACCCTCACCACCCACTGTCACTACCCTCACCACCCACTTTCACCACCCACTCTCAACACCCTCCTCATTATCTCCAAACCACTGCCCTTCTCTACTCATCTCCTGCTCCCTCTCCTCATCATATTCTTCTTTTTTCCTCATCATACCCTTTTTCCTACCTTTTCTCCTGTTGTTGCTTCTCCGACCATTTTCTTCCAATTATCTTTTCCTTCCCCTCCTTTTCACCCAACCAATCTTCATTATTGTCATCTTCCTATTTGTCTCTTCCTCTGCCTTTCTCTTCCTCCCATCATCAAAATCTTCCTCGTTCCTAATTGTTATTCTACTGCTGCTGTGAATTTCTCGCAGCAGCACAGGTGATGAGGGGCAAAAACCTCTAACTCTATTAAAATGATGATAATGATCATAAAATGATGATAATGATCATAAAATCTTGATAATGATCATAAAATCTTGATAATGATCATAAAATCTTGATAATGATCATAAAATTATGATAATCATAAAATAATGATAATGATCATAAAATAATGATAATGATCATAAAATAATGATAATGATCATAAAATAATGATAATGATCATAAAATCTTAATAATGATCATAATATCTTGATAATGTTCATAAAATGTTTATGAAGATCATAAAATTATGATAATCATAAAATGATGATAATGATCATAAAATCTTGATAATGATAATAGAATTGACAGTGAAGAAATTAGATACCTAAAGAATTTAAAAAAAAAACAGGTCACACACCTCTTAAGAAGAGATATGATGAGACTCATGGAGCAGGAAGAGCGACTTAGCAGCGACCAGTGAAGAGGCGGGGTCAGGAGCTGTGACTTGACTCCTGCAACCACAACTAGGTGAGTACATCTGTTCAACCGCTGGACATGTGTCTCCTTCATGTATAATGTATCATTCATTCATTTTAACATCAAATGTGAAGCAAATTACTTCAGGCAATAATTACAAATATATTTCACATACTTTACAAAAAAAGGAGCAATAATATAATCGCGCTCTTATTTTACAAAAAAATAATGATTATGTTTAACCGAGAGAGAAAATGGGAAGCAAACTATTGGATAAGTCGAGAGAGAGGAGCATGGGAAGAAAGTAGTTGTAGTAGTAGTAGTAATAGTAGTAGCAGCAGCAGTAGTGGAAGTAGTAGTAGTAGTAATAATAGTAGTAGTAGCAGTAGTAGTGGTAGTAGAAGTAGTGGTAGCAATAATAGTAGTAATAAGAGCAGCAGCAGTAGTAGTATAAGTAGTAGTAGTAATAATAGTAGTAACAGCAGCAGTAGTAGCAGTAGTAACTTCAGCAGAAGTAGTGGTAGCAGTAGTAGTGATAGTAGAAGAAGTAGTAGTAATAATAGTTGTAATAATAGCAGCAGCTGTAGTAGTAGCAGTAGTAGCAGCAGTAGTAGTAGTAGTAGTAGTTATAGTGGTAGTGAGGTAACAGATTATATCTCTAAGGGATAAAGAAGATCCAGGCTTGATCTTGTACTTCTCAAACATACACGATGCATTAGACATCTGTAATGAATACAGAAATACATGCCTTGAGCTCTGCAAAATATTTTACACTGTTCAGCTGATGGTGCCAATACGGGATTAACACAGATGCGCTGGAAAACAGACAGAGAAGGATAACAAAGTTGATCCCGTGTATTAGAAATCTTACGAGGATAGACCAAGGGCACTGAATCTGAACTCTCTGGAAAGTGTAGAAAAAGGGGAGGGGAATATATGATTGACGTGCATAAATGCAAAACAAGAATAAATAAAGGCGATATAAATAGCGTGCTTAAAATATGTAACCAAGATTGGACTCACAGACATCAGTGGATGACAAGAACTTTCCAAACACGAGTTGCCAACCCAGTGAGGATTCTCTTTAAAGACATTATTTCCGGACTCAACTATTGCTGTATCCAAACAGCCCAATATATAATTAGTGACACTGCAGACCTGGACAATGTGTGGGTAATATATTTTTGACATAAACACTGAAAAATGTTTAGCTCATGGAGGACAAAAACACTAGATTTTTTTAGCATATAGTAGACAAAAAACATTTGAAATTCTTTAACACATGGTGGTCATAAACAGAGGCAGGTGTCAAATAGGATGGACGAAAATAGGTGCAAGTGTCAAATAGGATGGACAAAAAGAGACGCGGGTGTCAAATAGGGTGGACAAAAACAGGTGTAAATGTCAAATAGAGTGGACAAAACAATGGAAAATCACATGCATATGAGAATACCTGGAAGGTATTCCGGGGATCAACACCCTGCGGCCCGGTCCACGACCAGGCCTCCCGATGTATCAGGGCCTGATCAACCAGGCTGTTACTGCTGGCCGCACGTGTCAAATAATTATAATGATGGTTTAAAAAAGACAAGTGAACAAGCACTGGGACATATAAAACAGTTCGGTTCTGGGACCTTGATTACTTCTGACGCAGAGACTGAAAATAACAGCACATATAGGGAGTAATTTTCAACCTGTGTGTGTGTGTATGTATGTCACAAGTGATCAAGATCCCAGGGCCGAAACGTGTTTGCTCACGTGCCTTTCTAAACCAATTTATCGGTATCATTTACCAAGGTTTATACCAAATTATTTTGATGATAATGGTGAGTGCAGCGGCAATAATAGTGAAAATAATGATCGTATTGTATTAATAAAGACCACTTGGAAACTGCAGATACTTATGCTGGCTATTATTCACGAAATTGTAATAGCATGATTCAATATGCTTGCTATTTTTGCGATTTAGTTTTTTGGCTATGTGCTTCTGGTGGTCATCTTTCTGGAAAGTCCACTGATTAAAACAGAAGTTTTGAGTTATTTATAAAATGAGCATGGTAAAATATGTGTCGTAAACTAGCTTGGTACTGTTCCACTAGGAGCCATCAACGCAGAATGAACACAGCGTCCCTAGTAAGTTAATCAGCTTCAGTGTTTCATATGCCTAGCAAAGTCTCGTTCTGTCCTCTGCTTCAGACTATCTATGCCTCCTTCGCCCTTTCTGTCTCTTTCAATCCCTCTTCGCTGTCTGTCTCTCTGTTTCTGTCTCTCTCTCTCTCTCTCTCTCTCTCTCTCTCTCTCTCTCTCTCTCTCTCTCTCTCTCTCTCTCTGAATTTGTCTCCCCTACTCTTTTCTTTACATCTCTCGGCTCTCCCTCCACTCTTCCTGCTCTATATTTCCGTCCCTCAAACTATCCCTTCTGCTCCTATTGCTTCCTCTCCTAAAGGTTTTTTTCCAGTGATTGCACACGACGACTTACACCACCAACCACCACCAACCACCACCACCACCACCACCATCACCAATCACCACCACTACCACCACCACCACCACCACCACCACCACCACCACCACCACCACCACCACCACCACCACCACCACCACCACCACCACCACCCACCACCACCACCACCACCACCCACCACCACCACCACCACCACCACTAACCACCACCAACACCACCACCTTGGTGCTGACAACCACTTTGCTCAACCCAGGCAGGAGTTTACGACCACCTCGTCTTCGGTGTTTCCCCAAGTTTCGCCTCTGGGGTCACCAACGCCTTGACTACTGATGCAGGAGGCCCAGGCGATGATCTCTCCCTTGATGGAGAGAAAGGCAGGGAGGGAAGGGTAAGGAAGAGGGGGAAGGAAAAGAATGTGGGGGTAGAAAGACGGAAGAGAGGGAGAGTCTTTAAATCACCTTCAAGTGATATGAAGATTATTCGGGGAGGCGGGATCATTGCCTATGCCTTCCGGTTGATGGCCTGATCAACCTGACTGTTGGTTCTAGATGCATAATTCGACGTAGGCACTACAGCCCAGCTGAACAAGAACTAACCTGAGGAACTTATCCAGTTCCCTAGTGTAGACAGCCAGGCGTCGGTTCGTAATTCCCTTTACGTATGAAGGAAGGATATTGAAAAGTCTTGGTCCCTTCACACTTATTGAGTTCTCTCTTGCTGTATTCATGGCACCCTTATTGCTTTTCAACTGATGCATTTCACGCCATCTACCGAGCTCTTGCTATCGTAGAAAGAAACTTTGGTGTGAAGATTTGGGCTTAATCCTTCCACAGTTTTCCAGGTGTATATTATGATATACCTTTCTCGCCTATATTCCAAGGAGTACAGTTCGAGACACTTCATGCTTTCCTAGCAATTAAGGAGCCTGGCTGAATTTACACTGACAGTGTTCAGCAATATTCCAGTCTAGAGGAAACAAGTGACTTAAAGAGCATTATTACTGGCTGGAAGATTCTTGTTATTCAACCTAAGAGTGACAGCAACAATGTTGTGATCCTTGAACGTGAGATCTTGTGCCATTATCACTTCTAAATTCTTCACATCTTCCGCTCTATTGAGTGCTTTATTTTTTGTTTTGCTCCAATTTTTATTTCAATTGCTTTTTCTATAGTAGAGTAACTGAAATTTATTCTCATTGAACGTAATATTATTTTCCGTGGCATACTGAATGCTTAGAGATTTTCTGTGTGCTCAGTAATGTGCTCAGTGATGTGCTCAGTGATGTGCTCAGTGATGTGCATAGTGATGTGCTCAGTGATGTGCTCAGTGATGTGCTCAGTGATGTGCTCAGTGATGTGCACAGTGATGTGCTCAGTGATGTGCTCAGTGATGTGCTCAGTGATGTGCTCAGTAATGTGCTCAGTGATGTGCTCAGTGATGTGCTCAGTGATGTGCTCAGTGATGTGCTCAGTGATGTGCTCAGTGATGTGCTCAGTGATGTGCTCAGTAATGTGCTCAGTGATGTGCTCAGTAATGTGCTCAGTAATGTGCTCAGTAATGTGCTCAGTGATGTGCTCAGTAATGTGCTCAGTGATGTGCTCAGTAATGTGCTCAGTGATGTGCTCAGTAATGTGCTCAGTAATGTGCTCAGTAATGTGCTCAGTGATGTGCTCAGTGATGTGCTCAGTGATGTGCTCAGTGATGTGCTCAGTAATGTGCTCAGTGATGTGCTCAGTGATGTGTTCAGTGATGTGCTCAGTGATGTGCTCAGTGATGTGCTCAGTGATGTGCTCAGTGATGTGCTCAGTGATGTGCTCAGTGATGTGCTCAGTGATGTGCTCAGTGATGTGCTCAGTGATGTGCTCAGTGATGTGCTCAGTGATGTGCTCAGTGATGTGCTCAGTGATGTGCTCAGTGATGTGCTCAGTAATGTGCTCAGTGATGTGCTCAGTGATGTGTTCAGTGATGTGCTCAGTGATGTGCTCAGTAATGTGCTCAGTGATGTGCTCAGTGATGTGTTCAGTGATGTGCTCAGTAATGTGCTCAGTAATGTGCTCAGTGATGTGTTCAGTGATGTGTTCAGTGATGTGCTCAGTGATGTGCTCAGTTATGTGCTCAGTGATGTGCTCAGTGATGTGCTCAGTAATGTGCTCAGTGATGTGCTCAGTGATGTGTTCAGTGATGTGCTCAGTGATGTGCTCAGTTATGTGCTCAGTGATGTGCTCAGTGATGTGTTCAGTGATGTGCTCAGTGATGTGCTCAGTGAATATCACTCTCATACAGATTCTAGTATAGTCTGCACAAGACTCATATATCGGAAATTAGAATTAAAAAGATAATTTGGAGAAATACTTTGCTTTGAGGAACAAATATTTTTACCGAGGATTTTACCTCACTCTTAATATTTCATCTGATGTCTTAGAAAAATGAACACAAATATACATTTTTCCACTGTTCCGGTTGCTCCTTTTCCAAACATTTTGAGTGTTCTTGCAACACTGTCACACCTGCTCTTACAACACTGCCACACCTGCTCTTACAACACTGCCACACATGCTCTTACAACACTGTCACACGTGCTCTTACAACACTGCCGCACCTGCTCTTACAACACTGCCACACCTGCTCTTACAACACTGCCACACGTGCTCTTACAACACTGTCACACGTGCTCTTACAACACTGCCGCACCTGCTCTTACAACACTGCCACACCTGCTCTTACAACACTGCCACACCTGCTCTTACAACACTGCCACACATGCTCTTACAACACTGCCACACATGCTCTTACAACACTACCACACCTTCTCTTACAAAACTGCCACACATGCTCTTACAACACTGCCACACCTGCTCTTACAACACTGCCACACCTGCTCTTACAACACTGCTACACGTGCTCTTACAACACTGCCACACATGCTCTTACAACACTGCCACACGTGCTCTTACAACACTGCCACACATGCTCTTACAACACTGCTACACGTGCTCTTACAACACTGCCACACATGCTCTTACAACACTACCACACCTTCTCTTACAAAACTGCCACACATGCTCTTACAACACTGCCACACCTGCTCTTACAACACTGCCACACCTGCTCTTACAACACTGCTACACGTGCTCTTACAACACTGCCACACATGCTCTTACAACACTGCCACACGTGCTCTTACAACACTGCCACAAGTGCTCTTACAACACTGCCACACATGCTCTTACAACACTGCCACACGTGCTCTTACAACACTGCCACAAGTGCTCTTACAACACTGCCACACATGCTCTTACAACACTGCCACACGTGCTCTTGCAACACTGCCACAAGTGCTCTTACA
>NC_091306.1:8085149-8210149 GCF_038502225.1 Cherax quadricarinatus | reverse complement strand
GGAAGGTACCTAGGAATTGGCAGAGAGCATGTATAGTCCCTTTATATAAAGGGAAGGGGGACAAAAGAGATAGAAAAAATTATAGAGGAATAAGTTTACTGAGTATACCAGGAAAAGTGTACGGTAGGGTTATAAATTGAAAGAATTAGAGGTAAGACAGAATGTAGGATTGCAGAAGAGCAAGGAGGTTTCAGAGTGGGTAGGGGATGTATAGATCAAGTGTTTACATTGAAGCATATATGTGAACAGTATTTAGATAAAGGTAGGGAAGTTTTTATTGCATTTATGGATTTAGAAAAGGCATCTGAGTGGATACGGGAGCAATATGGCAGATGTTGCAAGTATATGGAGTAGGTGGTAAGTTACGAAATGCTGTAAAGAGTTTTTATGAGGATAGTGAGGCTCAGGTTAGGTGTGTAGAAGAGAGGGAGACTACGTCCCAGTAAAAGTAGGTCTTAGACAGGGATGTGTAATGTCACCATGGTTGTTTAATATATTTATAGATGGGGTTGTAAAAGAAGTAAATGCTAGGGTGTTCGGGAGAGGGGTGGGATTAAATTATGGGGAATCAAATACAAAATGGGAATTGACACAGTTGCTTTTTGCTAATGATACTGTGCTTATGGGAGATTCTAAAGAAAAATTGCAAAAGTTAGTGGATGAGTTTGGGAGTGTGTGTAAAGGTAGAAAGTTGAAAGTGAACATAGAAAAGAGTAAGGTGATGAGGGTATCAAATGATTTAGATAAAGAAAATTTGGATATCAAATTGGGGAGGAGTATTAAGCAAATTGTTTCCTAGGTACTAACTAGAAAATGCCTCTTCAGATCAATTTCAAACCATAAATGCTTGTGTATTATATCAGGAAGGGAAAAATGGACACCTAGATATCGGTGAAGGGTTATTGATCCGAGGAATAGAGGCTACCTTTCCCTTTCCCAAGGTTAGAGTTTACACCCGATTTAAGAAACAAAAGTTTACAACTTTTCGTCCTCGTTCATGAAAACAAAAGCTTGCAACTTCACGTCCTCGTTCATGAAAACAAAAGCTTACAACTTTTCGTCCTCGTTCATAACAACAAAAGCTTAAAACTTTTCGTCCTCGTTCATGAAAACAAAAGATGACACAGAGGGTGCCAGGTTAAAGCCGGAGGCTTGCTCCCTCTTGTTTAATTTTCTTTTTAATGATGACTCAATGCTGATGGCAGGAAGCAAGGAAAAAATTGTCCATGAGATTATTACAGTCTACATCACAAGGTTAACTGAATGATAGTGAGAGTGAAGTGAATCACAATTACAACTTAGGCGCAACGAGGCAGTGATTCTCTCTTCTGGTTTAAATGACGTATAAAACTCCAGTGAGCCAGTTTTATGCTCTGCACTACAGCATAACCTAACAGAAAGCACTGCAGCGCAACATTGTACCGAGAAACTTAAAATATTAAGAGACATTGGGGGACCTTGCTCTACTCTGCAGAATAAACTGAGATAAAGCTGTGTAACACAACAACAGAAGGCACAGCACCACTGGAAGAGATCAGTGAATTTAAATACCAGTGAACTATGCTCTGTAAATCTGGAATACAGGAAGGGTGGTAAAGAAGGTAATCGGATTTCTTGGTAGGGAAATGAAAGGGGGAAAGATGATCAGAAGACGTGGCAAGAAGATGAAAGTGAGAAGCATTACTCTCCCTGTGAAAGAACCACTGGGGCAGCATATTTATGATGGATGCTGATATGTGTAACGTGAAATATGAATATACAAGGATACGTATAAATGTGAAGGCAGGGTGTTGAAAATTTACTAACCTGAGAAATTCACTGAGAATTAGTAAAAATAGAGGAATAGCCACGAGGAAGACGCTGCATAACCGGTTTGGTTTAGCGCTTTCTTGTAATAATACTATTAATAAGATTAATCAACATTTAACTATTTGAAAGACGGAGATCATGACGCAGATCATGACGCAGATCATGACGCATTTCATGACGCAGGTCAGAAGGATAGCTACGTGGTAGACACAGCCAGATATCAAATTAAAAATGTTTCCTCTGTCCACGTGTGACGAACGGAAAACGAATTTCTCCTTTACCCAGTAAAACCTGGGACGAAATTTACATGTTATTCGAATTTATAGTCAATAAAGGAAATTTTCCAGGCTCCGCCAAATAAAATATATCACAATAAAAAAAGTACTCGCTTCCCCCCTTTCCTTCATCGTTTGGGTTACATCGGCGACCGGAAAAGACCTCTCGAGTCCCCTCGTCACTAAAAGACTTTGTGCTTGCAAGCAATCCCTGAGCTGGATTTTACCTTGTGTTTTGAGGGTAACTCTCTCGTCCCAGTCATGCTGTGTGTGCTGTTGTATTGCTTGTGACACTATATCTGATGTTTCCTCTCTCTCTCTCTCTCTCTCTCTCTCTCTCTCTCTCTCTCTCTCTCTCTCTCTCTCTCTCTCTCCTCGCTCATGGGCGCAACTCGTTTCCGTTATCTAGCTCACAGGTTCCCGTCCACTAACTCTGGAAGCGAGTGTTCCACGCACTCGCCAGCTCACACGCCAACATTTATTCAGCAATCACGGAATAGGAGAAAAGGTAAAAAGATGTTTTGTATATTCTGCACGCACAGGACTCACACAGATGTGGAAGATATACGCGACGCACACACGCACGCAAGTAAGTATGCTCGCACACTAGACAGAAAGCAGAATGTTTTTGTACACGGGAGTAATAATATAAAGATTTAACAGAATTATATATATATATATATATATATATATATATATATATATATATATATATATATATATATATACATACATATATATAAATATATATATATATATATACATACATACATATATATAAGTATATTAGTGTGTGTGTGTACTCACATACTGGCGGATGCAGGGGTTGATTCGCAGCTCCTGGCCCCGCCTCTTTGCTGGTCGCTATTCAAAATAATTTCAGAGGTCCCACCGAGACTCGAACTCGGATTGTTGGATTCAGAGTCCAAAGTGCTTACCATTACACCATGGGACCGATATGCGTGTTGTGTTGTGTTGTGTTGTGTTGTTTTGTGTTGTGTTGTGCTGTGCTGCGTTGTGTTGTGTTGTGTTGTGTTGTGTTGTGTTGTGTTGTGCTGTGCTGCGTTGTGTTGTGTTGTGTTGTGTTGTGTTGTGTTGTGTTGTGTTGTGTTGCGTTATGTTGTTTTGTGTTGTGTTGCGTTATGTTGTGTTGTGTTGCGTTGCGTTGTGTTGTATTGTGTTGTGCTGTGTTGTGTTGTGTTGTGCTGTGTTGTGTTGTGTTGTGTTGTGTTGCGTTGCGTTGTGTTGTGTTGTGCTGTGTTGTGTTGTGTTGTGTTGTGTTGTGTTGTGCTGTGTTGTGTTGTGTTGTGTTGTGATTGTTGTGTCGTGTTGTGTTGCGTTGTGTTGTGTTGTGTTGTGCTGTGTTGTGTTGTGTTGTGTTGTGTTGTGTTGTGTTGCGTTGTGTTGTGTTGTGTTGTGTTGTGTTGCATTGCGTTGCGTTGCGTTGTGTTGTGTTGTGTTGCGTTGTGTTGTGCTGTGCTGTGTTGTGTTGTGCTGTGTTGTATTGTGTTGCGTTGTGTTGTGTTGTGTTGTGTTGCCTTGCGTTGTGTTGTGTTGTGCTGTGTTGTGTTGTGTTGTATTGTGCTGTGTTGTGTTGTGTTGCGTTGTGTTGTGTTGTGTTGTGTTGTGCTGTGTTGCGTTGTGTTGTGTTGTGTTGTGTTGTTGTGCTGTGTTGTGTTGTGTTGCGTTGTGTTGTGTTGTGTTGTGTTGTGCTGTGTTGTGTTGTGTTGCGTTGTGTTGTTGTGATTGTTGTGTTGTGTTGTGATTGTTGTGTTGTGATTGTTTTGTTGTGTTGTGTTGTGATTGTTGTGTTGTGTTGTGATTGTTGTGTTGTGTTGTGATTGTTGTGTTGTGTTGTGTTGTGTTGTGATTGTTGTGTTGTGTTGTGTTGTGATGTGATTGTTGTGTTGTGTTGTGTTGTGATTTTTGTGTTGTGATTATTGTGTTGTGTTGTGATTTTTGTGTTGTGATTATTGTGTTGTGATTGTTGTGTTGTGTTGTGATTGTTGTGTTGTGTTGTGTTGTGATTGTTGTGTTGTGTTATGTTGTGTTGTGATTGTTGTGTTGTGTTGTGTTGTGATTGTTGTGTTGTGTTGTGATTGTTGTGTTGTGTTGAGTTGTGTTGTGTTGTGATTGTTGTGTTGTGTTGTGTTGTGTTGTGATTGTTGTGTTGTGTTGTGTTGTGTTGTGATTGTTGTGTTGTGATTGTTGTGCTGTGATTGTTGTGTTGTGTTGTGATTGTTGTGTTGTGTTGTGATTGCTGTGTTGTGTTGTGATTGTGTTGTGTTGTGACTCTTGTGTTGTGTTCTGTTGTGTTGTAATTGTTGTGTTGTGTTGTGTTGTGATTGTTGTGTTGTGTTGTGTTGTGATTGTTGTGTTGTGTTATGTTTTGTTGTGTTGTGTGTGTTTATTCACCTATTTGTTGTCGCCTATTTGTTGTTGTAGGGGACGGGTCAGTTGGGTGTGTGTGTGTGTGTGTGTGTGTGTGTGTGTGTGTGTGTGTGTGTGTGTGTGTGTGTGTGTGTGTGTGTTTACACTCACCTATTTGTGTTTCGCTATTTGTGACTGCCAGATTCACTCCCTCCTAGCTTCATGAGCCCTTTTAATCTTTTTTTCTTTAAGCTATGTATGGAGCTTCTGCATCCACTACGTCTTCATCCAATGTCTCTTCCCATCCTGGCCACCTTGAAGCTGAAGAAATACTTCCTTATATCCCCACAACTCGTCTGTGTCTGAATCCCAACTGCGATCTCGTGTACCTGTTTCCCGCATCTGAAATAGTCTGTGTCTGAGTATTTTATATGTTGGGGTTATGTCTCTCTTGGTTCTTGTCTCTTTTAATCTTGATAGGTTCAGTTTCTATAACCTCTCCTCATAACTCTCCTGCATACCTCTGCTCTTTCTTAAGATTCTTGTCATGCTTCATCATGCTGGTGCTGCATATACAAATATTAGCCAGAAATATGTTGTATAAAAATCTGTGAACGACACTTTATTGGGATTTCTGAAGGCTAATCTTAGACTTGCCAAACGAGCATTAACTGCAATGATTATTCTGTTGATGTGTGCCTCTGGTGATATGCTCGGCACTATGCTCACGACTAGGGCTTTGTGTGAGGTATGCAGCTTTTGTTAACCAAATATATACTTAATTTCCAATCTTCTTAACACTCCACCAATTTTCCTGCCCTAGCATTTGATACGAGTTGACTTCAGATAGCCACTCATCTGACCACTCTTGCAGTTTGTGCAGGACCATCTCTTTGAGCCACAGTAGTATATTCACTGTTATTTCTTCCTAGTCTTCAAGTTTTTGTCCCAGTCTCTTGTGAGGTACAATATCGAATGCCTCTTTGCAGTCCAAGAATATGCGATCAATTTATCCACTTTAAAACACTTACTCCTTGAAGCGGTTATATTTAGAAACCACTGCTATAAGCACTTTGGGCACCGTTCCCAAGTCCAACCCATCAGTCATACTATTCCATCATGAATAAATCATTCACCATACGCATTATTCTAGTGTACCGGCTAGCCTGGAGCTACTCCCCACATCAACCCAACGCATTTAGGTGTACTCATCTGTATACTCGTATGCTGTGGCAGGGGTTTCGAGTCTTAGCTCCTGGTCCCGCCTCCCAACTTGCCGCTTGCCAGATTCACTCCATCTTTGCCTCATGGATTCTAATGTACCTACTCTTAAACCTAGTATGTATGGAGTCTGCCTATACCACTTCCTCGTTGATGTCGTTCCACTTCCTGGCCACAATAAGACTGAAGAAATACTTCTTGATATCCCCGTGGCTCATATGTGTCTAGCTTCCAGCTGTGCCCCGGGGTACCTGTTTCCCGCCTCTTAACAGCCTATCTTTGAATACTGTATCAGTTTCTCCGAGTATTTAATATGTTGCTTTTAAGTCTCCTCTGTATGTTCTGTCCAGTTTCGTTAGATTCAGTTCCGGCAGCCGCTCCTAGTGGCTCAAACAACATAGTTCTGGAACAAACCTCGTTGCATCTCTCTGCACTTAACATACTTTCTCAGATGTGGATTTCATGTCGGTGCTGCATACTCCAAGATGGGCCTGACATTTGAATAAAGGGCCGGAACGACTCTTCGTTGAGATTTCTGAATTCTACTCTTGGATTTGTCTGTTGAGAACTGCCTTAGATTTTATGTGGTTGATGCCAGCCTTTGGCGAGATGTTAGGCATTATTCTTAGTGTCCCGTAGCTCGATCGTGTGGGTGTGTGTTAGTTACCATTTGGTCCTAGGCACATGTCGATTAGACACTAGGCCTGTTGTATGTGCATGCATGTGTATGTGTGTGTGTGGTAGTTACCATTTTGTCCTAGGCACATGTCGATTAGACACTAGGCCTGTTGTGTGCGTGTGTGTGTAGGTGTGTGTGTCTAGGTGTAGGTGTGTGCGGGTGTGTGCAGGGGTGTGTAGGAATGTGTGTGTGTAGGTGTGTAGGTGTGTGTGTGTGTGTGTGTGTGTGTGTGTGTGTGTGTGTGTGTGTGTGTGTGTGTGTGTGTGTGTGTGTGTGTGTGTGTGTGTGTGTGTGTGTGTGTGTGTGTGTGTGTGTGTGTGTAGGTGTGTATTTTTATTCACCTATGTGTACTCTGGTGTGTGTGTGCGTGTGTATGTATATATACGTGTGTGTGCGTGTGTATGTATATATACGTGTGTGTGCGTGTGTATGTATATATAGTATATATACGTGTGTGTGCGTGTGTGTATGGTATGTAGTGTGAGTACAAGGGAGCACCATAGGACCTCTCCTGCCATATAGCGGCCATGGTAACCCTTTAGGATGGGTGGGTCGTGGTCAGGCCGAGGCATCACAGGAAAGGGTCAGCCCTCTTGGTAATCCTCCGAGTTTTTACTGCAAGTGCTGGACGGGTCGCCTGGAGCCCAGGGGAATGCAGGAGTGGGAGACGAGAGACGGGGAGGGGAAGAGTCAGGAAAGAAGAGACAGGGTGGGGGGGAATAATGGATGGAAAGAAAGGGGTGAGATAAGAAAGGGACTGCTCAATCCATCAACTCCTTACAATATACTATAAATGATTAAATTCAATCGAAAAACAAGAACGTAATCTAATGCTTTTCCGAATAAATGTTCTAAATGATGCATCAGATACACAAAAGAACATGTCTTCCTCAGTCCCAACCCTTCGCACTCTCATGTTTGTCCATTTTATTTTTAATGGTACCTAAATTGTTACCGTCAAAGTACTGCTAAACCAATACTTACTTGTATCCGGTCTTAACCTAAATTTACGTAGCATAAATTCAATATTTCGTTCTTTCTTTGTTAAATATTCTTAGTTCCACTATTATATATATATATATATATATATATATATATATATATATATATATATATATATATATATATATATATATATATATATATATATATATATATATATATATATATATATATATATTCTGTATATATATTTGTATTCTGGGCACCTCTGCAAAAACAGTGATTATGTGTGAGTGAGGTGAAAGTGTTGAATGATGATGAAAGTATTTTCATTTTGGGGATTTTCTTTCTCTTTGGGTTACCCTGCCTCGGTGGGAGACGGCCGACTTGTTGAAATATATATATATATATATATATATATATATATATATATATATATATATATATATATATATATATATATATATATATATATATATATATATATATATATATATATATATATATATATATATATATATATATATGTCGTGCAGAATAGGCAGAACTTGCGATCTTGGCTTAAATAGCAACGCTCATCTTGCCATATAGGACAAGTGAAAATTTGAGTATGCAATAATTTCTCCAAAATCATTCTGAACCTAATGAAAAAATATATTTCACTGTGTTTGTTTAGTATTAAATTACTGTAAACAAATCTAAAATATATATAGTTGGGTTAGGCTAAAATAAATTGTTCTTGTTATAATAAGGTTAGATAAGTTTTCTAAGATTCTTTTGGTGCAAAATTAAAAATGTTTACATAAACATTAATGAAAAAAATATATCTTTAAGCGTATAAGAGAAAATTTCAGAAAGGACTTAATTTTAAATGAGTTTTTGCTAATTGACCAGTTTTACATATTCGGCACGACATATATATATATATATATATATATGTATAAACACACACTTCATTTAGCTTCAAGAACCAGTAAACACTTCTTTTCTTATCCTTCAGCACGGCTGCTGCACCGAGGCAGCAAGCTTGCTCAGGCTCCTCCTGGGACTTTCCTGGATGCTGGCCTCATGCTTAGAGTGAGGGGAAACTTACCTTTTGTTAAAGGTCAGCTCTTCCCTCGAGCTCAGTATATTACTGTTCCCTTGGTGAGAGGGCGGCGGAGAGGAAGATAAAAAGGCGAGTATGAGGAAAGTTCAGAGAGAAGGGAGCGATGGGTCATAGTGGGAAGGGGGGGAGGAGGAGGAGAAGGAGGAGGAAGAGGAAGAGGAGGAGGAGGAGGAGGAGGAGGAGGAGAGAAGAAATGAGACAATGTACGAGCACAAAGAGAGGGAAACAGAGGAAATATAGGGAAGAGTGAGAGAGAGAGAGGCATAGGCAGAGGGAGAGACAGACACAGAGAGGAAGAGAGAAACGAAGAAAACAGAGAGACAAAGGATGAAAGAGAGAAAAAAAATATTAGAACATGTCAACACTCGTCACGACACAGGAGCGGTGTCTCGACCCCCACGACTACAACTAGGTGAGTACACACTATCATCAAAACATTACGACTAATAAAATATAGATTTCCAATTTCCACCATTACAGCTCTTCATGAATAACAAATTGGAAGATCCTCCTCTATCCTCAGTGGGGCTCCCTCTCTCCCTTCCTCAGCCTCCCTCCTTCCTTTTCACCCTCACCCTCCTTTCATTCCTCTCCCTCCCTCCCTTCCACCCACCACTTTCTCTCTCCTTCCCTTCCTCTTTCCCCACTATCCCTTTAGTCCTTAAAGTTCCCCAGTTTCCTTTTCTCTCCCTCAAACTCATCCTCCCTTACTCTCACTCTCCTTCCCTCCCTCATTTCCTCTTAACCTCCCGCAGCCTTTCACCCTTAACTTGCCTTCACATCCCTCCCTTCATCCTTTCATTCGCCTTGTATTCACCTCTACCATCCCCTCCCCACTCCTAACATCAACCTCACCTTGAATCCAGTCCTCACTCTCCCTTTCACCCTCACAAGCATCCTCCCCCACATCCTCACCCAAACTGTTCACCACATCCTCACCCACACCCTCAATCACATCCTCACCCACACCCTTCCCCACATCTTCACTCTCGGCTACATCCTCCCCCAAACCCTCCCCACATCTCCACCCTCCCCAACACACTCCCCCACATCTCCACCCTTCCCCACACCTTTCCCCACATCCTCCCCCACACCTTCCCCCACACCTTCCCCCACACCTTCCCCCACATCTTCCCCCACACCTTCCCCCACACCTTCCCCCACATCCTCCCCCACACCTTCCCCCACACCTTCCCCCACACCTTCCCCCACACCTTCCCCCACACCTTCCCCCACATCCTCCCCCACATCCTCACCCTGTGCTCCCTAGCGACGCTCCGGGACAACAACAAAGAAGAATAAAATGAGAGAAGCAACTGTAAACTTTGATAGTAAACACGATATTCTCCCCCCTACCCCCCCCCCCCCTCATCCATTCCTCTCCTACCCCATCCTTGCGTCTCGTCTCTCCCCCTCATTCTCTCTCTCGCTCACTTCTCCCTCATCTTTTCCTATCGTTTTTCGTTGTCAAAACCACTTTGCTGAAGTGTGTATTTGTGTATAAACATACACATCTTCACATATTTGTACATATATGTGTGTATATTGTGTATGCGTTTGTATATACAAGTACGCAACAAGATCACAAGAAGTAAGTTATATCATAATATGCAATATAACCACAGTCAGAGAGAGTATTATTCCAAGCGCTTTCGTGATCACTCACATTACCATTATCATCTTTGATAATGTGAGAGATCACGAAAGCACTTGGAATAACAACATCTGTTCACTGGGAGTTACACTGCATATACAGACTATTTACAACTAGCATAACATTGCCCACTTTTACTGCATCACAATCATTTGTGTTCGTGTTAACAGCAATGGGACCTGTATTAATCTGGCAAGTACGTACCTGGCGTGTTGGGTTTATTGTCAGGCTCAAGGACAGAAGAGACATATTTACTCTGTTTGGTTTTATTTTCTTTACTAAACTAACCTGTTTAATGTGATGCGGTGCAACCTGGCCCTGCCTAACCTGCTTGGGGGTCGGCCTTCCTTTATTGGACATCACTTAGAACGTAATAACATAAAGGTTATGGCAGCCAGGAGGATGACAGGTGGGTATTGAGAACCTTCACAACAAAGGAAATACTTCCAGTGGCTAAACTTTTTAATTAATGTTGGTAGAATTACCGACAATATGTAAAGTATAAGGACACATTTGCAACTAATGTGACATTTTATTGTTGCAACGTTTCGCTTTCTATGAGCTTTTTCAAGCCGGCTTGAAAACGCTCCTGGAGAGCGAAACGTTGCAACAATAAAATGTCACATTAGTTGCACTTGGGACACTTTTTAAATCACTAGTGCTCCCTTATTTGGAATATTGCTCAAGTGTCGACGGCCCCGTTCAGGGCAGGTGAAATACCAGAGCTGGAACAAATACAAAGATAATTTATGGCCTGTATAAAGCCAGTAAAGCATTTAAATTACCAGGAATGTCTTAATGTTCTAAATATGTACTCACTGGAACTGAGGAGAGATACATAACAATATATAACTGGAAGATGCACACTGCCATGACAACATACTGGAGCAAGAGATGTGGAAGGAAGCACAAGATAAACAGTGAGAAACAAGGGTACAGTGAGCACAACATTTGTGGTCCCAGATTATTCAACATCTTACCAGAAGATATCAGAAACACTGCTGGGACAAGTGTAGAAGTCTTCAAGAGGAAACTGGACAAGTATCTTCAACAGGTGCCAGATCAACCAGGCTGTGATGGAATATTGCAACAGTGAATTTGCACTATGTAAGTATATTCTTAGATATATAATGTGATCCATATTAATATATGGATATATATTTAATAGTATATATTTAATATTACTTTAAATCAAATATATATATATTTTTTCGTTAGGCTTAGATCAATCACTGATTTATGTCAAAAGAAATTTTTATTTTGTTAATTCGGCACAATGCACCCTTGTCAAATTGTCCAAACTCGGCGATTCAGCTTAAACGGTACGACATTATATATACATGTATATATATATATATATATATATATATATATATATATATATATATATATATATATATATATATACTATATATTATATATATACATATATATATATATATTTTTTTTTATTATCACACCGGCCGATTCCCACCAAGGCAGGGTGGCCCGAAAAAGAAAAACTTTCACCATCATTCACTCCATCACTGTCTTGCCAGAAGGGTGCTTTACACTACAGTTTTTAAACTGCAACATTAACACCCCTCCTTCAGAGTGCAGGCACTGTACTTCCCATCTCCAGGACTCAAGTCCGGCCTGCCGGTTTCCCTGAATCCCTTCATAAATGTTACTTTGCTCACACTCCAACAGCACGTCAAGTATTAAAAACCATTTGTCTCCATTCACTCCTATCCAACACGCTCACGCATGCCTGCTGGAAGTCCAAGCCCCTCGCACACAAAACCTCCTTTACCCCCTCCCTCCAACCCTTCCTAGGCCGACCCCTACCCCGCCTTCCTTCCACTACAGACTGATACACTCTTGAAGTCATTCTGTTTCGCTCCATTCTCTCTACATGTCCGAACCACCTCAACAACCCTTCCTCAGCCCTCTGGACAACAGTTTTGGTAATCCCGCACCTCCTCCTAACTTCCAAACTACGAATTCTCTGCATTATATTCACACCACACATTGCCCTCAGACATGACATCTCCACTGCCTCCAGCCTTCTCCTCGCTGCAACATTCATCACCCACGCTTCACACCCATATAAGAGCGTTGGTAAAACTATACTCTCATACATTCCCCTCTTTGCCTCCAAGGACAAAGTTCTTTGTCTCCACAGACTCCTAAGTGCACCACTCACTCTTTTTCCCTCATCAATTCTATGATTCACCTCATCTTTCATAGACCCATCCGCTGACACGTCCACTCCCAAATATCTGAATACGTTCACCTCCTCCATACTCTCTCCCTCCAATCTGATATTCAATCTTTCATCACCTAATCTTTTTGTTATCCTCATAACCTTACTCTTTCCTGTATTCACCTTTAATTTTCTTCTTTTGCACACCCTACCAAATTCATCCACCAATCTCTGCAACTTCTCTTCAGAATCTCCCAAGAGCACAGTGTCATCAGCAAAGAGCAGCTGTGACAACTCCCACTTTGTGTGTGATTCTTTATCTTTTAACTCCACGCCTCTTGCCAAGACCCTCGCATTTACTTCTCTTACAACCCCATCTATAAATATATTAAACAACCACGGTGACATCACACATCCTTGTCTAAGGCCTACTTTTACTGGGAAAAAATTTCCTTCTTTCCTACATACTCTAACTTGAGCCTCACTATCCTCGTAAAAACTCTTCACTGCTTTCAGTAACCTACCTCCTACACCATACACTTGCAACATCTGCCACATTGCCCCCCTATCCACCCTGTCATACGCCTTTTCCAAATCCATAAATGCCACAAAGACCTCTTTAGCCTTATCTAAATACTGTTCACTTATATGTTTCACTGTAAACACCTGGTCCACACACCCCCTACCTTTCCTAAAGCCTCCTTGTTCATCTGCTATCCTATTCTCCGTCTTACTCTTAATTCTTTCAATTATAACTCTACCATACACTTTACCAGGTACACTCAACAGACTTATCCCCCTATAATTTTTGCACTCTCTTTTATCCCCTTTGCCTTTATACAAAGGAACTATGCATGCTCTCTGCCAATCCCTAGGTACCTTACCCTCTTCCATACATTTATTAAATAATTGCACCAACCACTCCAAAACTATATCCCCACCTGCTTTTAACATTTCTATCTTTATCCCATCAATCCCGGCTGCCTTACCCCCTTTCATTTTACCTACTGCCTCACGAACTTCCCCCACACTCACAACTGGCTCTTCCTCACTCCTACAAGATGTTATTCCTCCTTGCCCTATACACGAAATCACAGCTTCCCTATCTTCATCAACATTTAACAATTCCTCAAAATATTCCTTCCATCTTCCCAATACCTCTAACTCTCCATTTAATAACTCTCCTCTCCTATTTTTAACTGACAAATCCATTTGTTCTCTAGGCTTTCTTAACTTGTTAATCTCACTCCAAAACTTTTTCTTATTTTCAACAAAATTTGTTGATAACATCTCACCCACTCTCTCATTTGCTCTCTTTTTACATTGCTTCACCACTCTCTTAACTTCTCTCTTTTTCTCCATATACTCTTCCCTCCTTGCATCACTTCTACTTTGTAAAAACTTCTCATATGCTAACTTTTTCTCCCTTACTACTCTCTTTACATCATCATTCCACCAATCGCTCCTCTTCCCTCCTGCACCCACTTTCCTGTAACCACAAACTTCTGCTGAACACTCTAACACTACATTTTTAAACCTACCCCATACCTCTTCGACCCCATTGCCTATGCTCTCATTAGCCCATCTATCCTCCAATAGCTGTTTATATCTTACCCTAACTGCCTCCTCTTTTAGTTTATAAACCTTCACCTCTCTCTTCCCTGATGCTTCTATTCTCCTTGTATCCCATCTACCTTTTACTCTCAGTGTAGCTACAACTAGAAAGTGATCTGATATATCTGTGGCCCCTCTATAAACATGTACATCCTGAAGTCTACTCAACAGTCTTTTATCTACCAATACATAATCCAACAAACTACTGTCATTTCGCCCTACATCATATCGTGTATACTTATTTATCCTCTTTTTCTTAAAATATGTATTACCTATAACTAAACCCCTTTCTATACAAAGTTCAATCAAAGGGCTCCCATTATCATTTACACCTGGCACCCCAAACTTACCTACCACACCCTCTCTAAAAGTTTCTCCTACTTTAGCATTCAAGTCCCCTACCACAATTACTCTCTCACTTGGTTCAAAGGCTCCTATACATTCACTTAACATCTCCCAAAATCTCTCTCTCTCCTCTGCATTCCTCTCTTCTCCAGGTGCATACACGCTTATTATGACCCACTTCTCGCATCCAACCTTTACTTTAATCCACATAATTCTTGAATTTACACATTCATATTCTCTTTTCTCCTTCCATAACTGATCATTTAACATTACTGCTACCCCTTCCTTTGCTCTAACTCTCTCAGATACTCCAGATTTAATCCCATTTATTTCCCCCCACTGAAACTCTCCTACCCCCTTCAGCTTTGTTTCGCTTAGGGCCAGGACATCCAACTTCTTTTCATTCATAACATCAGCAATCATCTGTTTCTTGTCATCCGCACTACATCCACGCACATTTAAGCAACCCAGTTTTATAAAGTTTTTCTTCTTCTCTTTTTTAGTAATTGTATACAGGAGAAGGGGTTACTAGCCCATTGCTCCCGGCATTTTAGTCGCCTCATACGACACGCATGGCTTACGGAGGAAAGATTCTTTTCCACTTCCCCATGGACAATAGAAGAAATAAAAAAGAACAAGAGCTATTTAGAAAAAGGAGAAAAACCTAGATGTATGTATATATATATATGCATGTGCGTGTCTGTGAAGTGTGACCAAAGTGTAAGTAGGAGTAGCAAGATATCCCTGTTATCTTAGCGTGTTTATGAGACAGAAAAAGAAACCAGCAATCCTACCATCATGCAAAACAGTTACAGGTTTTTGTTTCACAGTCATCTGGCAGGACGGTAGTACTTCCCTGGGTGGTTGCTGTCTACCAACCTACTACCTGAATATATACATATATATATATATATATATATATATATACATATATATATATACATATATATATATGTCGTGTCGAATAGGCAGAACTTGCGATCTTGGCTTAAATAGCAACGCTCATCTTGCCATATAGGACAAGCGAAAATTTGTGTATGCAATAATTTCGCTAAAATCATTCTGAACCTTACGAAAAAAATATATTTGATTGTGTTTGTTTATTATTAAATTATTGTAAACAAATCTAAAATATATTTAGTTGGGTTAGGCTAAAATAAATTGTTCTTGTTATAATAAGGTTAGGTAAGTTTTCTAAGATTCTTTTGGTGCAAAATTAAAAATTTTTACATTAACATTAATGAAAAAAATATATCTTTAAACGTATAAGAGAAAATTTTAGAACGGACTTAATTTTAAATGAGTTCTTGCTAATTGACCAGTTTTACATATTCGGCACGACATATATATATATATATATATATATATATATATATATATATATATATATATATATATATATATATATATATATATATATATATATATATATATTTCATAATGTTACCCTGCTCTGTAATGAATATATCTTAAAAATTATATTTGTACTGTGTATGTGGTAGGAAGCAGAGCATCTAGAGATATAATACTTCCCAAGTAAGAGTTGGACTTCAGCTCTGGTGGAATGCATCCTTTAAAGCTGCCGTATCTGCTGAACCTTTAATGGAATACTTGATATCAGCATTGCCCTACTGAAGCCTCCCTCCTCGTGATGACAGATTAACAATATGCATGAAATTCATCTTATGTGAAAGAATATCACAGGAACACAACTATCTTTTGTTCCCACTATGTGATTATCGTGATGATTAGGGTAGGAGCACACTGCTGTATCCAATTTTGTTAAAAATAACTTTCCCCTTTAATTTTCCCATCCTTGTCTCACTTTCCCCTCTCTCACATCCTTGTTCCTCGGTCCAACCATTTTCTCTTCTTCCCTCTTTCTCCCACAATCAGTGGGACATGTCTCCTTAATCTTCTGCCCCTGTTCACCTTGCCGTGTATCAGGGAACTGACAAAGTTCAAACCTTCTCTGTTAAGAAAAAGAATAAAAGTCAAATTTGTAACCACGGAACGTTAAGTAAACCATAAAGGTTCAGTGATGTTAAATCAAATACTTGCAGTAGTGTGTATATTGAGACGGTGATAAACAGATATATATTTTTAAAATTTATGTTTATTTGAAAGATACACGGCACTGATATGACAGATAATTAATTCAATTAGAGATATGACTATCCTTTGCTTTTGTAAGCGTTGCTACACGCTTTGGCCTAGAATCGACCAATGTTAAACACATTTTGGCAAGTTCTTCATCTTGGTACTAAGGTCCTAATAACAGCAGCAATTAGCTTCTCTACAGTTGAACAATCCTGTTTGGCGATGCTGTGTTTGATTATTACCCATAGATTCTCAAATGGGTTGAGATCAGGAGAGTTTCCAGGCCAATTTAGAACGCTAAGCCGAAGAATGCCAGCATTTTTCTGGAAGTATGGTATGGAGCAAAATCCTACTGGTAAACGCCTACTCCGTCCTTCTCTATCCACAATGGGAAACAAATGAACTGCCAGAATTACCTTGTATTTATCACTGTGCATCGTTCCCTCAACAGTGACAAGCCATCCAAAGCCTTTAGCAGCCAAATTATCGCAAAGCATCTTAGGTTTTGACACCTGCTGAATGTGTCCATTCCAAAGAGATTTGCTTTTGCTCCATCTCGCTACCACTGATCTGTACTCATGTACTGCAAAATGCACCTCATCTGAAAATATAACTTTTCTCCATCTGTTATCCATCCCTTATGATCAAGTGCCCACAGCAGCCGGTTTTTCTTCACAGCAGCAGTCAATAATTGTTTCTTTTGAACAGTTGAAGAATCAACATTTATGCTAGCTAAAGCCAAATCTCTCTGTAGATCTTTGTTGATTTTCTTGGGATCTCTCACACTGTCTTATAACCTGGCCTTTTCTTTCACATCTTCATCGACGCAGCACTCCATAGTAACCAGTGTCTTCAGCTCTCTTCAGAATCTGACCAACAGTTCACTTTGCTAGGCTCAAATTTTCGACGATCTGTCTGATACTCTAATCAGCATGTTTTCTAAGAGCTACAATACTTGCTCGCTTCCTAGGTGTAACATCCATCATGAATTTCATCAGTAATTATGAACCGAAAGGGAGAATTTGGCGGAACAACATTCACTCACGGAGCACACTTGCCTTATAGAACAACAGCTGTTGTAGCACTGACGAGAGTCGCAGAAAAACGGCACAGCTGGATGGTTGCCAGAAGTCGGTAGCAAACTATTCTGAAAAGAAAAGAACCCAAACTACATTAATTAAACCGGAGACTAAGACGTTGTGAGATAATTAAAAAATTTTATCCTGTCCCAATTAATTTGCACACTACTGTAAATTAAACAATAAAAAAGGCACTATATCGTGCCTGGAAGAATACACAAATAACCTACACATAGGAGACAAATTTATGACCATTAACTAGTCACTAATTAATAGTTCAAGTCAGACTAAAATGTCATAAGCTTCAAGTTCCTATATTAAAATAATGAAAAAGAACAAATATCACAAAAAACACGCTAAAAACGTATCTATAAGCCTACAGACTCCTTGAGGATCGTAATAAAACAGTGTTCAACATGAACGTCACTTCGTGTGGAAGAGCAGACCACATATTAATAACCCCAGATATATTTTTAGAGTTAAGGTGGAGATCCTCCAAGTTTTTATGCAAGAAAACCAACAACTGATGCTCAGAATAACATTTACGTCAATATAAGCTCCCAGATAGTTCTCTCTGCACTGTTGCTGGACTGAACACAGAGTCAGGTTCAGAGTCCATGTTTCACGCTGGACATCAACTAGATCTTCCGGTGTTCAGTATGCCGGGAAGTGTAAAATAGAGGTGGGGGGTGCATGACTGATCAGTTAATTATCCAGTCAGGTCATTAGATGAATCCAATCCAAGAACCTGCCATCCCTTCCCCGGATATTCTGGATTACTTACCTCTGTTTCTACACAGGGCAGTGTGTGTGTGCTCCCGGGTGGAGCTCTATTTCTGGGTGTCCTGAAGTCCAGTGTATGGACCTTTCACGAAAGCCAGTTCTCATTGACATACATATAAATACGTATTCGGTAGTATAGATAACAAGCACACGTCATGACGTGTAGGCCCGAAGGATGGGTAAGGTTCAGGAATCCCTTGATATATGTGTATGAGTCACTGTGAACCTCCGTTCGTGGGGGGTAAGGCTTCAGGAATTCCTCGATGTGTTTGAGCCACTGTGAACCTCCGTTAGTGGGGGTAAAGCTTCAGGAATCCCTCAATAAACGCGTTTGAGTCACTGTGAGCTCCCGTTCGTGGACGAGAGACGTCGTCTTGCCATTATGTAATGCGACAGTGAATGTTAGTGTTCTTCACTGTATAAAGATACAGACCTAGTTTACACATCGAAAGTACGAATTCTGGTAGTTAGATGGCGCTGTAAACAGCACAACCCTATCATAAACAAAAGGAAATAAAAAGAAAACATACCTCATCTTCCAGCTTTCTCTGCATTGGACTGAAGAAACCACTGGCTGGAGAAATGTTTCCAGATTAAAGATACCCTAATGCTGCACAAATGTCTCATTTATCAACTTGTCGATTTTCTATACCATACTGCAAAAAATACAGAGCAAGAGTAAAGAGTACACACTTTCCCTTGACACTACGTTAGTCAACACATGTGGGTCACGTCCCAGTGACCTCAAAATTATCCTTGGCGGTTCCAAAACTACCAAAGACGGCATCGCCTAAGGATCCCAGTGAGAATAAGTCACACTGACATTACAGAGTTATCCTGGATTAGCTCTAAATTAATTAATAAATATGTATACCATAGCCTTTTTTGTGATCTCAGAATCGTTGTGCAAATTGACATAACTGTTTGCAAAATCATATGTAGCTTTTTCGTAAATAAAAACTTACATATTTACTTACACATAAGTTCCTTATAATGAGGAATAAGTTTAGTATTCCTGGTGACAGTTAGAAGATGATTCAACGTAACACTGATAATGGTGTTCAGAATATTGAGACATGAATCACACGCTGTCACTGTACATCTTCTTAACTGTCAAGAAAAAGAAAAGGTGGATGATAAATAAAAAATTATTCGCTTTTAAAATTCTCAACCCGCATAAGCTCTTCCATTACAGAGAAGATAATTTCATCTCTTTTTAGAAGATATATATGTTTAAGTACCAGTAATCAATTGCAAAAGCAACTGCTCAAGAATAAATTTCTGGTCTATTAGTTAGCGAGAAAATATCACGAATTATATGCACTAATGATTTTAAACAAGTGTTCTCAGGCAGACCTGCATCTGCTCTTCTTCCCACTACCGAAAAGTAAGAATTATAACATCTGTGTAGATTTTGGCATCAGAAATAACAACTGGGCATCCAAATTATGAGGTGAACTGTTTGCTAACCTAATGGCGCTAAAATTAACCTAAAAATTCTAATCTTCAGTGAATACAACTGACTCTCATAATAATACCAACAACATGCGCTCTGTAGAAGCCAGGTATAGACATTAAAAAAAATCAGAGAGAAGGGGCTTAATGAACAATTCTTATGGTTTTCGTCACACATTGAATTATTCCTGTATGATAAACCGAAATTTAACCAAACGAAATTGAAACCTATGACTAATTTAGTCTTGTTTTAGAAAAAATATTAGAAGACAATGCAATAATGAATTTGAATGTCACAGAATGCACTTAGAAGCCAGAGTAGATCTGTAATCCATTATGCTAACATGAACCTAAATTAACCTCTAAGTACGTTTACGGAGCAACTTGCTGACAGATGCTGGAGTACAAGTACTACTCCAGCATCCGCTAGTCTATTGGTATTCCAAGTTTTATCGTAAATATGCTTATAGGTCAACTATGATCATGTTATCACAATTTGTTATTGTCTTCTAATATTATCTCCTATTCAAGGTTAGATTCGACTACTTTGTTTCAGGTAATTTCTTCTTGTAGTTTATCAGCAACTCAGATTAAGGTCAAACAAAACGTAAAGTATACTGTCAGCCTCAGGGTTACCTACTTGAAAACTTTGCGCTTGATTGACCGCTTAATAGGGAATAAGGACATATGTATGTAATATGTATGTAATATGTATGTAATATTCAGTATGATGGAATATGACAGGGAAGCAATGCTAACTTCTGTTCCCACACTGTAACTATCATATAAAATAATGCAATAACACATTTTGGATATTTATAAAATGCAGCTATCGTATCGAATAGAGTAAGAAGACGCTGCGGGCGTTCCCACATTCTATCATACAGGATAGTGTAATAGCACTTTGCTGAAGTTGATACCTGGAGGTTACTTCTGAAGGTCACCGCCCCTGCGTCCCGGTCCCAGACCCGGCCTCCCAGAAAGTAAAAGTAATGCAGAATAAGGGAACAGCACACACGCTGGTGTCACCAAAATACAACTATCGTACAGATTAAGAAATCAACATGCTGAGAGTGTTCCAACAATGTAACTATCATAAAGAATAGGGCAGCATCAAACTGCGGATGTTCCCACAAAATAAATGCCATAGAATTGGGTTGTACTCAATGTCATTTATAGAGTGCGACTGTACTCTGTTGTTTATATAAAAAAAAGGTCTCTGGACTCAGAAGAAAATTGTCGTCTGTGCATTTCTGCTCGAGTAAACACTGAATTTTTCGTTATATTTATTATTTTCGGTTAAGTTATATGGGAGGCCTGGTCATGGACCGGGCCGCGGGGGCGCTGACCCCCTGAGCACCCTCCAGGTAGGTTTAGTTAGACTAAGGCATAATAGCTCAAATTTCCGTGTAATTACCAAACAAAAAAGACAGAAAAATGGGTGGCCTATGCCTCGGCAGCTCTGGGATTGTACTGAGATTTCGTTCCTGTATTTTCACACGTACTGTAGCAAATGTGGAGGACCGGGTTGCAGGCTGTGTTGCAAGACGGGTTGCACAGGTGAATGCCCTCACTGATAAATAAGACATGTGCAACACTTGGGTATCTGTGTAGCGAAGCTAGTGTTGCACACGTTTGTGTCTCTTAATCATCAACACTGTTGGTATTGTATTTCATGATGAGTGTCTGTGTCCTCACTGCTGCTCCTCTGACGTAATTATCATATTATGTTTATATGTCCCTCGTGGTGGGAGAATAAGAAGGAGGGAGGTAGAGAAAGGAAAGTAGAAATGGGGAGAGACTGCGAGAGAGTGAACGAATGTGAGGGGTTTAAGGTGACAGACATGAGAGAAAAGGGGAAATAGAGTGAGAGAGAGAAAAAGAGGGAGATTGTGAAGAAGAATCGTGGTGACAGTGTGAGAGAGAGATGATGGGAAATACAGTGTGTGGGAGAAAGAGAAAGAAGATACACACACAGTCGTGTGCGCACGTAAGCACACACACAAATAAACACACGTAAGCCTAACACAAACACACACACACGCACACATCCACAACACCAGCTGCTGTAGCTTTAGTTTCTTCCGCAATCTTGTGTACACTTGTGATTTTATGGTCACGTGAACACAACTCACCACCAGAGGAAGCTACCCCATCCACACCTCAATCACCCCTCCCCCAACTCAACCCTCACCCCCACCCTTCAACCTCACACTCAACCACCACCACCACTATTATCCTCACGCTGTGTGCCACGTAGCTTGCTAAGAAAAGCAAAAGACAACAACAATGTTTTGATTTCTTAGGCAAGGAGTATCATATGGGCAACGCCCACCAAGCAGTGAAATTAAGTATCTATGTGTGTTAACTGACTGTTGTGGGTCTCATAAAAAATGGCGCTTAAAAGTTACAATATTGCTGGAAAATCATATCCCGAGTAAGAAGAAACTTCAGTGTTTCACAAGGACACTGCAGTACCTATTGCAAGTACTCAAGTGTTGGGTAAAAGGCACTTGTCCAGTGCTTTGTATCTAATATGTTAATTAAAGAAAAACAAGTCCGTCAGGTCTTCGCATGCTGTGGTGTATCTAAGATGCTAATTAAAAACGTACACATAACCACCACCTGGAATGTGCTCACTGCCACTCATACATCACAGTCATTAGCACAGTCTCGCATACAACCACGCAACTGCTACGACCACACACCCTAACGCACTGTCACTATAATCACACTCACAGTCACATAATTACTGTAACAACACATCAGACAACACTCTTAACCAACGTCAACCACACCTATGTCTTCATTTACAGCCACCCTCGATATACCTTTAGTGGGTTTCGAGAGTTTTCTTACTCCCACAATTCTTCCCTGGGCCAGGATTGTTTGGAGCTAACCTGGCCAGTCAGGCTGTTGCTGCTGGCGGCCTGCTGTATCATATATCCCTCACAGCCTGGAATTTGATGGAGGTACTTGTCAAGTTTTTTCTCTTGAAGACGTCTGCACTTGTCCTGGAAGCGCCCCTAAATTTCACTGCGCTTATTATACATTTCCCCCGATATTTCTCACTCCAGTACATCGTTATGGCAGTGTGAAGATTTGGGACTAGGTCCTCAAGTACTTCCATGTTTATAGTTTCATGTACCTCTCGCGCCTCTGCTCTAGTGAATACATATTTAGGTCTCTGAGGCGTTCCCGGTAATTTAAATGCTTTATTGGCTCTATGCGTGCCGTTAATCTTCTCAGTATTTATTCCTGCTCTGATATATATCTCTCCTGCCCAGAACGGAGCCGTCAACACTGAACAATATTGTAAACGAAAGCTCACAAGGACGTATTTCCTTAAGACACTTGATGTGACTGTTCACCTATCAGTAAAACAGGTACCTGGATGTTAGTCGACTGGTGTGGGTCGCATCCTGGGAACAAAATTGACCTAATTTACCCGAAATGCTCTACATAACAAGGGGCTTTCTATATAGTAGCATGTCTTTGATGTCAGCTAGGTCTGCATAAGTTGTACATAAACTTGTAAAAATAAAGATTATTATTATTATTATTATTATTATTATTATTATTATTATTATTATTATTATTATTATTATTATTATTAAGCGCTTTGTACTGTGTCACCATTAACACTATTTCTCTTGTTCTGAACACCCAAGTTATTCCATTCCACCGAATTGTTGCATTCGTTTAATATTTAATACAAACTTTGGTGATCGTAAACACGAAGACGGAACACCACGAACACAGCTCTGCTCCCGTAGCTACCAAAAAAAAACAAAAAAAAAAAAAAATAGGCAAATACAAATAGGTAACTACCAAATTGCACTTTTAGGTGTCAAAACCCACACTTGGACAACCACACAACCAATCAGCTTATTTTCCTAACAAGATCTTATTTGATTCTGCACTGTCCCGTCAAGGGTAGGGAGCCGGGGGAAGCTCCCTGATACTGGTGAGGGGCTCTTGCTGCTAGGAGTTGAAATACCTCCCTTTCCTTGGATCAAAGCAGAGTACTTCCCCACCCCCCATTCCCAAGGCACTGTACAACTCCATCAGATTTAGTGCTTCCACGTTAATGTGATAATAATAATAATAATAATAATAATAATAATAATAATAATAATAATAATAATAATAATAATAATAATAATAATAATAATAACCATCATAATAAAAACTAATAAATTTCCATTAAATCACCACTTTTAAACCTTGTCTCGCCATTTGTAACTTTCCCGACCTCAAAGTCAGATTTTAATCAGCCTCGAGTTCTTTTTTTTTTTTTTTTTTTTTTTTTTATTCGCCGGTATTCTCCCGGCCCGGGTCTTTTCCAAGTAGTGGTGACCCGGCCTTGGCTCCCTATCTGGGGAGTGTCTCGAGACTTAAGTCTCCCATGGGAGGAGGTACAGTACCTCCTCATCTTTGGGACCAAGTGTCCCCAGGCCTAACCACATTCCCCGCCCTCACGGGGCTCGTAGGGAGAAGCTAGGCCTCTGGTCTGCCATCTACCCCGCCTCAAAGGGGCTCGTGGGGATGGCAGTCTTATGAGCTGCAGATAGTAGCAAGCTCAGCCCTCTCTTGACCTTCTCGAGTTCTTTGTCTTCCTCGCCACAAGGTAGATGCTAACCCATAAGGACAATAGAGATAACTGCTTCCTCTTCTTGCAAACAGATTGAACTGCAATGCAGTTGATGGAGAGCTGAGGCAGTGAAGATCATTCATCACAAGGACTGGTGGAGCCGCGATCCTCTCCCCGCTAATAATGATCTTATCAGAATAATTAGGAAGGATTTATTAATTTTACATGTAAACTAGTAAGGAACGATGAGTACATTTACAGTCGAGTCTAAGCCGAGTTCTTTACAGAACTCGGAGTGACTCAAGAGTGACCAAAATGGTATTGATCAGTCGGGTGAGAACTTTATATACAGTCTCTTCAGTATTTACACAAGTTGAGTTTAAACTGCTGAGATATGGAGTGAGAGATTCACGAAAGTAGGCCAGGGTGTGTAATGATGTGGTATGGGATAATTTGCCTTACCTTGTACAAAGAGAATCTAAAAGATAGAGCGTGGTTGTAATATATATATATATATATATATATATATATATATATATATATATATATATATATATATATATATATATATATATATATATATATATATATATATATAATTCTATGGGCCGTCAGATTTATGGCCCTGGGACCGTCTTAAGTTAGTAATCGGAGTCCATGAACAGTCACGCAACTCATCACAAGCCCAACAATGACATAGCAGACATTAAAAGTGGGTCAGGGATGTAAATGAGTGAGAATAATTGGATGTAAGTAGGACTTGCATAGAATGGGTCAGTAGATCAGCTGCGGTGTTCCTGTGGGGGTAAAAATGCATGTGCACTACTTAGGACATTTATTAATTAAACACTTCATCCATCAGGAGATTTGTCACTCCTACGTGAGAGAAACGGTTCCTTAATACTGAATGAGACACAGTACATGAGTCTATTCAACAGTGTGTCGGTAGCAACATCCCTTTTACTTGTACTGTTCCTGTTAAGAACTACAATGAAACCCGTAGCTCCCCCAGTGCTATCCAGCAATCATTTCATCCACAACCTCTACCGCAGAACACATTACACGTTAAAATATTTTCTCTAAAATTTAAAAAAAGTAAAGAAAACTTACAGAGGAAGAAAGAAAACATACGTACAAAAGAACATTCTAACAGGACCCAAACACCAACTTCTTGGGCTAAACGGGGCCTCCAACCAAGATGCTGGTGGCTGGTATTGGGGGGTCTGGCTTACGTTAAGTCAACCGTACAGGGAATACTTTGATGTTCTAACTGAGTGTGTCCTTGTGTGAGTTAGTATCAAGACACCAGATCACTGTGTTAGCGCGTGTGAGGGTTTGCATAGCGCTGTGATGGATAAGTTTGTTGACGCAAGGGAATGAGTGGGTGTGAGTGTGTTGAGGAATTTAATGTCTGGAGGTGGGGATGGGGAGGTAAAGAGGGAGTGTGTGTATGTGAGTTAGTGGATGAGTGAATTTGACGGAGAAAGTGATCAAAGGAGAGATGGTGCTGAATTTACCCACCTCTAATTAAAGTTTGCAGAGCTGAGCTCTAGCGCCTGTGCTCGCCTCTGTACTTTCGATCGATGAATGTAGTCTACCTCCGTCGTATCTTTTGAGTCCTTATACGAGTCAGCGTCTTTCCCAGCTTGTTACGCTTTTCACTAGTCTTACGCTTAAGTTGAAGGAATCAGTATCGACAGACTGTGGAGTAAAGACGTTGCGGCGGACATTGTATTAAGGAAAGCTTTCGCCCAACAGTAGATTGACAAAGCCACTGGTGGGCAAAACGCTTCGTTAATAAAGTGTCCTAAGCGTTGTGTATATGTCTTAACCTCGTAATCTTACACTGCTTGAGCTTCCATCTGCGTTAGTCAATCTCTCCTTGTACGGTGTGTTATGTATTGCTCGTAGTTTCATTTTCCTCTGCCTCCCCCCTTCTCTCTCTCTCTCTCTCTCTCTCTCTCTCTCTCTCTCTCTCTCTCTCTCTCTCTCTCTCTCTCTCTCTCTCTCTCTCTCTCTCTCTCTCTCTCTCTCTCTCTCTCTCCCTTTTCCTTCCACTTTCTTTCTAGCCCTTCTCAGGCACTTTTGTTTTCCACATTTCTCTTTCATGTTTTCTTCTTAGCATTACTTCTCTTCCAACCTTTTCTCTCTCCCTCCCCTCCCCTCCCCTCCCCTCCCCCCTCCCCTCCCCCCCTCCCCTCCCCCCTCCCCTCCTTCTCTTCCGCAGCTTCCCACTTGCCTGGGAGACTAATGCGATTACTCCACCTCTCCTAAGCTTGAGACAAAAGCAGAGAAGATGTGTAAAAATGTCTTCACTCTCCGCCACCCTTGAACACAAGTATTGAGCTGGCAAGACGTCCAAAGAGCTTAACATCAGAAACATAGACACCAAAGAGCTAGACACCACAGAGTTAACGCCACAGAGCTAGACACCACAGAGTTAACGCCACAGAGCTAGACACCACAGAGCTAGTCACTATAGAGCAAGACAACATAAAGCAAAGCAACAACAGAGAACTAGACACCAGAGAGCTAGACAACAGAGAGCAAGATAACAGAGAGCTAGGCACCAAAGAGCTAGGCACTAGAGACCTAAACACTAGAATTAGGTAACATAATTATCAAACGCGCATGACTGACATCACTGAAGCAACACATCAAGACTCTCCTTCACACCGTGAACTGGGAGAATGAGGCAGCAATCATTAAGGAATCATATCAAACAATAATGATATTCACTGAGCTCAAGGACTGGCTGTCCTGTTGCTCTGGGAATATATTTATTTCACTAATAATGAGAGCATAATATGGAATTACTGGTAATGTGTCACTTATATAGGGTTGCTGGGAGGGAAATAATATAAGACTGGATGGAGTTATTACAAGGATTTATTACGCAGTTATGGAAATGCGAATGCAAACTGTCCTAATGAATGATACAATACGATTTGTTTATTACAGTTTATGTACATGTTTTCACCTCGTCTGTTGGTTTACCCGACTAAAGACAAATCTCTTGTATTGATCCTCAGCCCCTTCTCTCTGTCCACCCATAATGAAGCAACAATTATCTCTTGTTTACCCCATCCACTGTCTAGGTAGAACAGGAAGAGTATGGGTTGTTACGGATGCTGGCAGGAATATAAATTGACCTTGGGTGCCTTGGGTGCCTCCTCATCTTCCCTTTTGTAAATGCCCTAAGTCGGACCGAAACGTCGTCGTAAGCTCCTCTCTTCTATGTGCGGGTTATTTGTGTACAGTTCCAGTCACGGTATTGTGCCTTTTTTTTTTTTTGTTATTTGAAAAAAGGAGCTCTGTACCTGGGAGAAAAGTTATGGTGTAGGTAAATAAAAATGCCGCTAAGGAGAGTCTGGCAGTCCCAGATGATCTGTGTTCTGAAGTAAAGCGAACTGTATGAGCAGTTTTCGGTGTCACCGAAATCCACACGAGCGTCTTGGCTCACCCAGGGGTGTGCTGGGGTATAAAGAAAAAAAAATGTGAAAGTGAGGCTTTTAGAAAAAGGTGACAAATCAGGGACCTAAATTCCTTTTCTAGTTGTTCCTTTTAAATTTTTACTAACATTACCCAACAGAGAAGGAACATATCACCCTTTAGCTGCCCTAATCCCTCCGGTAGCAGCCAAGGAAGCAGAGGTGGTCCTATTAAAACTAGTGGAAGGACGGTCTTGCTATGACCTGGAGTGGCGGAAAAATAAGGAACACAAATAAGGTCTTCCCTGCAGATTGAAAACAATAGCTGAGAGAAAAAAGTAGTGTGGCATGGGAAACAGTGAAACCCGGTGTTGGGAAGCCTAAGATTAAGTTTAGATTTCCTGGAGCCTCACGTTAGACTTTGGACTAATAAAGTGGGAGAGAAAAGGGGAGGTGGAAAGAGAAATAAGAATGCCCTAGAAAGGTTCATCATAGGCTATATTAAGGATGGGGGGGATGGGGGTGGTTATGAATTATTACCAACAATGATCATGGCGTCATTCTTTAGCGAGAAAATTCTGAGGATTGTGTGTGTGTGGTGTGTTAAGGACAATTGCTTCTTTTCACTTCTTTCAGTATTCAGTATTCAGTATTCTGGGTTAATCATTTCACTGGTTTATAATTAAACACAAATCACTGAAGCAAGTGGTATATAATCAATAACAACACTGCGACCAGCCAGGGAATCGAACCCGTGTTACATTATTCCCATTATTCTGATTTCCCAAGAATAATGGGAATAACAAGTTGTATTCCATCACTGTTTTTTAATATTTTTCCCTAGAATATTATTTCCCCGAATTATAAAGTGCTGGCTACTTGGGATTTTAAGTAACGTAAAGTGCTTTTCCGCGAGGTAAAGAGACACACTTGATTGAGACTCGGCCTGGGTCAGATGACCAGGCGGGTCATCATATGACTAAGACCCGTGTCAAGAAACACTTGTCCTGTTACCTGACGAATCTTGCCTAACCTAACCTCGAGCCTCCGGTCATCAGTCCCGAGCAACGCAACCTGACAATACTCGTCTAAATTACTTTTTTAATTGGATTTTCTCCTCTCCGTTTTGAAGAACAATTTCAGGGCTTTTGAATGTATTAATATGTGCTTTTGGAATCACTTTTACTGCTTGAGCACACTTATGTATTCTATATCTGCCATGGCAATTAACAATCACTTTAGTCAGCTCTTTGTGAAATCAGTGTCTCTGTTATTCATTATCTAAGTTTTCAACAATTGCCTTAGGGAATAATGTGCAATCCATTGTATTCTATTGTCCATTAAATGGTTAATGCTCGTGATATTGCAGTTTTGACCATGATAATAACACTAGTTGATTTTGTCCTACTTCAGTTGTTGGCTTAGCATACGAACACTGTAGGCTGCCTACAGGCTAATCCTATCTTTTAAGGATTATTAGAAACACTGTAGTTAGTCGACCGGTCATTACTTAATCCCTTCCATTCATCATGCCTCTTAAGGCGTGTAAATACAGTGCTTATTTAAGCACCTCACCTCGCTTCTCTGTATCAACATTCTTTGCTCTCTCTTCCAGTCCCCATGACGATGTGTGTACTGTTACTCATAATCGATCTGGGTTGCTTATGATTTATTTTATAATATTTACACATGCTTGTAGTCAATTATTTTGAAGGCTTATGTATGTATGCATATACATGCGTACATATATGCATATACTATATACGTACAAACATACAGAAGTACCTACATACGTACATACAGTCTAGAGACAAACCTTGGCAACAATTACTCAGGTGATTAACACTTTACACTAATACCCTGGCTTCTGTGTGTTGCCCTTCTGACAGTGATAATGTGTAGTGACCTGAGGAAGTGAGGTTGCCTCAGTTAATGCAGGTAAGATGGTCTCATCTTAGTGATACTTAGAGCGTTAAGCAGGGAGACGGTCCGTCCTACTCTCCCTTTCTTGGGCTGATCTTTCCTCACTCTTTTGGGGAACATTATAATCATGAATCCTTTTAGGGTGAGAAGCTTTCTTGATTATTTCTTCTTTTACTTCTTCTTCTTCTTTTTCTTTTTCTATTCTTCTTCTTCTTCTTCTTCTTCTTCTTCTTATTATTATTATTATTATTATTATTATTATTATTATTATTATTATTATTATTACTATTACTATTACTACTACTACTTAGATAATCTTACTGCTATACTGAACTCACCGAGTTGTGTTTAAAGGAGTCGAGCCTCAGCTCCTGGCCCCGCCTCTTGACCAACAATCAGTTAGAGCTTCAATGTGTTATACACTGTCACTTATATTTTGTAAGTTTGATACTTGTAAGTTTAAGATGTTGTCATTAATTTATTTTGTCATGTAGGTATGCTCACTGATTAATTAGACACATGTGCAACACCTACGTGTCTTTATTTCGAAAATGTTTCGTCTCCAAGGTGTTGAAACAGGAGACAGTAGAAGACAGGTAATCAGTCCCTCAGGCTAGGTGTTCCTTACCTTAATCTTCATAAATCTTCAGCTTCATTACAGTTTTCGGTATGCGATTATATGCTATTAATGTTACTAGATATTTGTTATTACATTTCCCCTCCCCCTGCCTGTCTCTGTCCTAGACTCTCCTCCTCTCCTTCCCTCCCTCTCTCCCTTCTCCGTCCATCCCTCCCTACCCCCCTCTTCCCCCTCCCTCTTTCCATCTCTTAATCAACTCGATAAATCCTCTCCCAACTCTCCTTCCCTACTCCCATCGATCTTGTCCTCGCTTTCTCGCCTCTCTTCTTCATCCATTTCCCCCTCCTACCTTTCGCCTTCCTTTCCCACCAGCCTTCGTCTTTTTTTCCCCCTTCTTCCCTCCTTTCAACAATCCCTTTCGCTATTACTTCCCTCTCTATCTCCCTCTCTCTCCATCCATTCCGCCCCCTCCCTCCAACTTCTCTCCTCCCTCACGTCTTCTCCCTTCCCTCCCTCCCTCCATCTATCTCATCCACTCCCTCTCCCCTCTTTCCCTTCCTCCTTCCATTACTTGCAACAAAAATGCGACTGAGATATTTGTGTCGCAGAAGCTAGTCTAAATTGCGCCCTACCGTCACTCAATAACAAATTGAAACCCAGACGGAAGAGTCGTGGTGTTTACTTCTCTGACGTTCACTTGGAGACCTTACGTTCTCTCAGATCTTGCGTTCTCTCAGACCTTACGTTCTCCAAGACCTCACGTTCTCTCAAACCTTACGTTCTCTCAAACCTTACGTTCTCTTAAACCTTACGTTCTCTCAGAATTCAACTCAGGGCCAGGCGTTCGCTTGGAGATTTTACGTTCACTCCGAAGGCAACCCGTTGCCAGGCGCACACCTCGCAGAAGGTGCCTTGGGGTTCGGCATTCACTTAGAGACAGCCATTTTTTTTTCTCTTTTTTTTGAGAAGGCATTTCGGGCTCCGGAGCTCACGGAGAGTGTTTACGCTCTCTTGGAGAAGGTCTCGGCGGATCGCTCTCCCCGAGTGGTTGAGGGAGTGTAAGGCGGCGTTTAGGCTTCATTAACGATTCTGGGATGAGAGGAACAAGCAATTGTGTTCTCATTAACTGTATTGTTCGTTTGTTTCCACGAATGTTATTAGGTTTGTGGCAGGGCTTTCATCTGAGAACCGAAATTTTGGCAGTTGTTGCTTCTTCGGTCACTACTAATGTAACACTTTTGTTTTCCACACACGCTCATGCCTCTGTCTTCACCAGTTTAATATCCTATACGACAATGCTCCTCACACAAACTTTATGAGTAAGAAAAATCTGCTTTGGGAACAACGTTTCCTATTTTTGTATATTTTGTTTTTCTTCAGTATTGTCGGCCACACGCTAATTAGTTCCAAGCCGCCTCACACCTCTTGCATCTGTTCACCCAGCAGGAAATAGGTATATAGGTTTTAGCAGCCGTTTGTGAATGGTATCCTGAGAAAGAGATCAGGGGTCAGAGGAGTCATAATACCTGTCCTGTAGCTGGGTGTTACTTGGGAGTGTTCTCATGGAGCATTACAGTTTGCTATCATTGCTTTCTTTGTAAGTCTGAATATGGAGCATTATCGTATTTGAGAAACAGAATTAAGAGTGGTAAAGAAGGGGATTCTACTACTTAAGGTGGAGAATAAGAACCCGAAAATTCGTTTAGCTAAGTGTATCGGTGGATGCCAGTGGGTTTCGGGTGATGGAGGGAAACATGTTAGCAGTGATGACGGGGAAAATGCTACAAGTAATGAATGGAAGGTGGCTTGCGGAAAATTAAAATAAAGAAAAGAATGGAAAAGGTTGACAAAGCAAGGCTGAAGAAAGAAAATCACTTTTCTGTTCTCCAAGATGAGTGTACAGTGGTTGGCGAGGAGAAATGGTAGGATAATTGTCTCAATAAATAAAGGCAAAGATATAATTATTGTTGAATTCTCACAGATTAGATACATGAACAGAGTATTTTGCAACTGGGACAGGAAGGTGAGAATGAGGGTGTGCTTACCTAGAGCTTGTATGGATGACATAGCTGTCAAGTTTGATAAAATCAGGCCAGGTAATGGCTCCTTGATCCTGTAAATGATGTTTGGAGACACAGGAGAGAATATTTACCTGACAAGACCAAGACAGCTATTGAATTAATTAGGTCAATGAGATGGATATCGATCATAGGTAGCATTTTTCCCAGGAGAGAGCAATGGAGGGATAGCTAGTGTAATTAGTGTAAATTGCTGGCTAGCCAGGTTTTGCAAAGTAATTGCTTCTTCATTCAGTTGCAACTGGGATAATTTCTGTGTCAAACAAAATATAGATACAAGGGCTGGGACACATATCTTTGGGTCAATAACCAGCTCAGTCGAGGGGGAGGGAGGACGGGGGAAGACAATGATGAACTGCGTAAGATATTAAACTGATGAAAATAGAGGTATGAGTTTATGTGGGGAAACAAAAGTGTTATTTTACTAGGGACGGAAGAAGCCACAATTGTCTAAATTGTGGCTTCTTCTTTAGGAAAGCGTTTAATAAACAATATAAATGTAAGATAGTTAACGGTAAGATAGATACTGATTAAAAAACAAACAAAATGGTCTATAAACAAAGAGAGACAAAGAGAGAAGACGCAAAAGCTTCCATATCTACGATGCAAATACCCGAAGTGTAAGAAATAAAACAAAGAAACCCTGATTATTTGCATGCACAGGAAGCATTTACATTATTGCGATAAACAAGACCTGCTTCAACCTGGAAAATATGAACATGCCATTGAAATGCCATACAGGGGGATGCAAATTATTCTTCGCTATGGGAGTCCGCAGGAATGGGGGCGGAGTTGTGATACATGTTATGGGTTTTTATTGCTAGACCATAAGAGATATGGCAAGAACAGGGATGGGGAAGGATTGTGGTAGAACAGAGCAGTGAAAGAGGTTTTGGGGAGACAGGAAGAGAGTTAAGGAAGGGCAAGTGACCGGACAACTGTGAGTGATTTTCAATTTAGTGATTTTATCACATAATAGCAAGCTTGATATACAGATTTAACCTGCTGCACAAAAAAAAAATATATGAAGGTGGAAAGAACATATGACTCTGTTTGGCTACGGCTTTTCGAGGGAAGTAAAAGCTAGTCATAGGTGGGAGGTACAAAACCCTAAGCCTCGCTATAGCTTTCGAGAAACAGTTTTATGGAACAAAATTGTAAAGGCATCAGGATACTGAAAGGTAGTTTTAATGGGAGATTAAAATTTCATCCAAAATGTTTATAGCAATTTGACAGGAAATCTAGCGCCCAGAAGGCAGTTCTGGATGATCGGTACCGAGCCCAGGTCTGTATGACTGGCTACCGACGACTATGTTGATATGATCGGCTTCGGGGAATGGCCGGGTTTATATGGCCCTCAGCTAGGACCAACCTTTTATAACCTGCTCTCTGGGACGGGGATTGTATTACCAAATGCCTGGAAGTAGGATAAGGACTGGTTGTCCGTGACCAGGATCCAACCGAACCTTATGGACGCCATATGCCGCGGCTACTACTGTCACCTGAAAACTCGACCGGTTGCCAGGGGCCCGGAATCAGGCCTAATATTATCCACCGGGAACAATAAACATAATGCCCAGCATCCATGACAATGTTTTAGAACCCCAAAATATTAGATGGGCCAAAATAAAAACAAAATGCTAAAACAAATTTCAGAATTTGTTTTAATTGCATAATCTGCATTTTATTCAGTGAAAAGATTTACCCGTAGGTCTATCGTGAGGCTCGACGATTACACTAACAACGATTTTAGTTCACGATGAGGAAAAGAAAGTGTTTCTAGCTAATTTTACGACAGTGAAATCAAATCTGAACTTAGTTTTGGTCCAATGTGAAGTTTCTGTGAAACAGAGAACCACTGTTTCACCAAGATAAAGAAGAAACATTAGTAAAACTTAATCACGAGTTCGATGGCTGACTACTGCTGGACGTCACTGCGGGTGAACCATAACCCAACTCTAGAGAAATAAGCCTTAAAACTGTGATGTAAATATGTTTGTATGAGTGGAAATTTCGGTTATTTTGGTTATGTGAATATTTGATGAAGTTACCTTAAGAAAGATTTGCTTTTGTCATTGCATGAACCACTGTAAATATCTGTGCATAATGTAATACCTGTGAGTGTTAGGTAACATAAGTCATGTGATTTTTCAACCATAAATATTCAAACTATTTATCATCAGGTTTCAAAAACCTTACATGATAGAAACTAAACTAGCTCACAGTGGTGGTCAGCGCATCAAAGTTAGCTTTAAACCACCAGTTTGGTTTCTGAGTTGGAAATGAAGTTAAACTTTGGTGGCTCGAGTTATGAGAGTACCCACACCCAATGAAGATTTTAATCTGGTCATGCTCGGAATGGTTTCTTTAAGACTAGCTAATCCATTACAACATATTTAGATCTTGGCGTGACCATGTGTCACACCCACTCTTGCATCTCGTGTTTCAGACAATAACTCTTGTTCCTGTAAGTGGAACAGCCACTTAAACCCAATAAGTTAGCTGGACACGTTTTTTTATGGCATTATGGAGCATAGAAGAACAATGTTTATATTCCAGTTATTGGGGTATGGGTAATTCGTGAAATGGATAATGAAGCACCTTTAACTTTTCATCCCTCTACCCTAAAGGTACTTCGTAGTCCTGCGGAGGCACCTCGTAGCTCAGAGGCGGAATTTCAGCTTCACAAATAAAGTTGAGAAGCTTCAGTCCCGAGCGGGTCCAGACGTATGGACAAGTTTCCTAACGCCTACTGTAATGTGAAAAAAGAGGGCGCGAACAGCATGCAGGAAAGCGAACAGATTGCAAAGCTGTTCATCCAGGTGGTTGATGAAGTTAAACTTTAGATGCATTACAGTCTAGGAGGAAAGAAACTTTCCAAACGGATCAGTTACAAGACTGAAAGAAAACATCGTCTGAGGTACACATATTAATATTTTCGGTAGCATATGCAAGGGAACCAAAGACCTGCCTTCAAGAATCTGTACTTTATAAGCCTTCAGGTTACCAAGGAGACATATACCAAAGGAAGACACGACATATGACATACCAAGAAACTCATAAAGTATGTAACATGAACACTAAAACCCATGCCCAGTCACGTATGTTCAGAAGCTCCTTAAAGTTCAATAGTTTCCAAGAAGAGAAACTCAAGGAATCTGACTCCCTTAGAAGAGACAGCAAATGGAGATATTTGTGAGATATATAAAATACTAACATAATTTAACAGGGAAGATCGCAACAGATTGTTAGCATTAGAGTAACACAGTTTATTGAGTAGTTACTATGGGGCTTAAAAAAAAAAGTCAGGGGCCAACAGCGCTTGTCGAAATCGACTGTGAGGTGGGACCAGGAGCTTCATCTAAACTCCCGTCAACATAACTCTGGGCCACACCTCAGAGAGTTCAGAAATGAACCACAGTGTTGGTGTTCAAAACCAGCACACTGAACTAGGTAAGTGCCTGCACAAACACAAACACACACACACACACACACACACACAAGAACACAAACAAACACACACACACACACACATACACGAACACAAACATAAACACACACACAGATAATGATAGCTGACATATTTTCCTTCCATCTAGTGTTATTTGCACTTATGCAGTATCCTATTTCTAGAAAATAATTACATTTTCCTGGACAAGAAATTATTTTTTTCCGTCGATTATTACAGTCATCGAAGTGAATTTAATTACAGTTGTTCCTTGAGTTGTGTCCGCTCATGATTATTTCATATTAATTTCATATATATAAACTTATTTTCATACTAATTTCATATATATAAACCATATTTGTTTTTATAAAACTAAACCATTCATTTTATGTTTATTTTGGTTTATAACGTCGTTAAAAAAGTTTTTCACTCAAAAAATAAAAGGTGATGATACGAATTACTTTTTAAACTGCAGACAACGGTAATAACCTGTAGCTCAGAGGCAGAGTAATTACACAATACACACTGTGTAAATTGTAGAGAATTTACCTCACAACCGAAGGGATCCGTGTTCGATTTACTGGCTAGGTCATTAATACACTGGTAAAGTCTCTCTATGCTTGATCTCAGACCGAACAGCAGGGGCGTTGACTCCCGAAACCCTCTCCAGGTATACTCCAAGTATACTCCAGGTATACTCCAGGTATGCCAGCTATCCATGTGTTCCTAGTTGCAGTAAATACTTCTTAGATCCTTTTGACTATTATGGGAGGAATCCTGGGGATCCCTCCCACAACATGCTTATCTAAGTATGATTTTATGATGATATTCTATAAAGATAGAATCCTGCTTAGATGACAGCCCTTAACCTGTAAATTCAGTTGAGTAAGTAATGTTTAACCAAGGATATTAACCATCATAAAAGAGGCTTATTTCTACTATGCTCCGTCAACCACAGCATCGCTGGGATTAACGTCTCACCTCGCCAACCACTCGAGAACATACCTTAAAAGGGCCTCTGTATAAAAAAAGATAAAAAAAAATATCCCCCTCTTCCTTTTTAACTAAGTTTCCTTCATCTTGCCAGCTCGGCAACCCAAACTCGTGCGAGATAGTGTAGGTAAGTTTTCCAGGGTGGCGGACGGTGCTGGGAGGTTACCAACAGGAAACACTGCCTAACTTCCCCCATTTCTACGCTACACCAAAATCCTTTGGGAAACTTTTTTTTTCCTCTCTCTTGCTCAAAGGACGCTTGGTATTGGGGGCGCCCCTTTAAGGCTGCTATAGGCGGGGATAAAGAGGGAGGGAGAGCAGTCTTGATAAACGTTCACAGGCGTGGTGGAGTGACTAGCTTTCATGCTGATAGTGAGTTCTAACTTTCCATGTTTCTGAAAATTATATATATATATATATATATATATATATATATATATATATATATATATATATATATATATATATATATATATATATATATATATATATATATATGTATGTATGAGAATGTCATATTTACATTCATTTATATTATGAACATATGTAAGACGATGTACAGTAATCACTGTAGTCTAAACAGGAAAGTGAATGCAGTAAAATCCCTCTAGCAGTATCACGTACTTACGAAAATATTATCCTGCCTTCCTACATGTGCACAGAGGTCACAATTCAATGACCCATGCAACCGCAAGTCCCACCCGACTTACGAGGTGCAGTCGTTGTAATTCCCACCTACTGCTGTCCGGTTTCCCTTGAATCCTTTCATAAATATGACCTTGCTAACAAATTCTCCTTTACAGTCTTCTTTCATCCTTTCCTTAATGTCCTTGAGACTTCATTCCATCCACACCAGATTAGTAAACGTCTTGATCGACCTCTTTCTCCATCTTCCTTATGTTAACATGTAGTCGCTTCCGGAGGTCACCGCCCCCGCGGTTCGCTCCCATGAATTCACTGAAGACCCACACAGTTGTGATTTCACCATTGTCAAGTCACAACTGAGAGAGTAAAAAGCATGGAAGGCCAGAAAACAGAAAGGTGGAAAGGGGGCAGAAGGGGTATGAAAATAGAAGTAGTTGTAGTAATAGTAGTAGTAGTAGCAGCAGTAGTAGCAGTAGTAGTAGTAGAAGTAATGGCAGTAGTAGTAATAGTAGCAGTAGTAGCAGCAGCAGCAGCAGTAATAGTAGTAGTAGCAGTAGTAGGAATAGTAATAACAGTAGTTGCATATCATGTATAATAGTAGTATATCAGACCTATATTGGAGCATGCAGAACCAGTATAGAACCCGTATCTGGTAAACCGTGTAGAGAAGTTGGAAAAAACCCAAAGGTTTGTAACGAAATTAGTCATAGAGCTGAGGGGGTTGGCCTATGAGGAGAGGCTAGAAGAGATGAACCTCACGACACTAGACAACAGAAGGACCAAAGGTGACATGATTATGTCGTACAAAATACTGAGAGAAATCGATAGCGAAGACACGGAGAGTTTGTTTAAGAGGCGGGACTCAGGTATACAAGGACACAGCTGGAAGTTAAAGGCACACATGAGTTACAGGGATGTTAGGAAATACTTCTTTAGCCTTAAAGTGGCCAGGAAGCAGAACAACCTTAACATTAATGAATTAGGGCGCAGAATCCATGCAGAACTTTAAAAATAGGTATGACAGGGCTCATCGCAAGTAGAAAAAGTGAACTCAGTAGCGACCTAAAGAGAGGAGGGCCAGGAACTGAGACTCGACCCCTGCATCTAGGAATAAGTGAGTAAAAACGCACATATTATATATATATATATATATATATATATATATATATATATATATATATATATATATATATATATATATATATATATATATATATATATATATATATATATATATATATATATATAATAAATAAGTGAACATACTATTTTCATGAGTGTATAGCACCATTTACTGACTGAAAATATGCTGTTTGTTAATTGAGTGAGGACAAAGCTTTAGACGGTGATTGGCTGAGTACAGTGTGCACGTTGATTAGCTCAGCAGAGAGCATGCGTTGATTGGGTGAACAGAGTGCTTACGATGATTGGTCGAGGACACAGCACACGGTAATTGGTCGAACACAACACTCGGTAATTGGTCGAGCCCAGATCCCAAGGACTGGTCGAGCACACAGCTTAGTGAACAGGTCGAGCACGCTGCTCAATGATTGGTCGAGCACAGAACACACGATGACTGGAGGGGCGCTGGTCATCAACAAAGTGGTTCCGACCAACAACGTCGACAAATTGGACCCCGTACGGTAGATTTTTACATATATATATATATACATATATTTTTCCCCCTCGATATGTAACGCTCGCGGTAGATTTTATACGTCCATCTCTATACACAAAACATTTTATTTCTTTCGCCCGACAGTTATAAAAATGTCATCGAGTGAATTTGGTTCCCTGGAGGCCGTATTTGATTCCCGGTCGGCGAGACTTTCCCAAGAGGAAGGGAAATACGCTTTACCGGGCTCAAAGAGACTCGAATCCACTTTACCCGACTCAAAAAGATCTCGACTGTGCTTTAACGGGCTCGAAGAGGATTCGAATTCGCTCTACCAGAAGCAAATGAATTTTTCCAGTTTGAAAGATTACTCAAATTGACTTTATCGGATTCAAAGAGGATTAAAATCCACTTTACCAGAGTCAAAGAGGACTCAAATTAATTTTTTCGTTTCAAGAAGATTCAAATTCACTTTGCTAGTCTAAATAATAGGTACTCGAGTCCATATTACTAAACTCAAAAAGGACTCGAATCTACTTGACTGAGGAACTGAATTCACTTTAAACGACTCAGATTCAATTTGAAGCATTCGAAGAAGTGTGAATCCGCTTTAGATGACTCAAAGATGACTTTAATAAACCACAAAGAACTCGAGCGCACTTTATAGGATTTAAAGGGGAAGGGAATCCACTTTAGCAATTGACTCTAGAGGATTCAGCAAGAACTTGAATCCACTGTACTGCATTCACAGAGAACTTGAGCCTACTTTATCAAACTCTAAGATAATTCAAATCTACTTTAACTGAATCAAAGGGAGAATCGGATTCTTTTTAAAGAATTAAAAAAGGACTCAAAAATAATTGAGGGAATTAGAACAGAAACTGAATATACATTAGAGAACTTAAAGAGGATTCGATTCTGCTTTGTAGAAGTGGAATCAATTTTTTTTAACGGATTCAAAGAGGATCCGAATGCACTCCACCAGAATCGAAAATTATTAGAATCCGTTTATCTGAACCACATTATAAATTAGTGTAGAACAGGAGAGAGAAGGAGGGAGAGAAGAGATAAATGGTTAAAGAAATAAGAAAGCAAAAATAAAAACACACAGTGTTTTGAACAGAATTATTATTATTATTATTATTATTATTATTATTATTATTATTATTATTATTATTATTATTATTTCGTGGAAGGTTTTTCCTGTAGGATTCGTATAGTGCCTGGGGAATGGGAGAAAATCAAGTTACTTTCAAGAAATGGAGGTTAGCATCAATTCCTTCTATCAAGAGCTCATCACCTGTACTCAAGGGAATCCTAGCCACCTCCCCATGCAAAGGTGATGTGTAAGTCATCCAGGAACCAGCTGGACAAGAGTTTTGCAAGTATGGGATTCACATACGTCATGTCCTGGTGAGAGGAGGTGCCTGAACCTTCAGTACCTACGTGCTTAAATCTTCAATATTTACGTGCTCAGCATAAATCTTTCAGTCCAGACTGCTGGCTCAGCCCAAATTGCTTTATACACCACAAAATGTGATAAAACAGTGAAAACTAAGATATAGGGTCTGGTGAAGGAGGAAAAGGGATGAGATGTTACCTTGTATTCTCACTGCCTCACTCAACCATCCACGAACCCACACAGGCCGTCACGTCAGATGGAGCAGTCTGAAGTCAGCAGACTCCTGACGCTTGCTTAGCATTGCATAATGGCAATGAGTTAACGCCGAGACAACTAAGACAATAACAGTAACACTAGTAGAAGTAAAAGGGTGTGATAATTATATTAGCGCTGGTGGTAACCAGAAGTAGACCCACTGGTACACACTGCTCTGTGAGTACTACATGTAATATAGATAAGTAGTTGTAGGCTACGTCTTCGGTCAAATTCCATCTCTGTAAATTCCATTCCATTTTTCTAACATGGCTTCATATATTTCCCCCTCTCGGGTTAGAAGGTGGGGAGAGAGCCTTCTGCTGTTCTATCCTTCACTCATACACCTAGAAAATACTAGATAAGGTGGAGTAGATGTTTTTTTTCACAGAAGAAAGCCCTGGTTTGAACTTCAAAGTTCACAACGAGGTTCGGGTGAACCTTCCCTGAATGAACCCTCTGTCCACTACTGGATAGGGTCCTTGACCCAACCCTCTGCTCGACCCTAGGCACGGTCCTGGAATATATCCATGTATCCTTTCATCTATTCATACATACACACAGGCAAAGCTCCCGCTTCACACACTGAGGGGTCCGGGTTCGATTCCCGGCAAGGGTAAAAACATTGGCCGTGTTTCCTTTCACCGGTTGTCTACGTTCACCCATCAGTAAAATGGGTACCTGGGTGTTAGTCGACTGGTGTGGGTGGCATCCTGGGACAAAACTGACCTAATTTACCCGAAATGCTCAGCATAACAAGCGGCTTTCTATATAGTAGTATGTCATTGATGTCAGCTAGGATTGTATACCTTGTATATGTACTTGTAGAAATAAAGATATTATATTATTATGTACATACATGTATACATACATATATACATACATATATACATACACGCATATGGGAACAAGCCCATTATCTGTCTCAGTGCTGGTGGAAATGATATTGGGAAGGGTAGGAGAGAAGAGCTGCTAGATAAGTACAGGTCAGCTATAGATTTCATTAAGTCTAAGGGAGGGGTCCCAATCATATGTAGCATCTTGCCTAGAAGGGGAGTAGGAAATGAATGGTTGTCTAGGGCAATTGGTGTAAATTGCTGGCTAGACAGATACTGCAAGGAACTTGCAATCCCATTCATTGACAACTGGAACAACTTTTATGGCAAACATGATATGTATGCAAGGGATGGGGTACATCTCTCTGGGGCTGGGGTGGTAGCACTTGCAAACTCAATTGAGAAGGCCATTGGTGAAATGCCTATGATTTTAAACTGATAGAAGATAGAGGTATGGGTGTGTGTGTGAAACAAACAGGTTGCAACACTAGGGTTGGAAAAAGTAAATGTATAAAAGGCATTCAGCATGAAGTTATAAATAAAGACAATAGATCAGGTCAGCAAACAAAGGGGGACAGCAGAGGGCAGCAAGGGACTAGCTCCCTTAAGGTTTACTATACTAATAGCAGGAGTGTAAGAAATAAGATAGATGAGCTAAGATTAATTGCAAGTGCAGGAAACATAGATATTATTGCTATAACAGAGACCTAGCTCAATCTGAAAGATAGAGAGATGCCCTCTGAATGTCACATACAAGGCTATAAATTATTTCACACTGACAGGGTCAACAGGAAGGGTGGTGGAGTAGCGATGTATGTCAGAGACAATTTAAATTGTTGTGTTAGACAAGATATAAAATTAGAAGCGTCAGCCACTGAATCTGTTTGGTTACAGCTTCTCGAGGGCCGAGGAAAACTAATTTTGGGTGTGATTTACAGGGCCCCAAATCTTGATAGGGAGTGCAGTAAACTTCTATGGGACGAAATTCGTAAGGCATCTACATACGAAAATGTTGTGCTAATGGGAGATTTCAACTATAGACAGATTGACTGGAGCAATTTGACAGGAAATTTAGAGTCAGGTGACTTTCTTGATACGATCCAGGATTGTTTTTTTAAAACAGTTTGTGACAGAGCCAACTAGGGGAAATAACCTCCTTGACTTGGTTCTTGCCAGTAGGGAAACACTAATTAATAATCTTGAGGTTAATGATGAGCTTGGGGAAAGTGATCACAAATCACTCAGTTTTAATATATCATGGAATTCCCCTAATAATGGCAATCAAGTCTCCGTCCCTGACTTTCGCTTGGCTGATTTCATAGGACTGAAAAATTACTTAGGTGGGCTGAACTCGAATGACCTGACTAAAGGTCAGGTAGGTGGTGATGGTTGCCGATATGACGCTTTCCAGGGCATAGTTCTAGCTGCTCAGTCAAATTATGTTCCAAATACGGAAATCGGATCAAACAAAAATGATCCTAAATGGATGAACAATAGATTAAAATATCTAATTGGTCAAAAGAGAGGCATATATAGGAAAATCAAAAGAGGAGAGGGGCAATTGAGAAATCGATATATTCAGTTAAAGAGAGAAATAAAAAAGTGAATTGGAAAAGCAAAAAGAGATTATGAGGTTAAAGTTGCAAGAGAATCGAAGACTAACCCAAAAGGATTCATTCAGGTATACAGAAGTAAGATCAGGGACAAGATAAGCCCACTCAAAAGTTCCTCGGGTCAGCTCACTGACAGTGATAAGGAAATGTGTAGAATTTTTAACACATACTTCCTCTCAGTTTTTACACAGGAGGATACCAACGATATTCCAGAAATGATAAATTATGTAGAACAGGACGACAATAAACTGTGTACGATTAGGGTCAAAAGTGACATGGTCCTTAGGCAAATAGATAAATTAAAACTTAACAAATCCCCAGGCCCTGATGCAAGGGTTCTAAAGGAATGTAAAGAGGAGCTTAGCAAACCTTTGGCTAATCTTTTCAACATGTCACTACAAACTGGCATGGTGCCAGATAAGTGGAAAATGGCAAATGTGATACCTATTTTCAAAGCAGGTGACAGGTCCTTAGCTTCGAACTATAGACCAATAAGCCTAACCTCCATAGTTGGGAAAATTTATGGAATCAATAATTGCCGAGGTAGTTCGTAGCCACCTTGAAAAGCATAAATTAATCAACGAATCTCAGCATGGTTTTACAAAGGGGCGTTCCTGCCTTACGAATTTATTAACTTTTTTCACTAAGGTATTTGAGGAGGTAGATCATGGTAATGAATATGATATTGTGTATATGGACTTCAGTAAGGCTTTTGACAGGGTCCCACATCAGAGACTATTGAGGAAAATTAAGGCACATGGAATAGGAGGAGAATTTTTTTCCTGGATAGAGGCATGGTTGACAAATAGGCAGCAAAGAGTTTACATAAATGGGGAGAAATCAGAGTGGGGTAGCGTCACGAGCGGTGTTCCACAGGGGTCAGTGCTGGGCCCCCTGCTGTTCACAATCTACATAAACGACATAGATGAGGGCATAAAGAGCGACATCAGCAAGTTTGCCGATGACACCAAAATAGGCCGTCGAATTCATTCTGACGAGGACATTCGAGCACTCCAGGAAGATTTGAATAGACTGATGCAGTGGTCGGAGAAGTGGCAGATGCAGTTTAATATAGACAAATGCAGAGTATTTTACACCTTTCTTTGCACAGAGTTCTAAATGTTGGACAGGACAGTAACCATGCCACATATAAACTAAATAATGTAGATCTAAATGTTACGGATTGCGAAAAAGATTTAGGAGTTCCGGTTAGCAGTAATCTGAAACCAAGACAACAGTGCATAAGTGTTCGCAATAAAGCTAATAGAATCCTTGGCTTCATATCAAGAAGCATAAATAATAGGAGTCCTCAGGTTGTTCTTCAACTCTATACATCCTTGGTTAGGCCTCATTTAGATTATGCTGCACAGTTTTGGTCACCGTATTACAGAATGGATATAAATGCTCTGGAAAATGTACAAATGAGGATGACAAAGTTGATCCCATGTATCAGAAACCTTCCCTATGAGGATAGACTAAGGGCCCTGAATCTGCACTCTCTAGAAAGACGTAGAATTAGGGGGGATATGATTGAGGTGTATAAATGGAAGACAGGAATAAATAAAGGGGATGTAAATAGTGTGCTGAAAGTATCTAGCCTAGACAGGACTCGCAGCAATGGTTTTAAGTTGGAAAAAATCAGATTCAGGAAGGATATAGGAAAGTACTGGTTTGGTAATAGAGTTGTGGATGAGTGAAACAAACTCCCAAGAACAGTTATAGAGGCCAGAACGTTGTGTAGCTTTAAAAATAGGTTGGATAAATACATGAGTAGATGTGGGTGGGTGTGAGTTGGACCTGATAGCTTGTGCTACCAGGTCGGTTGCCGTGTTCCTCCCTTAAGTCAATGTGACCTGACCTGACTAGGTTGGGTGCATTGGCTTAACCCGGTAGGAGACTTGGACCTGCCTCACATGGGCCAGTAGGCCTTCTGCAATGTTCCTTCGTTCTTATGTTCTTATACACACATGCAATCATGTAGATGAATGGTTCAGAGAACCGACACGTATACCGTATTCTATTCAAGATTGATGGACTGACCACATCGACTCAAGGTTGAGGGACTGATTACCTCATTCTCCTCCTGTTCTTCAAGATTCTCCTTTGTATGGACTGATGAAGCCACTGTGTGGCGAAACGTTTCCTCAATAAAGATACCCAAGAGTTGCACATGTGTCTAATTTATCAACATGCAATCATACATACATACATACATACATACATACATACATACATACATACATACATACATACATACATGCATACATACATACATACATGCATACATACATACATACATGCATACATACATACATACATACACACATACATACATACATAAATACATACATGCATACATACATACATACATACAATACACACATACATACATACATACATACATACATACATACATACATGCGACCATGCATACATACATACGTACAATATATATAAAGCAACTAGGCGAAGCCAGGAAACAGAGAGCAATCCGTGGAAAAAAAAAAATAGGCGAGTCCACATACATTCTCTCTCTCTCTCTCTCTCTCTCTCTCTCTCTCTCTCTCTCTCTCTCTCTCTCTCTCTCTCTCTCTCTCTCTCTCTCTCTCTCTCTCTCTCTCTCTCTCTCTCTCTCTCTCTCTCTCTCTCTCTCTCTCTCTCTCTCTCTCTCTCTCTCTCTCTCTCTCTCTCTCTCTCTCTCTCTCTCTCTCTCTCTCTCTCTCTCTCTCTCTCTCTCTCTCTCTCTCTCATTCTCATTCCTGCAACAGATCATCTCTTTAACCTTCTCCAAGCTTACGTTCACCATTTTCCCTACGCACATCTATTTTCATTCTCACTTTTCCAACTATTTTTTACTGACAACTCAACCCATAAACATTTCTCTAACACTCTTTCTCTCAGCAAAATGGAAAACCCTCATAAAACACTCTGGTTTATCCCCTCCACAACCTAACACTCATGGTGCCATTCTCTCTCTTTTTTTCCTAAACATTCAGTGGGGGGAAGCTAGATGCTGGTGATTGGCTTCTGATCCAAGGAGTTGGAGATATTTTCTCCTTCCCCACATGAAGCAACGTTACCGTGATCGCTTGAACTGTTGCATAAAAACGGGTATTAAGTCTGAAGTAACACATACAGAGTCTGTTTGGATAGAATTTTCAGAGGGGCATGAAAAACTGATTTTAGGAGTGACATACCGTCCCCCAAACTTAGATAGGGACCAAGGGAGACTACTATGGGAGGAAATTGTTTAGGCCACAAGGCACGATAATGTAGTAATTCTAGGAGACTTTAACTTTAGTCATATTGATTGGAATTTCTTGACTGGGAATTTAGAATCACACGACTTCTTAGAAGTAGTTCAAAATTGTTTTTTGAAGCAGTTTGTGACAGAACCTAAATTACTGAGAAAGATGGAATAGAACTCAATTATTGAGAAAGATGGCTGAGAACTGTATTATTGAGAAAGATGGCAGAGAGCTTGATTATTGGGAGGAATGCTAAAGAGTTTAAATGCTTGATGTGATCAAAGAAAGCTGGATTACTGATAATGATTAAAAAGATTTGGAAACACATTTCCTGGTGAAGGGCTCTTGATCCAATGAATTGGGTTTATCCACGTCATCGTTGGATCGAATCCGACTGGATGTAAATTGGACGTGCCTAGCATGGGCCAGTAGACCTCCTGCAGTGCTCTTTCCCCTTTCTCGTGTTCTTATGACCTCAACTGGTGTATAACATCTACCGGTTTACCGTATTATCGTGATTGTTTGGGAATGGTTAAAAGAGATCATCCCAGAAATTAATCAGGAGGGGAAGGAGGGTTCACTGAATCTTAGATTCAGAGCTGAATCACAAGTGATCTAATACACTTCCTACTCTTTCTTGCACTGCTATGCAGTTTGACCTCAACGCTTCCGAAAATGAACTTGACACCAACAGGTGTCGTTAATATGCTTAAAAATGCAGTAAGCCAATCAGGTTAAGTGCTAAGGAATGTTGGTGAAAAATCTTGTCCATTGGCTCACAGACCGCTCCTATTACAAAAAAAAAAGTCAGAAAAGAAGTGGAAAGAATTTCAGCTAAGATGGTCGCAAATTTATTCTATCTCTACCAATGAAAAGTTGAACTTTTTTTGTCTTCCCTGACGCGAGAGAATTAATTAGGCTCCGTGTAAACATCTGCCAGGTACGTAGTCAGGAAGAATTTGTCAAACATTTTTAGAGACAGAAGGAATGATCTAAAAAATATATCGGCATTTCAAGATGAAATTTAAAATCTGTAATGAACACTACTTCCTCGTGTAGTTGTAAGCTTCTGCGTTAAAATTCCTCTTCTCGTATATATACTGGTTCCCTTACCTTCGTGTGTTAGTGTGAGACTAGTTAATGGTCCAAGTCGGACACAAACGTAGTCATAAGTTCCTTTCGCCTATGTGCGGGTTATTTGTGTACATTTACTGCCTAATACGGCGCTAGAATCTTTTTAAAAGCGAGAGGTTGTTTGTGGAGCACCCAGCTGCTGTGGAAATAAATGGTATAAAATACCGACACAATAGAAATATAAACACTTAAGCAATATAATGTGATCCTTTATTGACAACGTTTCGCCCACACAGTGGACTTTATCAGGTCACAAACAGATCTACCTGAGCGAAACAGGTGAGTATTTATAGAATAAGAATGCTGGGTCAGGTGGAGAACGATGCTCCTCGAGACACTTGCGCTGTCATGATTTTTAGCCAGTGCTTGTGATCTTGGCTTATAAAGCAAAGTTAGTTTCTTCCAAAGTGTAAATTTATTGCTCGAACAGTTTTCTTTTTTTTTTTAGGAGTTGCTCGAACAATTAATTTACACTCTGGCAAAAGCTATCTTTAGGTCATATTATCATTATTATTATTATTATAATCAAGGGGGAAGCGCTAAGCCCGTAGGATTATACAGCGCCTGGGGGAAGATGTGGAAGGCATTCAGGTTTAATTCGGGGAACTGGAGCCCAGATCCAATTCCCTAAATCAAGAGCCCCTCACCAACTTCATTTTATAAGCATTAGAATTTTTCCAAGCTATTTATTTTCAGGTTAGTTTAGTTTGCCCTATGACAGTATGAGGCGTGACAGCCGTACAAGGTGACGGTGACGTGAACATACAGTGTGACCACATGACGTGACCCTATGATGTGACCCCATGATGTGACTCTCCCCTCACCTCCTCCACGCTCTTCGCAATTCAAGCTGAAAGATCGCATAAAAAAAATTATTTTGATTAATATTTGCACAAAACCAATTTACTGCCAAAGCTTCATTCCACATTCTAACCATTCCTTTTCCATCATTTTTTTTCTCTCTCTCCCTCCTCTCTCTCCCTCCTCCCCTTTCTTACACTCCCTTTCTCACTGCCCTGCTTGTTATACAAATTCTCACAAGAGTCTTCCTTGACAGCAGCCGTTATTATGATAAGTCCGCTCATTTGTTCCTCCCAAGTCCTCGGGCATGTTCCCTAACCTACAATCAGCTCATTGCGGAATGCAAGAACACTCACCATCAATCACAGGCTATGTGATTTCTGTTCCACCTCACAAGACTGCCTCCAACCAGAGCAAGTCGTGAGAAGATGCTGAAAGGTAGTATGGCAGTTGTGATGATGTCATTGCGAAATCAACAGAATAATTGGAAACTGCAGATACGAGTTTTTTGTATCTTCTCCGGTTCGTATATTGTGCCTGTAGATTGAAAATTGTGAAACAGGAGAGAACATGTGTGTGTGTGTGTGTGTGTGTGTGTGTGTGTGTGTGTGTGTGTGTGTGTGTGTGTGTGTGTGTATGTACTCACCTAATTGTGGTTTCAGGGGTCGATACTCAGCTCCTGGCCCCGCCTCTTCACCGACCGCTACTAGGTCCTTTCTCCCCTTGCTCCATGAGCTTTATCATACCTCGTCTTAAAACTATGTAGAGTTCCTGCCTCCACTACATCGCTTACCAGACTATTTCACTTCCTGTGTGTGTGTGTGTGTGTGTGTACTCATCTATTTGTGGTTGCAGGGGTCGAGTCATAGCTCCTGGCCCCGCCTCTTCGCTGATTGCTACTAGGTCCTCTCTCTCCCTGCTCCATGAGCTTTATCATACCTCGTCTTAAAACTATGTATGGTTCCCGCCTCCACTACGTCACTTTCTAAGCTATTCCACGGCCTGACTACTCTATGACTGAAGAAATACTTCCTAACATCCCTTTGATTCATCTGAGTCTTCAACTTCCAATTGTGACCTCTTGTGTCTGTGTCCCTTCTCTGGAACATCCCGTCTTTGTCCACCTTGTCTATTCCACGCAGTATTTTATATGTCGTTATCATGTCTCCCCTGACCATCCTGTCCTCCAGTGTCGTCAGGCCGATTTCCCTCAACCTTTCTTCATAGGACAATCCCCGTAGCTCTGGGACTAGTCTTGTTGCAAACCTTTGCAACAAGTGTGTGTGTGTGTGTGTGTGTACTCACCTATTTATGGTTGCAGGGATCGAGTCACAGCTCCTAACCCTGCTTCTTCGCAGAGTGTGTGTGTGTGTGTGTGTGTGTGTGTGTGTGTGTACTCACCTATTTATGGTTGCAGGGATCGAGTCACAGCTCCTAACCCTGCTTCTTCGCAGAGAGTGTGTGTGTGTGTGTGTTTGTGTGTGTGTGTGTGTGTGTGTGTGTGTGTGTGTGTGTGTGTGTGTGTGAGTACTTAGAGGCCTGAGTCTGCACTCCTTCGCAAGACGTAGACTAAAAGACATAATTGAAACATGCAAGCAGAAGACAGCCACGAATGAAGGAACAACAAAGAGCGTGCTGAGGACATCCTGCTAAGAACTAATTGGAAACAATAGAATGAAGCTAGAAAAAAATTATTTTTTTCAGAGGATATAAGGAAGATACTGACTGGTAACGAGAGTCACAAACGAGTGGAACAATCTTCCATGTAGAGTGGTTTCAAAAGCAGGTGAGAAGGATTGGGTTGAAGAGTGACGTACCTATTTTAGACCACTGGGTCTAATGCCGTGTTCCTCTGTTCTTATGTTCTCAATATCTCCATGGCTTATGTCGACACTTCGTCCCCATCGCTGTCACTCTTATATCAGCGTACGTCTAACTTTCCAATTCTGGGTATTTTTTATGTAGAGGTGAAAAAAAATCCACTCTTTTTCTATGCCAGTGACATGAGGCCAGCCAAGTAATGGGCCAGCCAACCGGATGCAAGCCAGGTATCCACCCAGCCCACCAATCACCCTTCAACGAGTCTAGTCGTCCACAGAACCAGCCAATTAATCATTTAGCCAGTCAGCCTGCCAACCAGTCACCAAACCACAAAGCTGCCAACCAATCAAGCATTCAATCAGCCAGCCAGCGACAAAACTGACAACCAATCAAGCAGCCAGCCAGTCACGAAACTGCCAACCAATCAAGCAGTCAGCCAGCCAGCCAGCCACAAAACTGCCAACCAATCAAGCAGTCAGCCAGCCAGCCAGCCAGCCAGTCAGCCAGCCAGCCAGCCAGCCAGCCAGCCAGCCAGCCAGCCACAAAACTGCCAACCAATCAAGCAGTCAGCCAGCCAGCCACCCAGCCAGCCACGAAACTGCCAACCAATCAAGCAGTCAGTCAGCCAGCCAGCCAGCCACAAAACTGCCAACCAATCAAGCAGTCAGCCAGCCAGCCAGCCACAAAACTGCCAACCAATCAAGATAAGATAAGATTTCGTTTGGATTTTTAACCCCTGAGGGTTAGCCACTCAGGATTACCCAAGAAAGTCAGTGCGTCATCGAGGACTGTCTTATTTCCACTGGGGTCCTTAATCTTGTCCCCCAGGATGCGACCCACACCAGTCGACTAACACCCAGGTACCTATTCGCTGCTAGGTGAACAAAACAACAGGTGTAAGGAAACGCGTCGAAATGTTTCCACCCGCCGGGAATCGAACCCGGGACCTCCGTGTGTGAAGCGGGAGCTTTAGCCGCCAGGCCACCGGGCAACCCAAGCAGTCAGCCAGCCAGCCACAAAACTGCCAACCAATCAAGCATTCAACTAATCTAGTCGTCCAGATAACCAGCCAACCAGCCATTTAGCCATCCAGCCAATGAATCCACTACTCTGTCTTCCTCCCTTTCTCTCAGATAATGTTCCCCAGAGAACCTGCATCTCTCAAAAGGGACGGAACACAAGAAAGAAGTTTAAGATTACCCCGGGAGCACTTTTGCAAGTTTCGTTGCTCTTGCAAGTTGAAAATTGTTGCGTGCGGCTTGTCATAAATACGTGAGCACTTGCACCTTCATCTTCCTAATGGCTCCCGCTTGTGCAGGTGTGAAAATGTGTCCCCCCCTCCCTCTCTCTCTCTCTTGTTATTAAAGTTGCTACTGGTATAATTCTGCTTGGCCAGGAGAAGTTCGAATGTCTCTCTCTCTCTCTCTCTCTCTCTCTCTCTCTCTCTCACAATGTTTGATTAACAAGATGATAATGTTTTATTAAAATCGAACTATATGCATCCATTTTATCGTAATAATAATAATAATAATAATAATAATAATAATAATAATAATAATAATAATAATAATAATAATAATAATAATAATAATAATTATTATTATTATTATTATTATTATTATTATTATTATTATTATTATTATTATTATAACTATTATTATTATTATTATTATTATTATTATTATTATTATTATTATTATTATAACAATTATTATTATTATTATTGTTGTTGTTATTATTATTATTATTGTTATTATTATTCAACACACATCACCTGGGAAGTATAAGGTTTGATACCAGCAAGGGAAAGAACAGCTCCACTTCCTTGAATCAAGAACCCTTCAAAGACATCAAGACCCTCCTCTACTCCCAGGTTGAATTAAAGGTAAAATGGAAAGGAATTTTTTTCCTCTTATTTGTTTTGTTTCTTCTAACTTCGTTTCTCTTACTTTTTTCTTTCATTGTTTTTTATATATTTCTTCTTTTTCTGTCCAGTTTTTCTTGCAGTTTTGTTGTTGTTTTGATTCTCGTTTTTTTTTTTCGTCTTGTTTATTTTCCTCGCTCGTCTACTTTCTTGTTTTTGTTCTCGCTCGTTTGTTTTCTTCTCGCTTGTTTTGTTTATCGCTTATTTTCCCCCTTCTTTATTTCCTTCTTTATTGCCTTCCTTCTGTCTTGCTTTTTTATCGTTTGTTTTCTTTCTCATTTGTTTTCCCTCTCTATTGTATTTCTTCTCTCTTGTTTTTTCCCCTTGTTTATTTTTCCATTTTGCTTAGTTTAACTTCTCTCTTGTTTTCCCTTTTATCTTATTTTCCTTGTCGCTTCTTTTCTTTTGTCCCTGGAGATTTTCCTTACATTTCCTTGCTTTATCTTTTGTTATGTGTTTGCCCCAGTTATTCATTTTGCCTTTCCTAGTTTCGTTCCATTTGCTCGTCTCACCACATTTCTTGTTTATCCGCTTTCTGCATCGCTCCTTTCTCATTCCTCACCATTCTTATTTCTCGCGCTTTTATTCCATGCCTGACACCTGTCTCTCATACCTGACGCCTGTCTCTCATACCTGACACCTGTCTCTCATACCTGACACCTGTCTTTCATACCTGACACTACTCTCCCATACATGACACTACTCTCTCATACTTGACACCTGTCTCTCATACCTGACACTACTCTCCCATACCTGACACTACTCTCCCATACCTGACACTACTCTCTCATACCTGACACCTGTCTCTCATACCTGACACTACTCTCCCATACCTGGCACTACTCTCTCATACCTGACACCTGTCTCTCATACCTGACACCTGTCTCTCATACCTGACACTACTCTCCCATACCTGACACTACTCTCTCATACCTGACACCTGTCTCTCATACCTGACACTACTCTCTCATACCTGACACTACTCTCTCATACCTGACACCTGTCTCTCATACCTGACACTACTCTCTCATACCTGACACTACTCTCTCATATCTGACACTACTCTCTCATACCTGACACTGCTCTCTCATACCTGACAGTACTCATACCTGACACTACTCTTTCATATCTGACACTACTCTCTCATACCTGACACCTGTCTTTCATAGCTGACACTACTCTCCCATACCTGACACTACTTTCTCATACCTGACACTACTCTCTCATACCTGACACTACTCCCTTATACCTGACACCACTCTCTCATACCCAACACTACTCCCTCATACCTGACACTTCTCATACCTGGCACCTCTCAATTCTTGCTATCATCTATCTCTTATTCCTCACTCATCTTGCTCATTAGTGATCCTATTTCATGATTTCTCTCCCCTCTCTATTAGTTCTCATCCCTCTCTCTTATTCCTCACCCTTCTCTCTCTTTTTCCTTGGTGTTCTCTCCCTCATTATTCACCCCTCAACCTTGTTTTTCGCTTCTGTCTCTTCCATTTCTCTCCATTTTCCTTTTTATTCGCCCGTCTGTCTTATTTCTCACAAGTCCTCCTTATTCCTCACCCTTCTCCCTTATTCCTCCTCACCCCATTCACCAAATCGCTCATCTTATTTTCATTTCTAATCCTTCTTTCTCATTTCTCAAAGTTCCCGCGTTTCCCCTCAATCTCGACTCATTCCCCTCATTCTCTCTTTTCTCCCGTCACGTCTCCCTCATTCCTAACACCTTCCCCTCCTTCCCAGTCTTTCTCCCTCGCTCACCAGCATTACTCTCTCCTCTTCTTCATTCTTGGCAATTCTTTATTGCTCCTGGCACATCGTGGTCATTATTAAGGCTTTTTTATCCCCCTATTCCTTATCCCTGTTCATTGTTCTTAACGCTTCCTCTGTTTCATGTTCTTATTCTACATTTCCTATTTCTTTATTTTTATTTCCTAACTCTCTCGTTTCATCCCTTTTTCCACATGTATTCCTTTCTATTTTTCTTCCTTTGCTCTCTCTCTCTCTCTCTCTCTCTCTCTCTCTCTCTCTCTCTCTCTCTCTCTCTCTCTCTCTCTCTCTCTGTCTCTCTCTCTGTCTGTCTGTCTGTCTGTCTGTCTCTCTCTCTCTCTCTCTCTCTCTCTCTCTCTCTCTCTCTCTCTCTCTCTCTCTCTCTGTCTGTCTGTCTGTCTGTCTGTCTCTCTCTCTCTCTCTCTCTCTCTCTCTCTCTCTCTCTCTCTCTCTCTCTCTCTCTCTCTCTCTCTCTCTCTCTCTCTTCCTCTATCTTATTCATCCCTACCTTCGTCCCATATTTTCTCCTATATTTTCTCCTATTTTTACACGATGTATGTGTGTGTGTGTGTGTGTGTGTGTGTGTGTGTGTGTGTGTGTGTGTGTGTGTGTGTGTGTGTGTGTGTGTGTATGTGTGTGTGTGTGTGTGTGTGTGTGTGTGTGTGTGTGTGTGTGTGTGTGTGTGTGTGTGTGTGTCTATATGTGTGTGCACTTCCATATACTCACCTATATATGGTTGCAGGGGTCGAGTCACAGCTCCTGGCCCCGGTGTATGCACTTGTGTCTCAGAAGTTGAGTATTTGGCAGGACAGTAAACACAATAGACCCAAATCGCAAACCTCTGACAAAAGCGAAGAAAAGGCACATATAGAAGAACAAGCTATTATTTGGGTAATGATTCGCTCTGATAAAGGTCTGCACAGAACGAGGCATCGCTCAAATGAAAGCTCGTTCTGTGATGCGTCTTTCTTCACGGAGAACCCTATTGATAGCAGTGGTTATTAAACCACTGCCAGTGGTTGTTAAACCACTGCTATCAACATTGAACTCGTCGAGACACTGTGACAAGTAGCACTCAACAACCACCCGGAAATGTAATAACGAATGGTTTCGATGTTGCCAGCCGGCTAAATTTACGACCTGAGTCACAATGGGTCACCTAGGTTCGCATGAGCTCGAGTGGAAGCTGGATGCTAAGACTGTACTGACACAGCATAAAGATTTAGTCTACTGGAGGTCACTTGCTCGGACTGTCGCCACCTTGTAACTCCTCTATACAAAACACTGTCCCCATTTTCCTATCAAGTGAAATATATTAACTCTTGTATTTGACTATAGATCGTGATATATATGATATATGATTTTTTTTTATTTCTGGTACTGTGATGGCCAACTTCGCAAACTTATTAAGTTAAAATTGTTTTGAATATCTCGTAATTTCTCTAATCGCATATTCTGATCTAATAATCAGCATTTCTTTTTGTGTTGTAGAAAGACGCCATTTGCAAAGCAAAGCTTTTGTTTACATATGTAAGCGAGAGGATCGTAGAGATGGTGGTGCGACATTACTGCCTCTGTACAGAATAATGGACACTGTTTCTAATGATAATGAAAGAGCAGAATAAGAAAAATAAGTGAGAATAATAAAACAAGAGTGATCGATACTTGAAAAAGTACTTGATTTTGTTCGTAAATAATTAATAAACATGACCTAACTAATCTGTTTACAAACCATTTAACTAAAAAAAATGAAAGTTGCAAAAAATAAAATGGCTGCCCAGGGCTTGGCGGTTCAAGAGACTATCGAAGGAGCCGATGATTTGGAGTGAGCTCCAGATTCTCTGCTCTTACACTGATGCAGCTCACTAAAGAGAGGAGAGGAGTTAGTATGGCAGTGCCGGCAGTAAACAAGTATTAGATAGGAAGTGCTAAACAGCACCTGGACTGGACTTCACGACTGGATGAACTCCAGTCCAGGCATCAGTCAAGGCCCCACACTGTTTCTTTAAGGGTCATCAGATTTCTAACTTAGACTGGGTTCCTGATGATGGAGTCAAGTCCCAAGCACAGACTATCCAGAGTACAGTGACATTTAGAACGGGTTCCCAATAACAGAAATTGAAGAAGAGTAGTACCACTTCTATACTACTACTACTAATAATAATAATAACATTCTTGTTGGTTTACCCTCATAGTCTGTGAGACCCACACTAAATTGTGGTCTGAGACAACGAAAAGTATTATCAAAGAACGCTAATATTTACCCTGGATAAAGTCTCACTACAAAAAAAAATTGGTGTTAGAATTTCTTAAACTTCAACCAAAGTTATTGCACTAAAAAATATGAAAGCTTTTCAGTAATTGATATATATTGATGACATAAAACCGACAGGAATACGACAAAGGTGCAGCTTCAAGGCTGAGGGACAGATTACCTCATCTTTTGTATATAGTTCTACTGTCTTCCAATTATGTCCTTGAATTTGTATTGATAAAGCCACTGGATGGTGAAACGTCTACAATAAAGATACCCAGATGTTATACATGTGTCTAATTTTCATCTTTATTGCCGAAACGTTGATCCCGTGGAGAAGCTTCTACACTCCAGTATGGTATAAACCTTGGTAATAAATACCGACCAGTTGGTTTAGAGAAACACGTAAGCAAACACTAGGACATATTTATTAGAAAACGTTTCGGTCCTGGGACCTTGATCACTTCTAACATACAAAGGTTGAAAGACTGTATATATACGCGGAGAGTGAGGTGTGAGTGACGCATGGTGACCTGAAGAATGCCATATTGGGGTGAGGACGAGAAGACGATGAGATAGTGTGACTCCTGTGTTGCTGAGTAGATGGTGCTTTGTGTATGTGTACTCACCTATTTGTGGTTGCAGGGGTCGAGTCATAGTTCCTGGCCCCGCCTCTTCACTGATTGCTACTAGGTCCTCTCTCTCCCTGCTCCATGAGCTTTATCATACCTCGTCTTAAAACTATGTATGGTTCCCGCCTCCACTACTTCACTTTCTAGGCTATTCCACGGCTTGACTACTCTATGACTGAAGAAATACTTCCTAACATCCCTTTGATTCATCTGAGTCTTCAACTTCCAATTGTGACCTCTTGTGTCTGTGTCCCATCTCTGGAACATCCCGTCTTTGTCCACCTCGTCTATTCCGCGCAGTATTTTATATGTCGTTATCATGTCTCCCCTGACCCTCTTGGCCTCCAGTGTCGTCAGGCTGATTTCCCTCAACCTTTCTTCGTAGGACAATCCCCGTAGCTCTGAGACTAGTCTTGTTGCAAACCTTTGCACTTTCTCTAATTTCTTGACGTGCTTGACTAGGTGTGGATTCCAAACTGGTGCTGCATACTCCAGTATGGGACTGACGTAAATGGTATACAGAGTCTTGAACGACTCCTTACTGAGGTATCGGAACGCTATCCGTAGGTTTGCCAGGCGCCCGTATGCTGCAGCAGTTATCTGATTGATGTGCGCCTCAGGAGATATGCTCGGTGTTATACTCACCCCCAGATCTTTTTCCTTGAGTGAGGTTTGCAGACTTTGTGTGTGTGTGTGTGTGTGTGTGTGTGTGTGTGTGTGTGTGTGTGTGTGTGTGTGTGTGTGTGTGTGTGTGTGTGTGTGTGTGTGTGTGTGTGTGTGTGTGTGTGCTTAAAAATATTTCCAAAATTCAATTTTGTCACCTACGAGCAATGCCTTCGCCAGTTAAATGCATATAAACATACTCCAAGAAATATCTCAAACGTACACTACATACCCTCGTCCATGAGCAATATGAAGGCTTCAGGAGCAGGAACGGGAGAAGAAATTCCGCAATTTATACTCAGAATTCCGGAAATCACTAGGCGATTGCGAGACGTCGCCCTGCATTCCGCACCGTTAGAGGCGCTTCTGATACATTAGTCTCCCATTCCGTATCCATATAAATATAAAGCCTCGCTCCTTTGCGTACAAAGGCATCCAAAAGCGGCCATCAGAGTGCTCCATAGCTGTTGGAACCGCAAAGAATTTAGTCTCCGCTAGGAAGTTCGATAGCTATAGCAACCGCGAGAATTCAAGCCCGCTACATGCCTGGAATCCTCAACCATTCAGCAGGGAGGAAAAAACTAATCACTGTGTATCCTTCGCTGGGGAGAGAGGGGGAAAAAATAGAGACCACCACACGCTGTAACCATGACGGTTGTGCCCGCATTATTTACGAGCGACGTATTCAGGCTCCTCCTGCCCCGGTCTGCCCCGGTCTGCCCCAGTATAATCTGGTCGGTCTAGCTTGCACAACGCCCTTTGCTGACCGATGAAAGGCTCTCGGGTCAGGCCGACCGGGTACGGTTGGCTGGACCCGTTGGATGAATGGCTGGCTGGCTGGCTGGCTGGCTGGCTGGCTGGCTGGCTGGCTGGCTGGCTGGCTGGCTGGCTGGCTGGCTGGCTGGCTGGCTGGCTGGCTGGGGGGATAAATAGTTGAGTTGTGGAGGAATGATTGACTAAGGCGGTGGATGAATGATTAACTTTCTGGGTGGACGAATGACTGACTAGCAAGACAAATTAACAAGCTAGAATGATTCTTAGTTGGGTGAAGGAATAACATTTGACTGAGGCGTGGATATATATGATTTAATCATTCGTCGACCTTACCCGGGTCGACGAATGATACTTGACTGGGGAAATGTTCGCGCATATATATATATATATATATATATATATATATATATATATATATATATATATATATATATATATATATATATATATATATATATATATATATATATATATATGTCGTGCCGAATAGGCAGAACTTGCGATCTTGGCTTAAATAGCAACGCTCATCTTGCCATATAGGACAAGTGAAAATTTGTGTATGCAATAATTTCGCCAAAATCATTCTGAACCTAACGAAAAAAATATATTTCATTGTGTTTGTTTAGTATTAAAATATTGTAAACAAATCTGAAATATATTTAGTTGGGTTAGGCTAAAATAAATTGCTCTTGTTACAATAAGGTTAGGTAAGTTTTTTAAGTTTCTTTTGGTGCAAAATTAAAAACTTTTACATTAACATTAATGAAAAAAATATATCTTTAAACGTATAAGAAAAATTTTTGGAAAGGACTTAATTTTAAATGAGTTCTTGTTAACTGACCAGTTTTACATATTCGGCACGACATATATATATATATATATATATATATATATATATATATATATATATATATATATATATATATATATATATATATATATATATATATATATATATATATAGCAAACGCATTGGATGGATGAAATGGTGGAGGGTTGACTGGTTGAAAAGATTCTGGCTGCCAAGTTGGAACAGTCGTCTGACTGGTGTTTTTCAACGGTTACTTGACGCAGAAGTTAGCCGTTTAACCGGTTGTGTAGCTGTGTTGTTGTCGTGTAGGTTGACTGTGATGCTTGCTGTTTGTCATATTAGCTGTCTATTTGTAATGTTAGCTATTTCTAACAATAACCATCTGCTTGTGATGTTAGCCGTTTATAATATCTTTGCTAGCAATGCTTATTGCTTGTTCGCAATGCCAGCTGTCGGATTGGAATGTTAGCTGTCTGTAATGTTAATTGTCACTAATGTGAGCAGTCGCTAATGCTAGCTGTGTTAATATTAGCTGTCTGTAATGTTAGCTGTGTTAATATTAGCTGTCTGTAATGTTAGTTGTGTTAATATTAGCTGTCTGTAATGTTAGCTGTGTTAATATTAGCTGTCTGTAATGTTAGCTGTGTTAATATTAGCTGTCTGTAATGTTAGCAGTCGGATTGTGGAGTTAGATATCTGCAGTGTTGGCTGTCTGTCTACAATGTTAATTGTTTGTCTTTAATGTTAGTTGTCTGTAATATCTGCTGTCTGCTTGTAATGTTATCTATCTGTTCGTAATGACAGCTGTCTGTAACGTTAACTGTTTGCAGTATTACCTGCGTGACAATAGTGTTAACTTTCTGAACTATATTGTTAGCTGTCTGACTTTAATGTTAACTATGGCAATAAATTTAGATGTATATGTGAAGTTAGCTGTGAATGTTATGTTAGCTGTGGTTGCAATTTTTGCTGTAGCTGTAACGCCAGCTGTAGATGTAGTTTTAGCTATCTGGCTTCATGATGGAGAGGCTGCCACTCGGCTGTTCTCCAGGCTTGGGTAAACAGTCAGGAGCCTGACTGCATGATGAATCGTCCGCATGACTGTTGGATGAGGTGTGACCATGTCTTTCTTTGCTCCTGCTATTCCTGTTACCTGCAGCTACTACTGTCACTCTTCTGTTACTGTTAATACTGCTTTTGCTGTTACTGCTTCTGTTGCTCTGCTGCTTTTGCTATCTAGCATTTTCTTGCCACTGCAGTTATTGCGACACTTGCTGCTGCTACTGTTGTTATTGCAGTTGGCCTCGCTGTTGCATCTTCTGTTGAAGATGTTTTTGCTGCTGCTGTTTCCACTTGGTAGCCTCTGCTGGCGTCCCACGAGGATAAAAAATAAAGTTGCCAGGGTGCTCCAACACCTGTCTGCGACAATTGTATTTGTCAGACCAGTTGCTGTCGGGAGGAGGAAGCTTGACGGGAAGCTGATGTATACGTATAAGAGCTGCTGGAGGTGGGGGTGGTATGACCTAGTAGGAACTTACGTAGGTGGAAAAAAAACTATCATTAGGTATACGGATATATTTTACCTATGATTTAAATACTTCCAGCAGGCACTGAGGCTTTCTAACACTGGACAGGAGTATTTTCTTACGCATGATATGATATTCCAGCTGGACTGGAGTCTCTTACACGGGACTGGAGTGTTTTCTTACACCGAATATATTTTTTACACAGGACTGGATATGACATTCCAGAAGGACCGACTTTTTTTTTTCTCAAAATATTTTTATTTCCAGAACAGGACCCACACCAGTTTACCTATAAAGAGGTTCCTATTTTTATTGCTAGGTGGACAAGGGGGCTGAAAGGAAACTAGCCCGTATGTGTCTCGGTGACAGAAAATTGAGCACAGGATCTTGGGATAGTAACTCAAATGCTCTCGCCAGTCAACTACGCAGCACCCCGGGTTTACTGGTGTGGGAATAACGTGTCGAGGAACTGACGTAGGAGGAAGAATGATTGGTGGGGGAACTAACAAGTCGGAGATCTGACGTAGGAAAGTGGTAGGGGAATAACCACAGACTTTACGAGGAAACATTTACTGTTACCTTCAACGCTCTTGTGATCACATCTTTCTGTGTTTGTGTCGTCTATGGCGGCCTCTTTTCTGGGCTTCCACTATTGTTCTTTCCTCTGGCCTTTCCAGATCTTGGCCTCTTGCAGATTACCCTGATATTTGATCCTCGAGAGTGTCCGGCGACGTAAACACCCTGAGAGAGAGCGACAGAGATAGAGAGAAAGAAAGAAAAGAAAGAGAGAACCCCCTCTCGCAAACCCGTCTTTACTTCTGCTTCGCCCTTCCCCTAACTTATTCTGACCTTTTCCTTCTCCTCCTTCTCCTTCTCCTCCTCCTCCTCCTCCTCCTCCTCCTCCTCCTCCTCCTCTTCCTTCCCCTTCTTCTCTTCCACCATCTTTCCACATTTTACAAAAGCCATCCAAAGAGATGATAGTTATTACGTAATAGTAACTCCATCTCTGCCGAAATAAAGCTTTCTAACCTGCCTTAGCTATTGAACCTATAGTGGAATACTGTAACAATATCATCATAGTTGTACTGAGGTGTTCCTGCTGGGGCTCATAGATTTATGCGCCCTATGTTAGAAGGTTATATAGAATGATGGGATGTAACGTGAAGCACTGCAATGTAACCATCACATCGAGACGGGTCGCAACATGTTGCTAGTGTATCTAATTTTGTTAGAAAATCATTCTTCAACCACATTTACCACCTACACCGCCCTCACTCCACACCCTTCACGTCTCCAATCAAGGTACAAAACCCTAGGCAATTTCTTAAAGAGGGGTTGCCCCTCTCTCTCTCTCTCTCTCTCTCTCTCTCTCTCTCAGGCACACACACACGGTGTTTCCAGTTCACAGAGCTTCAAACACAGATATACAGCGAGACTCTGCTGGCCATCGCACAAGGTAGACGATATTTCGACACGCTGAAGGCAGAGGAGCGACCACGGTCCCGGACCGCAGGTACCTCACAGCCAGAGTTTTTACCCTGGGACAATGGAGGGGTGAAGGTGGGTGTACCCCGGAGGTGATAAGTCGGTGGCTAGGTAAGGGGGAAGTTGTGCGGCTCAACCTCCACCTAATTTTCTCCTCCCAGGGTGGTTAAGGTGGTCGAGGAGGAGGATGGTCGTAGACACACTATGGTCTAAATAAGCGTAGCAACTTTTAATTTGGAAGCTCACCCGTATTCCTTACACAATTAGTTACCCTCTCTAATATGGTGAAAACCTTGTATATATATATATATATATGTATATATATATATATATATATATATATATATATATATATATATATATATATATATATATATATATATATATATATATATATGTCGTGCCGAATATGTAAAACTGGTCAATTAGCAAGAACTCATTTAAAATTAAGTCCTTTCTAAAAAAAATTCTTATACGTTTAAAGATATATTTTTTTCATTAATGGTGATGTAAAAATTTATAATCTTGCACCATAAGGAACTTAGAAAACTTACCTAACCTTATTATAACAAGCGCAATTTATTTTAGCCTAACCCAGCTAAATATATTTTAGATTTGTTTACAATAATTTAATACTAAACAAACACAGTGAAATATATTTTTTTCGTTAGGTTAAGAATGATTTTGGCGAAATTATTGCATACACAAATTTTCGCTTGTCCTATATGGCAAGATGAGCGTTGCTATTTAAGCCAAGATCGCAAGTCCTGCCTATTCGGCACGACATAAATATATATATATATATATATATATATATATATATATATATATATATATATATATATATATATATATATATATATATATGTGTGTGTGTGTGTGTGTGTGTGTGTGTGTGTGTGTGTGTGTGTGTGTGTGTGTGTGTGTGTGTGTGTGTGTGTGTGTGTGTGTGTGTGTGTATATATATATATATATATATATATATATATATATATATCTATATATATATATATATATATATATATATATATATACAATAAGGTATTCATCATATTAGAGAGGGTGTGTGTGTGTGTGTGTGTGTGTAAGCAAACCAAGAAGAATCTGTAAAAGAAAGTCCAAGGTCAACCGAAGAAAGCAGTATACAGATGCCAGGTCATTCGGTGACTTGGCTAGGGTTTAGCTAGGAAATCCAAAGAAATTAGAAAAATTTGGATGCTCTTTCGAAACACTGCGGGACCCAAGAAGGTGGAATGTTGGCATGTTGACACCAAGCAGAGCCAGGCAAGGCACTCATATGTTGCCAAGCACTGCGAGTAGAAAAAGAGACAAGAAGAACGCGTTTAAAATATTATCAGAGTAAACAGGTGATATCACAATATGCAGAACAACCACTGTGAAGAAATAGTGAAATTCCAAACGCTTTCGTGACTTCTCTATTTTTTCACATTACTTGGTCTGCATATACACATATATATATATATATACATATATATATATATATATATATATATATATATATATATATATATATATATATTTATATATATATATATATATATATATATATATATATATATATATATATATATATATATATATATATATAATAATTTTTATTTTTATAGTTTCTTGATAATGTGAGAAAACACGTAAGCACTTGGAAGTTCACTGTTCTTTTCATAGGGGTCGCTTGGCATATTGTGATGTCACAATATGTTCGGGACATAGAACGCTGAAATTAAGCGTACAACGAAAATTTCTCCTTACTAATACCAAAAGAAAATGATAGCCCCTTCTTCCTTAGAGTGTGCTTGGAAAACATTCGTCACCGGAGCGGAGTCCCAGGATTCCCTCCCAACGTGAAGGTCACCCAGCCAAAGGGAGAAAGGTGAGACGAGACGGACGTGCGTAAAGATGTGGCGCAGCTAGAGAGTATTATCATGATAAGCAAGGTAGTTCACTAAATAAGCTAGCCCCAAACAGAGTCCTATACCTCAAGGCCTCAAGCTCTTGCTCACGCCTGAAGAATAGATAATAATTAGGTTTAAACCAAAGAAGGAGAGCATAGTTCTAATTGCTTAGGTCGTGATCCTTTCATCAGCATCGAGGCACCACCTGAAGAAAGCTAGAGCGTAGTGCATGACATGTAATCTGCCACTGATGTAGGTCCAGCACCACTCGTCCACTCATAATAAAAACTCACGTCAGGGCTTTTGACAGGACGAATAAACTAACAACAAAAGGAGTCCAACGGTTATATTACACTCTGTGCATCGTAAGGTCTCTTAAAATATATTATGCACTTCTGGTCCCAAAATTATAGAATAAATATAAATAATTTGGAAAAAATGCAGAGGATGATAGTGTTACTTTCTTGCATCATAAATCTTTCCTTAGAATGTTGGTTAAGAGAACAGGATTTATCCCCTCTCGAAAAACGTAAAAGTTGGGGAAATCACTGAAGTGTTATAGATGAAAAATGTTTGTAAATGAAGGGGATATAACAAGGAGGCTTTTAACATAATGTATAACCAAGACGGAAATGGCAGGAATAAATTAAAATTAGAACATTTTGAATATAGTAAGACTCAAGGAAACCACTGATTCAACATTAGATTTACAGATGACAGGGGAAAACTGTCAGGTAAAGTTATTAAAGGAAATGCTTTTGTGGTCTTTAAAAAGGTTACACAAACACATGAGCAAAAATTCTCGAATGTGAATAGGACGCGCGTAGCCTACTATTATACCTTTTATTCTGATTGCTTCTGAGAAACGGATAGAAAGATTGGAAAAGGTGCCTTTGGGAACACAATGTACAGGAGAGTGTATAGATAGAATGTAGTGGTGAATGTAAAGTATATTAAATGTAGATAAAGGCTCAGGAGGTGGTAGAGAGTAGAGAATGTGGTGGTCATGATGCCTCATATGGTAGGGGATTAGAATGCTGATGGGACGGCTGATTGTTGTCTGCTTTCTTGGCTGGTGGGTAGCTGGGGCCGGCTGTTGGTCTTTATATGGTGGGCTGGTGGTTGCTCCAACTCTTTCACTCACTGACTTTTATGTCTGCTGCTGTTCTCTCTCCCTCTCTGTCTCTCTCTCTGTCTCTCTCTCTCTCTCTCTCTCTCTCTCTCTCTCTCTCTCTCTCTCTCTCTCTCTCTCTCTCTCTCCCATCGACATATCCTCCCTTTATTGTCTGAGTATTTAGATATGCTTATTTTAATGCCTCTTCGTTTGTCAATACATAATACAACAATCCCCTCTCGTCATCCTATCTTCATACTATGTAAACAACCCAAGTACACATACACCTACAAAGCTCGCGCATGCTGGAGCTGAAATTCGAACCCCGTCAAGAACAACGCCATGAGAACGTGCAAACACACACACACACACACACACACACACACACACAAGGAGAAAGATCTTGGGGTGAGTATAACACCGAGCATGTCTCCGGAAGCACACATTAATCAGATAACTGCTGCAGCATATGGGCGCCTGGCAAACCTGAGAACAGCATTCCGACACCTTAGTAAGGAATCATTCAAGACACTGTACACCGTGTATGTCAGGCCCATACTGGAGTATGCAGCACCTGTTTGGAACCCGCACTTGATAAAGCACGTCAAGAAACTAGAGAAAGTACAAAGGTTTGCAACAAGGTTAGTTCCAGAGCTAAGGGGAATGTCCTATGAAGAAAGATTAAGGGAAATCGGCCTGACGACACTGGAGGACAGGAGGGTCAGGGGAGACATGATAACGACATATAAAATACTGCGTGGAATAGACAAGGTGGACAAGGACAGGATGTTCCAGGGAGGGGACACAGAAACAAGAGGCCACAATTGGAAGTTGAAGACACAAATGAGTCAGAGAGATAGTAGGAAGTATTTCTTCAGTCATAGAGTTGTAAGGCAGTGGAATAGCCTAGAAAATGACGTAGTGGAGGCAGGAACCATACACAGTTTTAAGACGAGGTTTGATAAAGCTCATGGAGCGGGGAGAGATAGGGTCTAGTAGCAACCGGTGAAGAGGCGGGGCCAGGAGCTAGGACTCGACCCCTGCAACCACAAATAGGTGAGTACAAATAGGTGAGTACACACACACACACACACACACACACACACACACACACACACACACGCACACACACACTCATTCACTCGGCTGCTCGTAGCCACTCAACCAGACACAAACCACCCTTGCCTTTCCTTGTTATATCTATCGTCTCCAGGCAGAGTCCGCATTACAGACCGGACCAGGATATTTACCAGGACCTTACTGGGCGGGCTGACATCCTCCTCGTCCCTGCCGCCCTTCCAAGGCCCCACGACCCTAAGAAACCCGCCCACCATACCGTAAGCTCCAATCTCCGTCCCTGTTGATGTACCCGCGAGGTCCTGGCTTTGGTTCCCTGGCTCAGAGAAACACAGGTTGCAGATTTCATTGCAATCATAATGCCCCTGCCTACCTAGCACTAAAAAAATAGGCATTTGTGGACTAGTCTACTACTGCGGGTGGCATCCAGAAAGGAAAATTATTTTAAAAAATCCAGTTCTCTAATGTCATATCCTGTGAAAAAAAACACTGGAGTCCTGCTTGAAGCATTCAGGTGTTGGGTAAAGGGTATCAATGTTCCTAATGACTTGCTAATGACTTCAATAAAAATTACATTGTTTCACCTCCCTCCCTCACACACACACACACACACACACACACACACACACACACACACACACACACACACACACACACACACTAAAAATACTGCGTGGAATAGTCAAGGTAGACAGACAGGATGTTCCGGAGAGGGGACACAGCAACAAGGGGTCACAGTTGGAAGTTGAAGACCCAGATGAGTCAAAGGGATGTTAGGAAGTATTTCTTCAGTCAGAGTAGTCAGGAAGTAGAAGAGCCTAGCAAGTGAAGTAGTGGAGGCAGGGACCATGTGTGACGTCACATGATGCCACATGTGAGCGTCGGGCCCTCTGCCTCTCTCTCAGTTCACGGATAGACTTACAGGCAGCAACAGGATAGGCTGGGCCACTCCCCTCTCACACTCTGCTAATATAAGTGTTAAAACCCAACAAGTGTGTTTATCTTCAACCATTATATCTCCACCGAACCTTCCCAACAAATGGTGGCAACGGTGGTCTCGTAAATCCATACATAGCCTTAAGATGAGGTATGATAAAGCTCATGGAGCAGGGAGAGAGAGGACCTAGTAGCACTCAGTAAAAGTAAAGTAAAAGGACACAAGTGCAACTAATGTGACATTTTATTGTGGCAACGTTTCGCTCTCCAGGTGCTTTGTCAAGCCGATACAAGCAGTATATGGACAATACACAAATAACTCGCACATAAAAGAGAGAAGCTTACGACGACGTTTCGGTCCGACTTGGACCATTTACAGTCACACTGACTTTGTAAATGGTCCAAGTCGGACCGAAACGTCGTCGTAAGCTTCTCTCTTTTATGTGCGGGTTATTTGTGTATCGTTCCAGTCACGGTATTGTGCCTTTTTTGTTATTTAGTATATGGACACTCTGAGCCTTTATGTGCCCTCTGTGTCCATATACTGCTTGTATCGGCTTGACAAAGCTCCTGGAGAGCGAAACGTTGCCACAATAAAATGTCACATTAGTTGCACTTGTGTCCTTTTACTTCTTAGGTTTTTATACTTCATTCTTTCCAGGAGGGAGCAGGGGAAGCGTGAATAAAGGCCAAAGGGCTCTTGATCCAAGGAATAAGAGCTATCTTCATTCTCCTTCCTTGGGTTATTGAGGCTAGGACTTTGGGTAGTTTCAAATTTAGGTTGGATAAATATACGAGTGAGAGGGGTTGGGTTTGATTGGGACTTGCAAATGAGTGGATAGAGTCATCAGAACTTATTTCTTGGGTAGCATTGAAAATTGGGTTGGGCAAATGTTTTGTTAGTGGGATGGATTGTAAAGGACCTGCCTAGTATGGGCCAACAGGCCTGCTGCACTGATCCTCCTTTCTTATGTTCTTATGTTAATGCTAGTCACCTCTGGTTGCCTAGGAGTTGAACCTATGTGTCTCACTCTCCATGTGAGCAGAAAGCCAAGTACACAGTGAACATTAAAATGGTATAAAATACCGACAGATTGTTAGGTAAGACACATATGCAACAGTTAGGTATCTTTATTTCGAAACGTTTCGCCTACACAGTAGGCTTCTTCAGTCTGTACTCGACTGAAGAAGCCTACTGTGTAGGCGAAACGTTTCGAAATAAAGATACCTAACTGTTGCATATGTGTCTTACCTAACAAGTACACAGTGTTTACACCACTCCGTCAGACCCAGGGTAGGTTTGGACAGCCAACCCAAGCTAACAGGGAATTCCCAAACCTGGAGACCATTACCAGTGGAGACCGACACCCTAGGAGACCAGCGCCAGTGGAGACCAGTTATTTCATATTGTCTTCCTTGAACACTGATTAATGAAATATATATATCAGAATACCTAACAATCAGTAACGCGTGCATAATGTTTGTAAATAATTTACGCTCGTTGCGGATTGTTGGGCTCAATAACATGTAAACGTAAAAGAGACGTTGAAGAACAAGCTTTCACTGGGACAGCATTTCACTGAATGTAAAGCAAGGTTCCGCAAAGTGGTCAATATTGACCCCAAAGGGTCGATGGGGCTATCGAAGAGGTCGATAAATGGCTAGGGGTCAAAAGAGGTGGGGGAGGGGGTCAGTGAATGCCTGGGGACGTGCTTTGCGTTGTGCACATGGGTGAAGCTGGTTTTAGACATGCAAATGCAAGTTTAACTAAGCAGAGGAACGGATTGAACATGGAACAGCGTTGTGACTTACCACTAACACTCACAAATTTCCAATCAAAAATCACTGTCCTTGTTGACACTCATCAGATACATCCTTCCCATTAATGACATCGCCAGTTTCAGAAAAAAATGGTATGTAAAATCTTACTTTTTTTCATAATTTAAATATTACCCAACTCTTACGAAATCATTATTATTATTTATTATTAGTATTAGTAGTACTATTAGTTAAAGTACTATTTATTACATTATTGTCACGTAATAAATGTTTGGGGGTCGACGAACACTCTGAAACTTCATGAAGTTGTCGATGAAATAAACTACAGAAAATGAAGTGTTGTTCCAATATGGCTTGTTCTCTAACGTGTCTTTGTCGACGATACTGTCGACGGTAAGACATTCAGCTCCAGAAATATAAATACTTTATGTGAATATTATGGTATGAAATACCGATAAGTTTATGACTATGGCACATGTGCAATAGGTTGGTATCACATATACGTTATGTTGAGAGAGAGAGAGAGAGAGAGAGAGAGAGAGAGAGAGAGATAGAGAGCAGCGTGAGCGCTCTTGTTGGGATATATCAGGAATGCTATAACAGAACACGGAGACAATCCCCGCGCCCACTCTTTCTACATTGTTTCACAGTGAATAATTCAGGAAACGAAGCCGCACCACCGTTGAAAATCAATTATTCTCCCCAGCGCCAAAGATACAGTTCGGCTGAAGTTACAGAGAAATATGAGACAGAAAATTAACCTACGGTGTCTCTCAGCCCCGATACATTGCTGGGCGATGAATCTTTGAGATGTCTGAAGATACCAAGAGACAAATTGTGGATATAGTGGAAGCTGCTTCTTAGGATTTATTTACAGCTCTTCTAGACGAGTTTAGTAATGAGGTCATTTGGTAGCAATTGCTTATTTACTATGTGTTTTATTTTGGAGGGTGACTTCGAAGAGGAATTACTTCGAAGAACTACGTCAAGGATGGTGACTTCAAGAAAATTTTAGGTCGAAGATGATGCCTTCAAGAAAGAATTACATCAAGAATATGCACACAGCAATCACTCCATACGAAAGCAAAACGATGCAACATACCCCCAGTGAAAAGTAGGGGCGTCACTGGTACACTAAGAAAAAACACAATAAGTGTCCGGGGCCCAAGACTGTTCAACAGCCTCCCACCAGCAATAAGGGGCATTACGAGAAGACCCCTGGTTGTCTTCAAGAGGGAGCTGGACAGATACCTAAAGACGGTGCCGGATCAGCCGGGCTGTGGTTCGTATGTTGGATTACGTGCGGCCAGCAGTAACAGCCTCGTTGATCAGGCCCTGATCCACCGGGAGGCCTGGTCGTGGGCCGGGCCGCGGGGACGTTGATCCCCGGAATGCCCTCCAGGTAGACTCCAGGTAGATTTCAAGGAAGAATTATATCAAGAATGGTGACTCCAGGGAAGAATTACATCAACGATGATGCTTTCAAGGAAGAATTACGTCAAGGATGATTCCTTCGAGGAATAATTACTTCAAGGATGATGCCTTCAAGGAAGACTTACATCAAGAATGATGACTTCAAGGAAGAATAACATCAAGAACCTGCTGACCTGCTCAGCCATCGTTCTGTGCGCCAGAAACCTGTACAAGAATCACTCACATATTGCCCTGCCTTCCAAAACTTTGTCTCCGCTACCTTAAAATGTGTCATCCGATTGAATCGTAAAGGTTAACCACATCAAATCGATGAAAAAGCTTGTTCTGCAACTTGTGTTTTAGCCTTCTCTGGTGGTTGGCAATACTTGGTATAAGCAGCAAGTTAGAGAGGACAGGTGAGCCACGGTGAGCAGCGAAACAGACAACGTCAAGGATGACACTGCTCGACCTGGTACACAGTAAACGCCTGGGCCTCTGCCAGGATCCGCAGAGTAAACAAAAGGATCTTTTGCAGGATCTACGCTCTAGATAGCAGGATATTTTGCAGGATCTACGCATTAGACAACAGTAACGCAGAGTCATATCGCGACCCACCCCAATATTTATTTAATCTGATGTGTCGCTCTGGTCAAATGTCAGAAGTTAACAACATTTTATTTACGATGACAGGCATTTTAGCAGCGGGAATAAGTGGCAATTTATGTGCTCTTCGGCAGATCATAATTAACTAAACGGAATCTGGAGAACTATTTTACCTTCATGCTCAAAATAGTGTTCTTGATGTTTTATAAGCTGGTTTTTTTTTTCAACAGCGGCCAGTTAACAATGGTTATAAATGACCATAATTTTTAAAGGGGTGGACCGGTAAGCCAGCGGAAGGCCTCGGTCAGATGACCAAAAGCTCCAAAGGCGGGTCATCATCTGACTAAGACCCGCGTCAGGAAACATTTGTCCTGTTTCCTGACGAACCTTACCTAACCTAACCTAGCGGCCAGTTTATCAACCAGCCCACAAATGGAAACCAGACTACGTTCTTGTCCGTCTTTGAACCATAACAGCTCAAGGCTTGGTACCGTTCTAGAACGGACCTGAATGTTGGTCAAACAGATCAGCCAATCAATCAGACCTGTTCCTCCTTTTCCTTCTCCTTTTCCTGCTCTTCTTCCTCTTCGTCCCATCCTCCTCCATTTTCTCATCGTCCTCTTCCTCCTCCTCTTCCTCTTCCTCCTCCTCTTCTTCCCCTCTCCACCTCTTACTCCTCCATTTCCTCTTCTTCCTCCTCCTCTTCATCTTCCTCCCTCATTTCCTCTTCTTCGTCCTCTTTTCCCTCCTCTTCCTCCTCCTCCGTCTCAACATTTCCGGGGCTCTTACATTCAACAACTAATTAGGGCAAATTCTCTGAAGTATAGAAAAGACGTTAACAAAGGATGAAAATATCTCCTTAAAACTCTTCAGGCGTAGCAGGAAAATGATCTTAACGACCAAACGAATGAAAGATTATTTATAAGTCTTGTGCAAACTCTTGTAATATTTCCCTAAATGGGGTCGCTACTTTATTTTCTGGGGGGGGGGGGTAAAACTAAGATATCTTTTGTTACGGCCATTTAAAATTTGTATACGTAAATGTTTCTCGTAAATATTACTTGTTTGTTTTTCCTCCCATTTAAAACTGGGAAATATATTTCTTTCCTGCATTTTAAGATTCGTATATACTTTTTTTTCCAGACACTTAAGGATCGCATTTCCTCCCTCCCCCCCCCCCTCCCCTCAAAATTTTTGGAAAAATTCTTAAACGAAAATATTTGTTGCATAATTTATGATGATGCAGAATCTAGAGAGCGCGTAAATAATTCAATTAAAGTGATATATGTTTATTTTACATTTAGATTTTGCTACCGACGCGTCTAGTTCTCGTGCACCGCATATTGCTACCGACGCGTCTAGTTCTCGTGCACCGCATATCCCTCCTGTGGACGGCAGAGGTGCTGGGTAAAAGGCCGCAAGTGGAACTCATGTGCCATTTTACTGTGGCAACGTTTCGCTCTCCAGGAGCTTTGTCAGGCCGTTAGTTGCACTTGTATCCTCTTATCTAACATATTGTCTGTAACTCGACCAAGAGGTTAAAGTAGCCTTGTGCTATCATATAGACAAAACAAAAAAAAAGGAATATTCAGAAAGTCTTGCGCTGCCATCCTGAGGATGGCAGCGCAAGACTTTCACGATGACTTTTGCGATGGCAGGAATGGCAGCGCAGGACTTTCGCGCTGCCATCCTCAGGATGGCAGTCCATCAACTTTAGAGGTTGATGGACTGATGATGATGTAATCAGTCCATCAACCTTAGAGGTTGATGTACTGAACAAGCCTACTGTGTAGGCGAAACGTTTCAATAATTAAGATACCCAACTGTTGCTCATGTGTCTTAATCAACTTATCGGTATTTACCTTCCCCAGAGTCACCATCGCACAGATACAGAAATAAACGAGTTTTCAGCATGCGAAGTGCCTCTTGCGCGGCGAACTTCTGATCTTGGCCTTAATAGTTGTACAGTGTACACATATCACATAAGTCATCCACTCCTCTCCTTCGGACGTCACTACATTGAGACTGAAGCTTATTACGGCGTTTCTGTTAGACTCGGCTAGAGATTCATGTTTCCCATGAATTCTCTCTTGACTTAAATAGGTTTGTCCTTCAAGTGAAACACTGCTTTAATAAAATGTTTATTGTGTTTTTTGTTTATTGTGTTTTGTAATAACCTAAGTGAGTTAAAATAAGATTGCAGGTATTTAAAACAAATATCCTTAATGTGTTTGTAACAGGTGAATTATAAATTACAAATCTGTACATAGCTGCAACTCCCCCCCCCCTTTTGGGACCTTTGTGTATTCATAAGTATACCTGTGCTACCGTCCAGAGGGTGGATATGAGGTGCATAATTAACTAGCCACTTTGGGTTCAAAATCTATAATTTCTTCGGGATAATATCCACAAGGAAGATACGCTCTTCGGGATAATATCCACAAGGAAGATACGCTCTTCGGGATAATATCCACAAGGAAGATACGCTCTTCGGGATAACATCCACAAGGAAGATACGCTCTTCGGGATAATATCCACAAGGAAGATACGCTCTTCGGGATAACATCCACAAGGAAGATACGCTCTTCGGGATAACATCCACAAGGAAGATACGCTCTTCGGGATAACATCCACAAGGAAGATACGCTCTTCGGGATAACATCCACAAGGAAGATACGTTCTTCGGGATAACATCCACAAGGAAGATACGCACTTCGGGATAACATCCACAAGGAAGATACACTCTTTGGGATAACATCCACAAGGAAGATACACTCTTTGGGATAACATCCACAAGGAAGATACACTCTTCGGGATAACATCCACAAGGAAGATACGTTCTTCGGGATAACATCCACAAGGAAGATACACTCTTTGGGATAACATCCACAAGGAAGATACACTCTTCGGGATAACATCCACAAGGAAGATACACTCTTCGGGATAATATCCACAAGGAAGATACACTCTTCGGGATAACATCCACAAGCAGATACCAACCTTCGGGATAATATCCACAAGGAAGATACACTCTTCGGGATAACATCCACAAGCAGATACCAACCTTCGGGATAATATCCACAAGGAAGATACACTCTTCGGGATAACATCCACAAGCAGATACCAACCTTCGGGATAATATCCATAAGCAAGTGCCAACCATCGGGATGAAACTTCGGAGTCAGCATATCAGTTTACCAGAAACTGGATCACTGGAATTTTAGGGCCATTTATACAAATAACAGTCCAGTCTGAAGAACCGTTTTATTCTAAGCCCTAATTCGAGCTTAAAAATAATAAATCGAATATTAATATCACTGAAATTAGTTTACATTCACGAGGAAGCGCTGAACCTGTAGGAATTTTGACCCAAGGAAGACTAAGAGTGGATCGGAAGCCTTCACAAGCATCGAAGCCCACCCCCCCATCCCCGTCCTCGGAGAATCATACACTGGAATTTATTGGATCGTCGGTCAATGGTGCTTAAAGCTTATCGACTTCACGAGGGTCATTCAGGTTGCAGATTGAACTTTCTCGTTGTTCATGAAAAGACAAGAAGTTCAAACAATAACACTGATTCGAGCTGAACAGAGAGCGACCAATACACACCAGAGAACTCCTAGCTTAGGTTGGCTGCAGAGAACCCAGAGCATCAGTTGGCTCCAGTGAATCTGAACCATTGGTTGGCCCCAGTGAACCTGAACCTTTAGTTGGCTCCAGTGACCCTAAGCTCGATAATTGGTAAGGTCTCGTGGACGGTAACGAGCCCAGGTTTGCTACGACATTAATTAGTGATGAAAAGGTGATTAATACACAATTATCTCTCGCGGACCCTCTCCGCGACCTCCCGCCTAGAGAGAGAGAGAGAGGAGAGAGAGAGAGAGAGAGAGAGAGAGAGAGAGAGAGAGAGAGAGAGAGAGAGAGAGAGAGAGAGAGAGAGAGAGAGAGAGAGAGAGAGAGAGAGAGAGAGAGATTACAAGAAAAACCAGAAAGTCATATTCAGAGAAGCAAGTTTACAGAGAGAAAATATGATAAAAACGGGCTAGAAGAAAGAGAAGTGAGGAACACGTCACTCACTACAGCATAAACATGCTTTACCAAACTGCACATCGAAAGATGCCTAACTGAATAGCTAACCGGCTGAGTGGTTGCTGGAATGACTGCTTGGCTAGCTAGTTGGCTGTCTGACTGGCTAGCTAGCTGGCTGACTGACGTCTTACTACTGAGTACCTACCAAGTTACCACGCGTCCTACACTACTCTTCTAAGTAACGATCCTAGTGTGTGTGTGTGTGTGTGTGTGTGTGCGCTTTACAGGTATCCAAAGTCGTGTAGTTTGTGCAACTATTTACTCTCCCCAGAATCCCTCACTAATGAACTCAATTCATTCTCCATCGCTGGAATTACTCCGAATGCAGAAAAAAAAGGTCTTACGAAAGATTTCCATTTATTCTTTACAATTTTTACTCCCTGAACTGAAGACTACAATATGGCTATCAGCCCTCTTGCCGTCAACGATTATTGGAGTAATGTGAAGGACAGAAAGTCAATATACAATTTACTGTAAACTCGCAAGTTAAAATGCAGTTTACAACTAACCCACAATATCATGGCTGATACAATTCACAACTCACAATACCGTGGCTAGTGCAATTTACATCTAAGCCTCAATACCGTGGCTAGTGCAATTTACATCTAAGCCACAATACCGTGACTGGAACAATTTACAACCCGCAATACCGTGACTGGAACAATTTACAACTAACCCACAATACCGTGACTGGAACAATTTACAACTAATTCACAATACTGTGGCTGGAACAATTTACGACTCACAATACTGTGGCTGGAACAATTTACGACTCACAATACTGTGACTGGAACAATTTACGACTCACAATACTGTGGCTGGAACAATTTACGACTCACAATACTGTGGCTGGAACAATTTACGACTCACAATACTGTGGCTGGAACAATTTACGACTCACAATACTGTGGCTGGAACAATTTACGACTCACAATACTGTGACTGGAACAATTTACGACTCACAATACTGTGGCTGGAACAATTTACGACTCACAATACTGTGGCTGGAACAATTTACGACTCACAATACTGTGGCTGGAACAGTTTACAACTAATTCACAATACCGTGACTGGATCAACTTTTTTATTAACCCACAATAACGTAGTAAGAATTCAAAGCCCACAATGCCGTCTACCTGGAGTCTACCTGGAGGGTATTCCGGGAATCAACGCCCCCGCGGCCCGATCCACGACCAGGCCTCCTGGTGGATAAGGGCCTGATCAACCAGGCTGTTACTGCTGGCCGCACGTAGTCCAACGCACGAACCACAGCCCGGCTGATCCGGCACCGACTTTATCTATCTGTCCAGCTCCCTCTTGAAGGCAGCCAGGGGCCTATTGGCAATTCCCCTTATGCATGGTAGGAGGCTGTTGAACAGTTTTGAGCCCCGGATAGTTATGGTGCTTTCTTTTAGAGTACCAATGGCGCCCCTGCCTTTCATTGGGGGTATTTTGCACCGCCTGCCCAGTCTTTTACTTTCGTAGGGCTAGAAAAAAAAATCATAACGAACCATAATACCATGGTAATATACAACTACTCTACATGTTAAAGAGAAAACTTTAGACGACGTTTCGATCCGTCTTGGACCATCATCAATTCACAGCTTGAAACTTGATAATGGTCCAGGACTGACCGAAAGGTCGTCTGTAGTTCCCTATCCAGAAACAATTTTCTCGCGTTTTTTTGTCACGTCTATAATACTGTTTTTGCTTAACTTGTTTCATTGCTCTTGAAATAGTGCTCTTGTAGCACTGCTCCAATGGCACTGAGTTTGTCGCACTGCTCCTATGGCACTGAGTTTGTCGCACTGCTCCTATGGCACTGAGTTTGTAGCACTGCTCCTATGGCACTGTCCTTTACCACACTGCTTGTGTGATAAACGCTTTATTGCACTACTCGGGCAATTCCCTTGTGTGAGTTTACTCACTTATTTGTGGTTGCAGGGGTCTAGTCACAGCTCCTGGCCCCGCCTCTTCACTGGTCGCTACTGGGTCCACTCTCTTCTTGCTCCAAGACCTTTATCGTACCTTGTGTGTGTGTGTGTGTGTGTGTGTGTGTGTGTGTGTGTGTGTGTGTGTGTGTGTGTGTGTGTGTGTGTGTGTGTGTGTGTGTGTGTGTGTGTGTGTGTGTCTGTCTGTCTGTGTCTGTGTGGTGTTGCTTTCTTCTTCTTTTTCCTCTTCTTCTTCTTCTTCTTCCATTCACTTGAGAATTTTGCCTTGCTGCTCTCATCCTTCAACTGATATCCAACTCTTGCCTGTCTTACACCTCCTCATACGCTCATCCCCGCCCCTCTACACATCTTACAATCTGATCCTATACCAGGAGACAGCTCCCTCTACCGGGACGATACATTGTGATCCTATGCCTCAAACACCACCTTTATGACCATGTTGTCGAATTAGTGCCTTGCGCGGTCGCCATCCTTGCCTCATACACGTCATTTAGTAACCAGTTCTGGGCTCCGAAACGCCCATCCTCGCCTCCAACATATTTTCCCGTTACGACCACCTTTCAGGCCTGGGAGCCCACACAACTTCGTCTCCACCACCTGCCTAGTACCCCCCGGGGTCTTGTAAACGGTGTCCCAACCTTCGTCATCTCCTCTGCGGGGAGGCGCTGGAGAGGGAGGGATGGAACGGGAGGCCTCAGGCAGGGTTGATAAAAAAAATAATACCTGCTCCGTTCGTTCCTCCTTCACATGGGCTAAAGTCATATTAGGAGGGAAAATGAGGCTCAGAAAAGAAGGTACGGGTATGGGAGATATATTGTTAGGCAGAGCACTAGAAGGACAAGCGCAAATTCTAGCGCTTGCACACACAAATGCGACCTTCAAGCATCATCTGAATTACAAAATAACAAGCCAGAAAATATTAAAATGAGAGGCTGCGCAGAGCACAAAGATAGGTCAAAGATTAATGAATAACAAATGCCCCGTCGTTTTCACCTAAGCTGGTCTTTCATGTGGTGAACGTCTGGCCACACCAGCAGCGCTGTTATCGTCTGCTCCAGGTACTAAAGGACAGAGTTTTTATTTGTTTTCTTTAGTGCGGGGAAACGGTTTGGGGGGGGACGGGGGTGTTGTCGTTTATGACCGTCTGCAGAGGCAGTAGTAACCGTTGGATACATTAGCATTCGCTCCCCGTTTTGCGGAGCCATGCAAACATTGTCCTCAGGAAAAATAGCTCGCTGGAAATCGCCTGAACATAACATTCAACCCTTTTCCTTTGCCACCGGCCTATGTGTTTTTCTTTCATACTGCTGCTGCCCCTACGTTATAGGTGTCTATTGACAGCATAGCGAGGGAAGAACAGTCATTTAGGAATAATATATTATTATTATTATTATTATTATTATTATTATCAGAACCTCAACCATAACAGATTCTTCACAAGCTCACAAGGGATCGAGAAGCAGGTGAGTACAATTATAGAACTCATCTGTCTGGAGATTACTGACCGGAAAATCGAGCCTCCATCACTCCTCGTAATAAATGATCCACACGTTTAACGCTTAACAAAAAAAAAAAAAAAAAAAAAAAAAACTCATCACAATGGATCGTACCTTTGCCTGACTCACATCTCAAACATTATTAACATAACTCAAGCATCACATATCAACTCAGTTTATTGTAATTCATTGAAGAAAATCTTTTTTTATTTGAGATTGACGTATTAAATTCATGGGGACGCGTTGAGCTCGTAATGAGAACAGGAAGCAAACAGGTTTGATTCCTGGAACGGGGTGATACTTCACTTCGCTGGACCCGAAGCTTCAAGCACCTCTGATGAAGACTGAACTGTATCTTTAATTAAACCGTTTACGTTCCAGAATGTTATTAAACCATCATCTGTATTCACCATTCCTTTTTTTTTTTCATTCTTCTTGACCTTAGTTTTCTGCAAAGTCATTGAAAGAGAAAGTTCTTTCGGATATTGCAATACCTGCAATGCTGGTAGTAATATCAAAGGGGATTTTTATCTTATTTCTTTAACCTCTATTTATTTAACTCACTTTTTTGTTTAGATTGTCATTACCGGAGGAGAGAGACATCCATCCTTTGACATCTCTCCGCTAATTTATATAATCCGTGATATTCTCTTGTTCCTCCTGCTCTTTCTCTTCCTTTATCACATTATCACTCCTCGCTTCCTCAGCTAACTTTTCTAGTAGGTCTATTCATTAATTTATTTTATGTTTCAGTTAACTTCAATTCTAGTTACTAATATTCACAAATAACCCGCACATAGAAGAGAGGAGCTTACGACGACGTTTCGGTCCGACTTGGACCATTTACAAAGTCACACTAACGAAAAGGAGAGAAAGAGGAAGTAAATGGTCCAAGTCGGACCGAAACGTCGTTGTGAGCTCCTCTCTTCTATGTGCGGATTGTGTATCGTTCCAGTAACGGTATTGCGCCTTTTCTTGTTATCTAGTTACTAACCGTCGACGTCACAACGTTACTCCATATTACTGATTGTCTTGGTCACGAATCCTTTTATTTGCAACTTTTTCTGTTGCTAGATTTGAGATTATTTGTTACCTGGAGGTTACCTGGAGGTTATTCCGGGGATCAACGCCCCCGCGGCCCGGTCCACGACCAGGCCTCCCCATGGACCAGGGCCTGATCACCCAGGCTGTTACTGCTGGCCTCACGCAGTCCAACGCATTTTTTTCCCCACAGTAACCACAGGTACCGCAGCAGCCTCACTTTTTGTTTGCCCTTGTACCTGCAAGGACGTCCTCTCTCTCTCTCTCTCTCTCTCTCTCTCTCTCTCTCTCTCTCTCTCTCTCTCTCTCTCTCTCTCCTGTGATTCATCATCAGCAGTATTTAGTACTCAGGGAGTTTCTGAGCAACAGACTGATAGGAGAAAATACGCAATGTTAACTTGTTTAATATTCATTTTACTCGTTTAATATTTATTAATATCCATACACGTAACAATTCTTATTAAAAATGTACTATTTTGAATGTTTATTAAGATAGAAACACTGAAAGTAAACATTGCCAATACTGTCCTTCACTACTGGAACATGTCAGACCATCAGATCAACTTTCTCTTGATGGGTACAGTGAGCCATTAGATATTTTAATGCCAAAAATATGTAAAACCGGCATTAGTAATGTCTTGTGTTTAATTTCAAAAATATAACGCCAAAATTTCTGGTATCTCAGAAAACTTTATAAGGAACAGATGTGGGATGACACATCTGTTCCTTATAATATTTTCTGAAGTACCAGGAAAAAAGGATTCCTTATTTGTCAGATCCAGGTCAAGCATTTTATTCCCTCCAGTATCGTCTAGTTACTAGAGGGCAGATGAGCGTAAGTTCGAAATAGATTTATTATTATTATTATTATTATTATTATTATTATTATTACATTAAATATCAAAGTGAAGGAGCTAATTCGTAAGTCTATTAATTATTTGTTAAGTATCGGTATTTTTATTGTATAGGTAATGCTCTAAAATCCAGTTGTTTCAAAATAGTCCGGCCAATATTGGGCTTACTGTCTGGACAACAACTAAACGAGGCTGTCAGGCATGAGCCCGACGGGCATCATGCATTGATCCTCACCGTCTACGAAACCTTCGGTCCTGGAAAGTCGACCTCACAGGTTATCCAGTCGGAGGTACTGGCTCCTGCCTGATGCTTCTCGACACACTAGTAGAAGATGAATTAGAGCTGAGTTGACATACTGTTTGCTATACGAGTTGATTTACTGTTATCCCGGTTGATTTACTGTTATAGTTAAGTACTCCCTGGAGGAGTACATTTAAATAGTTGTTTGATATATTTCTTGAGAAATTCTCAGCCGATCGGTTTCAAATCTCAAACTGGTTCTCTGTAAACAGGGGGAAATTTATGCGACTATTGGAAGTGTATGCGCCCTTTGGTTATTTTTTAAAATAGACCACATTCCTGGATCTGATTTCCATATGATAATTTGGAAAAAATTCCTCTGATCAACTTTCAGCTTGCAATTCTAGTTTAACCTACATAGAATAAGACTGAAAATTGTTATCATAGTGTGTAGATGCTAGGATAACGTTTTCGGGCCTCACCCTTGCGGCCTCAGTCTTTAAAGTCTGATACGAACTCTGAACAGTCTGGCACCTAACAAGCTTAGCTTTTGTAAGTAAACTTTTCTCGTTTTCCAGAAGCAATTAATAAATTTGGATAAGTGAATTCCAAGCTTTCTCAAGCTTAAACCTGAACGAAACATTGTCTAAAACGTTGTTTCGTATTGCATATCTTATAGGCTTATTGCCCTAGTCGTGCCCTAGCGCTAGCCCTAGCCGTGCAGCCAGCAGTAACAGCCTCGTTGATCAGGCCCTGATCCACCAGGATGCCTGGTCGTGGACCGGGCCGCCGGGGCGATGATCCTCGGAATACCCTCCAGGTAGACTCCAGGTAGCCACCAAGAATTCTTGAATTATATTTGTTCATGTGAAACACTCAGCCCGAGTGAGTCTCAGTCATTCCATCCTCCAGTTGTTAGATACGATACCCACCTACCACTTGTACGAAGAGTAATCGATTGCAAGACATACAATACCAAACTACCTCTTGTAGCTTGTAGCAAGAATTATGAGTCGCTAGACAGATACGATACCCTCCTCTCTCTAGCAAGAGTAATCGATTTTCAAATATATTCTTCTTTCAACACTCCAGCCGTATCCCACCGAGGCGGGGTGGCCCAAAAGGAAAAACAAAAGTTTCTCCTTTTACATTTAGTAATATATACAGCCCCTAATAGTAATATATACTAGCCCCTTGCTCCCGGCATTTTAGTCGCCTCTTACAACACGCATGGCTTACCGAGGAAGAATTCTGTTCCACTTCCCCATGGACGTAAGAGGAAATAAACAAGAACAAGAACTAGTAAGAAAAAGAAGAAAACCCAGAAGGGTGTGTGTATATATATGCTTGTACATGTATGTGTAGTGTGACCTAAGTGTAAGTAGAAGTAGCAAGATGTACCTGAAACCTTGCATGTTTATGAGACAGAAAAAAGGACACCAGCAATCCTAATATATATATATATATATATATATATATATATATATATATATATATATATATATATATATATATATATAATAAACTTTTTGAGGTGCGCAAGGGAGTGTGGAATGTCGTTCTATAAATTTTAGACCACGCGTCGCCAGAAGATAGGGCAGTTCGGACGGAAACTAGTCTTTTTTATTATTCTTGGGCTCGGGATAACTGCTGGAGACGTTACAGTCTTTCCTTTGTTAAACTTGAACTCCTCTAGTTAGAGTTAGAAATAATTACGATAAATCCCAAAAAAACGTCATAGATGTGATAAACAATAAAGATTATCCTCATTTTTTAGAAGACAAAAAGCTTGTAAACGTTTTGCATAAATAAAACTGACTTGGTTAGATTGCTAAGTTAATTAGTTGTGTTTGAAGCCTATAGACTGCAAGTAGGTCATTAAGGCTGTAATTCACCTGGACAGTACAAAGACATGTACCTTCCCATGCAGTCGCCTATAAAGTTTCCATATTACGTTGATTTAAATGAATTTCGTTTCGCCTGTTATCACTTACCCTCCTGCTAACACAGCTCCAGAGGCTCCGGCAGCTTTGATAACACAGGATAGACTGTTTCATCAACCATAACAATCTATCAACTCTTCCCGAATACTTCATAATGTTCTGCTTAGAGGGAAACGTTGTCCAGACGTTGCACTAACCAGGAATAACCTGCCTGACCTGATTTGTCAAACAGGGACACTGTAGACCCGGTTAGACTAACTGCAAAGAAAAACCTTTAGATAATGTTACGCTCAATACTGAAAGAAATGTCCCGAATAGAAGCTAGTTCCGCACATTGTGTTATTATGCCTATAACTGTGGGTGTTACTCCTTTGCCTCCTCCCCTTCACTAGCGCATTCTCGTCGCTGCCAGTGGTACCGGTGCCCAGGAGGGAGGCAGGGAAAGGCTGAAGTTCCAAAAATTCCATCAGCCCCCATATAACAATAATAATAAATTATTATTATTAACGCTACCCCAAGATAGGTTCTCTGGCCCCCTTTTCCAACCGATTTGCCACTTCTAGACCCTCGTGTATAAAACGTCTGGAGCCACCCCTTGCAGCCGCCGCTGTAGCTCTGTCTTACACCGCCAAGCTACAGGAAAACCTGATAGCCTAGTTTTTGTTCATCTGGTTCAGTTTAACGAGTTTTTTAAGACTGATTTTTATATACGTGAGAAAGCCTTCTCCCAAATGCGTGTAATTCAGTAATTATATTTTGAGAAACATGGGCACAAATGCACTATATAATAATAATAATAATAATAATAATAATAATAATAATAATAATAATATTATTATTATTATTATTATTATTATTATTATTATTATTATTATTATTATTATTACTGAATAATAATATTATTCAATACCAATCTTTCAGAAACGAGTATTAATTAAAATGCCCAACAGGAAGCAATGAACAAGTAAACTCGAGTAATTACACCAGGTACTGGAGTTTCTAATGCATTGACATTTTACCAGGATGTGACATTCCAGCAGCCACTGGAGGCTCTGATACACATTCATGGCAACACGCCCCTGAACGCGACGCGCCGCAGTCGGCTAACATGCGGGCTCCTACTTTCACAACTAGGTGAGGTGGGTAGTGAGGGTGTAAGGTTAACTTACCTCTATGTTTCACTGGTTCGGATGTTTGGTTCGATTTCTCGGCCTTTCTGCTGTGAGAACTTTAGATACTGAGTACCCCTTGGTTTACAAGTTTCAAGACGATCAGTTGCGAGAGGCTAACTGGTGAAGGGCTGCTGACCCAACGAATTAAGCCTAGCCTCCTCTTATTAGGATCGAACCTATAATTACCTCGCATTTCAAAAGACGCTGTATTATCCCTACGAATTTAGCGCTTACCTATGAATAATAATAATAATAATAATAATAATAATAATAATAATAATAATAATAATAATAATAATAATATAATAATTAGGTAAGGTTCGTCAGGAAACAGGATGTGTTACCGGTCCACCTCTTTAAAAATTATAGTCATAGTTATAACCATTTAATCTGGAAGTAATAATAATAACAATACCTTCATCTCCTTTTGCAGAAACATCCCTGTCAGTCCAGTTTTTTTCACAACCGAGGGAAAAAATGGCAAAAAAAAAAAAGCCATATCCTATCATCAAGATTTAACGGTGTCAGATAAACAAACTGACACTAATCAACACTAATTACAAACAACTGACAAACTATGTTTCCCTTACCCTCCCACCCACCAATCAACACTCACTAATATCTGGCAGGTGACTGACACCTGATACATCAGGCAATCAACTCGCACCTGTCATATATGGCTGAGCGACACCTGCAATATCCGCCAATCAAGAGGTTCTCTCTCACTCCAGCACCGTATATCCTACTCCTTGCCTGCTTGTTGACGAGGCTACATCGTGCTTCAATAAACGCGTGTACCATGCTATTTGGTAAAGTCAGTAGTGTACTGTGCCGCTTGTTAAGGTCACTGAGGTGCCATGTCATTCGGTGAGGCAACGAGGTATCAGGTCATTCGTTTAAGTCATTAGCGTACCATAACACTGCTTATTTCCTTCGTGCCAGTAGAGAATTAAAAAACTTCGCTTATTTCACATATAATAATAATAATAATAATAATAATAATAATAATAATAATAATAATAATAATAATAATTATAAAGGAAAATTATCTTTTCCTAATTAAAGAGAGAGAGAGAGAGAGAGAGAATCAAATATTTGCTTACCACCACAGTCAACATTTCATAAGGACGACCACATCCCGTACAAAAAAAAAAAAAAGACTAGTATGTCCAGTGACTGGCCAGTATCACAGGATATCATATATATATATATATATATATATATATATATATATATATATATATATATATATATATATATATATATATATATATATATATATATATATATATATATATATATATATATATATATATATATATGATGTGTGTGTGTGTGTGTGTGTGTGTGTGTGCATCTCTTTTCGTATTGAGGGGTTTATTTTAATCTTCATTTTATGGATAAGGGTATTCTTGACTGGATTTGAACGATAACGAACGATCTATGCACCAAAAACTAACACCCTCAAGAACAACCTGCTACAACGAACAACAGTTTGTGACAATCCAGAGAGAGAGAGAGAAAGAGAGAGAGAGAGAAAGAGAGAGAGAGAGAGTGAGAGAGAGAGACAGAGAGACAGAGACGACTATAACCCAAATGTAAAGGTCAAGGAGAAACAGGTTGATTGTACTTGGGGTACAAGAACAAGAAATTCCCCTCTGAATTATTGCAGAGAAAAACAAGTCTGAGGTCGCTCAAGTAAGCACACCGCTGGGTGGTGCCGGGCCACTCTGCCACTTGCCCGACACCATTCATCAGTTTGAAGCATATTGGCCCAACACTAGTAAATTTCGAAATTTATCCAAGTAGTTTATTATTATTATTATTATTATTATTATTATTATTATTATTATTATTATTATTATTATTATTATTATTATTATTATTATTATTACTGTAATCCCAACAAAGCTAAAATATATATATGTAAACAATAAATATATCACTACTAACAATCACTATTAATTACTCTTCCCTCGTAGGTAAACAGACATCGCTACAACGTTTTAGCCACGAGCGTAACATTTTTTTTTTTTTTTGAAAGAACTTGGGTGAAGCCTTGTTGTACCAGTGAAGACATCCATGTTTTTAGTGTCTATCACTTGTTGGCGTTACAGCTTTAATGGGTATGTTCTCCCTAATCCGTAGTTCAGGTGACGATATTCTTGTGGAATATGTGTTATTGATAAAAGGTCATTTGATTTAGCGTTATTTAATAAGCAATGAGGCATGTAGATTGTTTGAAGTATCTAGTACGTGTGTGTGTTAATAACGTATGCATTTATTCCTCCTGTATTTTCTTCTAATAACGGGCACCAGTGAGCTGAATCTAGTTACTGTAGTGCTACATTTTTGTCGGTTCACCGTGGAGATAAAGCTTCCGGCTTCGAGATATAACCATTCACATTCAACCGCTGCTAGATACGCCATATGTACCGCATGTCATTTTCCAACAGATTTTCTAATGCCAATATATATTAATATTCGTGTGTTTATGATTATCTACTTGTATAAATGTACCGTAGATATAGGGTTCAAGCTGCAGCTTCTGGGACCGTCTTCTAGTTTTTTACTAGTTGAAGATAGCTTTCCCTTCATAAACTGATAAATGATTCATTTTTACATTGCCATAACACAGAGTGAGTGTTTAATGACTTCCCTATCATCTATTCGGGTGTTCACCTTCCCTCTGTGTCCTCTTCTCTTTGTCCTTTGAAGGCTGGATAGACTGTGTCCTTCACCCTGGTCCCTACCGGTTCTTCTTCGTCTTAGTCCCTTAAATGTATGTTCCCGCTTTGCTTCAGTCTGTTTCTCTCGGTGTTGCCCTTCTGACCATTGTTGCCTGGTTGTTTGCATCATACTCTTCTGTGGATCTCCTGGAAGCGACAGCTACACTGGATTCTCTCATGGTTGACGTTCCAGCTCTGTGGTTTGATTATTTCTCATATTTAGTGATTTCTTAACTGAAGCACCCGTTCTCCTGTATCAGAGGAAAAAAATCTCTTCTCTGTCCTTTTATTCCTTGCTCAGCCATGTGACACGTCCCTGGAAATAATCCAGCAGTCTGCCACATTATTGCTGGAAAACTACAGACAAGCGTTTCCTTCAGCACCGTTTTTCGTCTGTTTGCAATCGTTGCTATATGCTCTTCATGGTGATGTTGCTATAAAAGTCTTCTACATTCTTCTTAAATATTCTTTCTGATTTTAAATGTAGTTATCGCGGCGCCTCTACTATCAGCTATCGAGTGAATTTTCAGCGTCTTCGGTGTCTATGAGTAAATTATGTTTGTTTTGCCTCTGGGAGCCACTTTACTTAGCATGCCCCTGGACACTTGTTATTTTATCTCCCCTTCCCTCGAGCCTAAATCAAGTCTATGTGTATTTACTTTTTGTGCGCACACTGCACAATTGCTCCATGTTCCAATTTTAATCTGAAGTATGTCAGGTTTTTTTTTTTTTTTTTTTTGTCATTTGTGTATTCCAAAGTCATTTTGAAGGTCAGAAATATAAAAGACGAGTTTTTTACAACTGTATTTATGTGACTTGAAACTGGTATTACGTTGGCTATTTTCCAGTTGTTTGGTAGTTTGGCATTTCCGAATACCATTATGGTTGCAGGGGTCAAATAATAGCTACTAGGTCCACTCTCTCCCTGCTCCATGAGCCTTATCATACCTCTTCTTAGTGAAGTGTGTGTGTATATGTGTGTGTATGTGTGTGTGTGTGTGTGTGTGTGTGTGTGTGTGTGTGTGTGTGTGTGTGTGTGTGTGTGTGTGTGTGTGTATGTGTGTGTTTACCTGGAGTTTACCTGGAGAGAGTTCCGGGGGTCAACGCCCCCCGTGTATGTTCCCTGTGATTCATCTGAGTCGTCAGTTTTCATCTGTGACCCCTTGTTGCCGTCTCCCACCTCTGAAACATCCTCTCTCCGTCTACCTTGTCGATTCCTCTCAGTATTTTATATGCCGTTATCATATCCCCCCTATCTCTCCTGTAATTCAGTGTCATCAGGTCGATTTCCCTTAACCTCTCCTAGTAGGACATGCCCCTTCGCTCCGGGACTAGTCTTGTTGCAAACCTTTGCACTTTCTCTAATTTCCTTACGTACTTGGCTAGGTGTGGTGCTGCATACTCCAATATAGGCCTAACATACACGGTGTACAGAGTCCTGAACGATTCCTTACTGAGATGTCGGATTGCTATTCATAGGTTTGCTAGGCGCCCATATGCTGCAGCAGTTATTTGGTTGATATGTGCCTCAGGAGATGTGCTCGGTATTATACTCACCCCAAGATCCTTTTCCTTGAGTGAGGTTTGCAATCTTTGGTCCCCCAGCCTGTACTCTGTCTACGGTCTTTTTTTTTTGCCCTTCTCCAGTCTTCATGACTTTGCACTTGGTGAGGTTAACCTCCAGTAGCCAGTTGCTGGACCAGGCCTGCAGCCTGTCCAGATCCCTTTGTAGTTCTGCCTGATCCTCATCCGATTGAATTCTGCTCATTAACCTCATATCATCTGCAAACATGGATACTTCTGAGTCGATCCCTTCCGTCATGTCATTCACATATACCAGAAACAGCACCGGTCCTAGGACTGACCCCTGTGGAACCCTGCTCGTCATAGGAGCCCACTCTGACACCTCGCCACGTACCATGACTCGTTGTTGCCTCCATGTCAGGTATTCTCCGATCCATTGCAGTGACAATTGTGTGTGTGTGTGTGTGTGTGTGTGTGTGTGTGTGTGTGTGTGTGTGTGTGTGTGTGTGTGTGTGTGTGTGTGTGTGTGTGTGTGTGTGTGTGCGTGTGTACCTTGCAATCGTTCGTGAGGTTTTTATGTTAGTATGTATATGTTAAGTGTGTGGATGTTGGATGTTTGGTCATCCTTGCGAACGTGTCTGGGATATTTACTGGCGTGAAACTAACCTGAGTCAACTCCAATGAATAACGTAGCTTTGAAATAACGTTAATAATAATAATTATAATAATTAATATTATTTTTTTATTTCAACAAGTACACGATACAACTTATACAGACCATAGCTGACATCAGTGACATACTATATAGAAAGTCCCTTGTTATGCAGAGCATTTCGGGAAAATAAGGTTAAATTTGTCCCTAGGATGCAACCCAAACCAGTCGACTAACACCTAGGTACCTATTTACTGCTAAGTGAACAGGGACAGCAGGTGTCTGAAGGAAACACGCCCGATGTTTGCACACATACCGGGGAACGAGTCACAGACCTCATTGTGTGAGCTGAATGCGCTATCCACCGAGCTACGGGACGTGTATGGAACAGCGCATCTAAAAAATACGTGTATAATTTACGTGTATACGTGTATAAATAAAGCGTATAATTTATTCGCCGCCAGTATTAACAAGTAGGGAAGTATCATGATTTACGAAATAAGAAAATAGAGAAAACACCTTAATTTATTTTATACAGAAAGTTGTTTCCTTGGTAAGTTATGCTAGCAGGAACTTGAAGTTAGACGAAAACAAATTATTGATTGTTGCGAGAATACGAGATAAGCCGGAGAGACAGGAGAGAAGTCTCTCAAGAGGAGACGTCTTGGCTACCACCAGCTCGAGAGAGAGAGAGAGTTCGGAGCATCCGTCGTTAGTTTTTGTCTCCTCTGTTCCTTTTGACTTGAGGACCTCCCTGAAGTGGCCTCACCCTCTGCTCCTCCTTCACGGTCCACGGAGCACCACGCCTTACATGGTCAAACTGACCCACCCAACACACCTCACCACCCGCGCCTACACACCACACCCGCGCCCTCATCTCCACACGTTCACACGCGCGGGCGGGCGCCCACGTACATGCGGTAGGCACCCCATCATCCCCTCACATACACACACAGACACACACACACACACACACACACACACACACACACACACACACACACACACACACACACACACACACACACACACACACACACACACACACACACACACACACACACACACACATACACACACACACACACACATACACACACTCACACACACACTCACACAGAGTCTGGTCTGACAATTGGCTCCTTAAGTTTAACTCTGGCAAGTGCAAAGTCATGAAGTTTCGGGAAGGGCAAAGAAGACCTCAGACGCCTCTCAGGTTCTGAGGGCAAAGGCTGGAAACCTCACTCAAGGAGAAGGACCTTGGGGTGAGCATTATACCGAGCATGTCACCTTAGGCGTACATCAACTAAATAGCTGCTGCAGCAAATGCGCATTTGGTAAATCTAAAATTAGAATTTTAAATATCTAGGCAAGGAGTCATTCACGACACTGAACACCTTGCGCGTCAGGCCTATGTTGGAGTAAGCAGCCCCAGTATGTAACCCACACCTGGTCAAGCATGTCAAAAAATTGGAGAAAGTGCAAAGATATATAACGCAACTAGTCCCGGAGCTAAGGATTATGTCCTATGAGGAGAGGTTAAGGGAACTCAAACTGATGACACTGGAGGACAGGAAGAACAGGGGAAATATGATAACAACGAACAAAATACTGAGAGGAATTGACAAGATGAATAGGGACAGACTGAATGACGGGAAACAGAAACAAGAGGACACACATAGAAGTTGAAAACACAAATGAGCCATAGTGACGTTAGGATGTATTTCTTCAGCCTTAGAGCAGTCAGGAAGTAGAGCGACTTGGAGACTGAAGCGGTAGAAACAGGGTCTATACATAGCTTTAAGAAGAGGTACGAAAAGGTTTTCGAAACCGAAAGCTCTTGACCCCATCCTGCGAAAAGACGGGGTCAGGAGCTGAGATTTGACCCCTGCAACCACATACAGGTGAGTACATACAGACGAGTGCACACACACACACACACACACACACACATACACCAAAGACAGGATGTTCCAGAGATGGGACACAGCAACAAGGGGACACAGTTGGAAGTTGAAGACACAGATGAATCACAGGGATGTTAGGAAGTATTTCTTCAGCCACAGAGTAGTCAGCAAGTGGAATAGTTTGGGAAGCGATGTAGTGTAGGCAGGATCCATACATAGCTTTAAGCAGAGGTATGATAAAGCTCACGGTTCAGGGAGAGTGACCTAGTAGCGATCAGTGAAGAGGCGGGGCCAGGAGCTTGGACTCGACCCCTGCAACCTCAACTAGGTGAGTAACTAGGTGAGTACACCAGCCCGAACCTCACAAACATACACGCCCAACATCACACACACACACACACACACACACACACACACACACACACACACACACACACACACACACACACACACACACACACACACACACACACACACACACACACACAGAATCGTTCAAGACACTGTACACTGTGTGCGTCAGGCCCATACTGGAATATGCAGCACTTGTCTGGAACCCACACTTGGTCAAGCACGTCAAGAAATTATAGAAAGTACAAAGGTTTGTAACAAGGCTAGTTCCGGAGCTCAGGGGAATGTCCTACGAAGAAAGGTTGAGGAAAATCGGACTAACGACATTGGAGGACAGGAGAGTAGGGGAGACATGATAACGACATACAAAATACTGCGTGGAATAGATAAGGTGAACAGAGACAGGATGTTCCAGGGATGGGACACAGAAACAAGGGGACAAAAAAGGAAGCTGAACACTCAGACGAGTCACAGGGATGTTAGGAAGTATTTCTTCAGTCATAGAGTCGTCAGGAAGTGGAATAGCCCAGCAAGTGATGTAATGGAAGCAGTAACCATACATAGCTTTAAGACGATGTATGACAAAGTTCAGGAAGCAGAGAGAGAGAGAGAACCTAGCACCGATCAGTGAAGAGGCGAGGCCAGGAGCTGAGTCTCGACCCCTGCAACAATAATTAGGTGAGTACAATTAGGTGAGTACAGAGGAACTGACAAGGTGGATAAGGACAGAATGTTTCAGGATGTGACAGAACAACAAGGGGTCACATCAGGAAGTTGAAAACTCAGATGAGTCACAGAGATGTTAGGAAGTACTTCTTCAGTCATAGAGTTGTCAGGAAATGGAACAGCCTGGAGAGTAATTTAGTGGAGGCAGGATCCATACATAGCCTTAAGAAGAGGCATGATAAAGCTCATGGAGCTGGGAGAGAGTGGACCTAGTAGCGACCAGTGAAGAGGCGGGGCCAGGAACTATGAATCAACCCCTGCAGCCATAATTAGGTGAGAACACATGCACACCAAAAAAAAAAAAAAAAACTTATACAAACAGCACTCCCATGCTCTGGACACACACACAGGTGTGGTCAGTGCATATCACTCCCGTCTTCACACCTCCATTATCTCCTGCACCAAATTTGACATTCCTTCAACATAAACAAGTATCTTCCACGACGATGCCTTAGCAGTAAACTGTAGCTCACAAACTTACATGTCCTTCTTCATTAATATTTGTATATTCATACATACTCATGACACAAAGATACATGCCAACGACAATGCCATATAATAATAATAATAATAATAATAATAATAATAATAATAATAATAATAATAATAATAATAATAATAATAATAATAATAATTAATAGTTGTTTTGACAATATTAATTTCGGACTTCAAATTCTTTATTGGGCCTTTTACTAAAAACTTATATTGATTAAATCAGTGAGATGGAGCTTCCTTTGGAGAGATAAGTGAGGCTATTTAACTTTTCCGGGTAGTCCTGTGCTAAATTCTACTTAATTTACTACTCAACAACAATTGTAAAAATTTGAAATTTTATGCGAGGTTTAATTAAAATTTATCAGATCTACCCCTAGTACGTACTTCCATCTTCCTTTCTATCACCTGGCCGCAGTCTTTCTTCATGAATGCTTCGAGAACCTCACTCAAAAAACTACACAGAGGGTGTTCCGGGGCTCGACGCCCCCGCGGCCTAGTCCTTGACCAGGCCTTCCACACAGCCAAGATATTAGGAAGCAGTCTCCGTGGCGTCATGCACAGGAACCCGGGTGAACACATTTGCAAATGTAGTCACCATTATCAATGTTCAACAGAGGTTGAGGTTCATCTGTGTGTACTTACCAGTGTCCTCCATCAGCCGATGGAACGAGTGACATACCAGAAATTAGCTTCATTCTACACCACAGACACCTTCGCAAAGTTCCAGGGACCTTTCTCAGTGGTCACGACCTTCATCCAACCTCTTGTTCTCAGAGACACTTTGTACACATCCAAGGAATTAGTCAGCAGATTCCAAGACAGCAACAATATATTGCATCCCTCCCTCTCCCTCCCAATGTTTTTCCAGGGATAAACCGCAAACTTACATCTCTGCGTTCCAGCAGCCATTGGAAGGGCACAGACAGACATAGACCAGAGGATCTTAGCATCAATCTTCACCAGGGACACCACTGTGTAGATACAGAAATAAAGGCATTTTGAACTTGCAAAATCCCTCTTGCTCGGCAAACTCCTCGTCCTGACCTGTACATTTGTTCACGTCACCCGCACCTCTCCTTCGGTCATCATTCTTCCTATATATTCACGTGTTTCTTGTGCACACTCTATGAAGTTAAAGAAAAACTCGGTCTCCAAGAAAAACGTTTTAATAAAGCGTCCACTCTGTTTTATTTTGCACTAAAAATATTAATAACAAGAAAATCACAAAACAATAACAATAATTTTAATGAAAATGTCCAAAAAGCAATAATAAAAGTAATAATAATAATAATAATAATAATAATAATAATAATAATAATAATAATAATAATAATAATAATAATAATAATAATATGCATCATATTATATTTTCCATAAAAGTCTACAAGTAGTGCAAGTATGTGTCAAGAGGCTGTTTGATACCTTTTACGAGAAGTTGATAATTATACCATGTCAGAGGTTGTAAAAACTGGAACCTTACAAGAGGCAAAGTAGTCCATTGAAGTTTTACATTAATGACGGGCTTTAGCAGCCCATTCAAGGCCATGTACACCTGGAGGTGTGTATATCTCAACATATATACAACAGGAGGTGTGCATCTCTCAACGTGTACAATGGGAGGTGTGTATCTCTCGCGTATCTGTGTATCTCTGCGTGTAAACACCGAAGGTATAACTTTCACTGTACGTACACAAGGAGGAGTGTATCTCTCAATGTACATACAATTAGAGTTTACTGTAGCCACTACTTTAGGCATTAAAGTATCCTTGACTGGTGGTGTAAACGTGATATAAACGCTTAATAACCCTCATGTAGCCGATAAGCTTCAAACCTAATAAACCAACCAACCTTCCCATTATCGCATTACGAGTGATAATCACCTAGATCTGAACGGTTCCTGTTACTCTCGCTGCAGTACTCATTGATGTTAGGTTTGTTTAATTTGTGCATTGTTGACTAAATAAATGTTTTTACATTTTTACGTAACGTAGCCTAACCCAAATTAACCAACCCAAACCCAGTTTAACTTAACGCTACCTAATCTAACCAAGCCTAGCTTAAAGGTGAGAAAAATAGGATTTGTAATTATTCAGTAGTGCCTCCAGGATCACCACTTTCTGGGCTTTTTTCTTGACACATTTCTTGATCCAGTGAAGCAATATTCTCTCAGATTTATTCTTACAATTAAAAAATGTACTTTCCATCTCTCCTTTTTTCCAGCTTTATCTCTGTTACCTTGTTTTAAAACACACACTTGTGTGTAAATCCAGTTGCATTCACCCATTTGTTTCTACTTGAGATGAGCTCTAGCTCTTAGGCCCTGGCATTGCTCGTCGTCGCTGCCATTTGGACTTCGTTATAACTAATTTTGGAATAACCACCAATAAATCACTTCTTTTTGTAGACCACTTGTAAGGATTTTTTTTTTTTTACTACTGCGCCTTGGACCTGAATATCTCCATACTTCCAAATTTGGTAATTTAATTGTAAGTGACTATTGTTCATAAATGTTTCTAAAAAAAAGTGTTTCAGGCATGACTGTAACATTTTTTTTTTCAAATGCCAGGCAAAAACTTAATAAAATTATCAATAACAGAATCAGAATCAATTTTGTGTGGATTTATTCTTACAGTGACCTCGAAGCGCGTGATAAAAAAAAAGAAACCCAGTGAGTTAGTCGCAACAGGTTAGGTTAGGTTAGGTTAGGTTAGGCTGCGTAAGGTTAGGTTAGGTTAGGTTAGGTTAGGTTAAGTTAGGTTAGGTTAGGTTAGGTTAGGTTAGGTTAGGTTAGATTAGGTTAGGTTAGGTTAGGTTAGGTTGCGTAAGGTTAGGTTAGGTTAGGTTGCGTAAGGTTAGGTTAGGTTAGGTTAGGTTAGGTTAGGTTAGGTTAGGTTAGGTTAGGTTAGGTTAGGTTAGGTTTAGTTAGGTAAGGGCTCTGGTGGCCTGGTGGTTAACGCTCTCGCTTCACACGGTGAGGGCCTGGGTTCGATTCCCAGCCAGAGTAGAAACATTGGACGTGTTTCTTTCCACCTGTTGTCTATGTTCCCCATCAGTAAAATGGGTACCTGGGTGTTAGTCGACTGTTGTGGGTCGCATCCTGGGACACTGACCTAAGGAGGCCTGGTCACAGACCGGGCCGCGGGGGCGTTGACCCCCGGAACTGTCTCCAGGTAAACTCCTCTCCAGGTAAGGTTAGGTTAAGTTAGGTAAGGTTAGGTTAGGTAAGGTTAGGTTAGGTTAAGTTAAGTTAGGTTAGGTTAGGTTAGGTTATATTATGTTAGGTTAGGTTAGGTTCGTCAGGAAATAGGACAAGTGCTTCCTGACGCGGGTCTTAGTTATCTGATGACCCGCCGCTGGAACTTTTAGTCATCTGCCCGAAGCCTTTCGCTGGCTTACCGGTCCACCCCTTTAAAAATTAGAGTTCTTATATATACTTGATGCTCTCCAACAGCCGATCGTGACCGGGGAGGCTCGCCTCTCTAGGCCAGCCTTAGTTATTTCCAGGGATAGTGCAAATCCACCCCCCCCCCCCAAAAAAAAAAAAAAAGAAAAAAAAGATAAGGAATATGTTGTGTATATGCGATTTGTTCCATAAACAGACTTTTGAATGTTAGATAAAAGGACACAAATACAACTAATGTGACATTTTAAAGACATTTTAATGTGGCAACATTCTGTTACATTAGTAGTACTTGTGCCCTTTTACCTAACATATTGTCGGTAATTCTACCAAAATTAATGCAGACTTTTGAATGGTTAAAAATAGTGAAGTTATGAATGACAACAAGTTTCTTAAATTTTCCTTATAATTAAAAAAGTCTTTTTTTATTTGTACATTTAGAAATTTGTATGAAGGAAGGAGGAGAAGGGGACGTAGATGAAGACCAAGTGCGATAGGGAGGGAAGGGAGACTCAGAATAGGTGAAGAACCTACTTTCGGACTATCCCCAAGTGGTTACAGAATAATAATAATATTCACAGACGTGGTCTGGAGTTTTACGTCTCACTATCCGCGAGTTCAAGCCCAGCCCGTGGTATGGTTTAGTAACATCGTAGATTTAAGACACAGCAAGACTGCCACCAGACAGGTAGGAAGAGTCACATTTTGATGGCACATCCAACAACAACAGTTCCTTGAGGCTACGGCTACTACTACCCGGTCTCTGCTGGGCTATTAGTATATATGAAACACTGCGCTTCTAGTTGATATATATCTAACCAAAACATACACTTTGTCAACCTATTTATTTTGGCACCTAAGATCATTATGTCCTGAGATATCCTCAGCACGGGTGGAAAAGTTGGATATGTTTCCTTAAACCTGCTGCCCTTGTTCACCTAGCAGTAAGTAGGTACCTGGGTGTTAATCGAGTGTTGTGGGTGGCATCCTGGTGGGTGATTGTATACCTTAAATAGTGATGGATTTTGAAATTAATTAAGGATAACAACTCTTTGCTTGTAAAACTGATTTGCAAAAATAATAAACGAAAATTTTTTCACTAATGTTCATGAAATGTCTAAATATTTCGTACATAACATAAATACTGCATATTCAATAAGTATTCCTACTTCAACTACTGTAGAATTTTAGATATTGCCCTATAAAATTAATTTTTAGAAAGGTGGACGGGTAAGCCAGTGTAAGGCTTCGGTCATATGACCAAAAGCTCCAATGGTGGGTCATCACGCATCTAAGATCAGCGTCAGGAAACACTTGTCCTGTTTCCTGACAAATCTTCCTTAGTCTATCCTTAGACAATGCTGTATTGGGCGAGTTTCCTGGGCAACCGCTACTCATTAAGCAGGTGTAGGAGTGCCATCGCTGAATAGGCATTACAGGTGTGGGAATAACAGGTGTGAGAATAGCAGGTGTGGGAATAATGCTCAGCTAATCCTTGTCTGATCATACATAACAGATGTTACCCTACATAATATGTAGAGGGGCAAAGTGCTGGGATCATATTGTTCCAGCTCACCCTAAACCCTCTTCAGCTCCCGAAACTCTTTCCCCACTGTAACTTCAACTCCTGCAACTTGTCCTTGCACTACTCCAGCTGGCAGGTGGGATGACCAAAAGCCTGACCGGACCGAGCCGTGATCAGCTGGTGGAAGATGGAGCCGCCACCACATCCTTAAACTGATTGACCCCGCACGGATTTAGCGCTTCGTGAAATACATTCCTGTATAACTCCTGTTGTTATTCTTCAGCTCCTTCATGCCCTTCTAGCTTTCTCTTCTACATTCTAGTTTGCCACCCCACCAGTACCTCTTCCTCTTCCTCCTCTTCCTCCTCCTCCTCCTCCTCGTCCCCCCTCCTCATCCTCATCCTTCAACTCCTCCATCCTTTCCCAAAAATGTTCCTTTAACTTTTTTATTTCCTTCTCTTCTGCTCTTTCTCATTTCCATCATCATTATCACCTATTATTCTTCTCCCTTATCATTAAAGACATTTTCCGCATATCAGTAATATATAGCACAAATTCTCTCCGACTTTTGGGCCATTATCTAAATTTACACCAAGGCTGCTCCGAAATATACGACTCGGCAAGCGCGTCCATCATTTTTTAGCCGATGGCATGTAAATTCTCACTCAACCATGTGTTCTGATTGGGTCGGCTGCTGCTCCTCTGCGTTCTGATTGGATGTTGTTGTCCTGGCCGTTTGCTGCAGACCATGAACACATTAAAAAGGAAAATATATAAAAAAAATAGATATACTACGATACACTCGTGGTGGCGAGTAGTTAAAATGTAAACAGCGTTATGATGACGCGAAGTGTGGAAGGCTATGTGGACGTCTGATGAAGTGCGTCTCAGTGAATGTGATAATAATGTGGATCATAAGTGAATAACGTGATCTCTCTGATAGTTGGTGGTGGAGGATTTATTATATCTGGATGGGCGAGGAGAGGAACATGGTTCGTAGTAGAGGATTGTTTATATCTGGATGGACGAGGAGAGGAACATAGTTGGTGGTAGAGGATTGTTTATATCTGGATGGACGAGGAGAGGAACATGGTTCGTAGTAGAGGATTGTTTATATCTGGATGGGCGAGGAGACGATCATTAAATTATGTGTAGTTTTGGGAAAATAATTCTACAGCAATCATTATTTTGGAAAAAATAGGAAAAACTGTAAAAATAAGACAGTAGGAAAGGCAGGAAAACCACAAGAAAAAAAGTAACAAAGGAGGAGAACAGAAAGGAATAAGAAGGTAGAAGTGTAGTTCCAATAGAGAGAAAACGCCATTCAGCCCTGACCCTGTATTTCGTTCAGCGTAAGTGTGTGTGTGTTACGTGAGAAGGTCAATTGAGGCATCCCTCACATGATTGGCGTACAATCCTGCGCCCTCATCGCTGCCCTTGTGCTCAAGTGGACAACACACTGCGCTTGCAACACTACACCCTTTAGTTCAATCCCCTGTCTGCCATTCACAGCACCTTGCAACATTTCTCTGAATGATGCCGCCTCGTTTTTTTTTTTTGTGCTGTGGCTGTGTGGGTGGGAGTGAACTCTCCACCTATGTGAACCTGTGGGTTGCAAGTAGCAGCTACCTTGGATGATCACACAAGACGTGTCGGTCTGTCATCTATCCCATCCCGGTGTGTGTGTGTGTGTGTGTGTGTGTGTGTGTGTGTGTGTGTGTGTGTGTGTGTGTGTGTGTGTGTGTGTGTGTGTGTGTGTGTGTGTGTGTGTGTGTGTGTGTGTGTGTGTGTGTGTGTGTGTGTCTGTGTGTGTGTGTGTGTTGCAACCGAACACCAGTAAGTTCATTTATTACCACTTAGATTCCTCTTGCTCATAACATTCTATAACAGGGAAAATTGTACCCGGAAAAAATGGTAAACAAATGTATGAAGAATTACAATTATTTATTGCACCAATAATGAAAATGTAGTACTACAGAATTACTGTTAATTATACTGCTTCAGACAGATTGCTGGGAGGGGAGTAATAACACTAATAAGGTCATTACAATGATCTATTGCTCTGCTATGAAAAAATGGATATAAAAGAGAAGCTGCTAAAAGCATAATTTACAATTAAGTATGAACTCTTTGTAAACGACCTTAAATCTCCACCAACTCTTTCAACAAGAATATTCATCTCTGTACCTACTCTCCACCTTTGGTGAAGGCTCGGCCCGTTCTTCTTGTAAATCATTTCAGAGGACAACAGCCACTTATTCCATTTCTCTGTGTAACCAGTCCGTCTCTGTAATCCGTCTGTTTCTCTCAGTAACCAGTCTGTCTCTCTGTGTAACCAGTCTGTCTCTCTGTGTAACCAGTCTGTCTCTCTGTGTAACCAGTCTTTCTTTCTTGGTCTAGATTCACTGTAACTGGCTCCAGTTATCTCATCTATAATTAAGAAACAAAGAAGTCTCTAAGATTATCAGTTCTCAATAACTGACCCATGAAGTCATTATTAACTTCCAACGTCACACAATGCAGAGCCTCTCCAATTCCTCCATGCAGAACCTCTCTAGCTCCTCCATGCGTAATCTCTCTAGGTCCTCCATACAGAATCCCTCCAGCTCCTCCACTCCATATAAAAAGCCCTCCAGCTCCTCTGTACAGAACCCCTCCAGCTCCTCCATGCGAAACCTCTCCAGCTCCTCCATGCTTCATATTCTATTAAAATAATTAGTCTCCTAGTGAGATCTGGGTATTTCCATAGACTCCTCAGAGCCACAAAGCTTCACAGACTTTCATTCATTTAGCTGTGGTCTCGGATATGCGTTTCAGGTCTTCAGTGCTGTCAATACACCATTCGTCACAAGATTCATTGGATTGTTGACCCCAGAATTTTGAATATATAATGACGATATTTATTTTTTTCATTATAACTAACCCGTCCTAAATTTCTATCATATTCACAAAAACATGATGATCAAAAATGACTCCCCCCTCCCTGCCTCTCTCTTTCCATTACAAAAATATATATATAAAAGTCTACACGCTGGACAGAGGAGTTGACATTAGTCTCGACATGAGTTTCACACTTTTTGTGCCAGGTGTGCCGCTTGTCTACATGTTCAGGCAACTATGTTTTTCGTTTCATCTGGCCTTAAAACATGGTCCCAATCAACTTCAGAATTATTCAGACGATTTCTTTTTAAATCCGAGTCTCATCTTTCATTCTGTACTTCCAGGAGAGGACTCTACCCAGGAAGTCTGTCAAGGACTAAAAAAATCGTGTAGAGTTGTGTTGAAAGTTGGAAGCTTGATCTATTAATTATTCCCAGGGTGTTTTAAGTGAGCTCCTGAACCACGTCTCAGACATTGTTTCTTGGTGGAGGCTTTCAGTGTCCTCTTCCCGGTAGAGCAGCACTCTTAACATTAAACTTAAACTTTCTTAAAGAGGGACACCTTGGTCGACCCTGGAAAGCTCATTATGTGAATGAGTAATCCCTGTGGCTATTACCAGGTGTATGTGAAGATGTGACTATCACCAGGTGTGTGTGAAGATGTGACTATCACCAGGTTTGTGAAGAATGATCATACTTATCTCGTTGTCCCTCCGAGCAATATCCTTGACATAATGAATAACGACCCACGGCACTGACTCTCTTACTTGTCCATCCTCTGACGAGCCGAGCTTGTCTTCCAGCTTCTTCAAGGGGTTGTCTTGACACTACCGAAGCGGCTGTTATTTCAAGGAAATGGAGTCACCTCTTCCCCCTGCCTTAGATTAAACCTGATTACCTCCCATTCCCTAGACGCTGCACAACCATTACACTTTTACCGCGTCTCCAGAAATCTAAACTAATTGGATTTCAGAAGAGCGGCATGTATGCATTGCATTATGTATGTTTGACATATGTAAATATTTTAGAGAGACAAGCCGGTGATACGTAGAATATTTAAAGTAGTACACTTTATTTAATTCACAATCCCTTTTATCGGCAACATCTTTCAACTGTCATTAAAGGTAAAAGTTGAGTTGGAGGAGGCTGTGTTAAATGTCGAAATAGACGAAGAGAAAATGTATATACAAAAAAGAAAACGAAACATAAGGACGATTTACGCTACCGTTAAATCTCGCTCTTTCTATTAATATTACTCGCTATTTCTCTGTCTCTCTCTGGCTGTCTGGCTCTCTCTCTCTCTCTCTCTCTCTCTCTCTCTCTCTCTCTCTCTCTCTCTCTCTCTCTCTCTCTCTCTCTCTCTCTCTCTCTCTCTCTCTCTCTCTCTCTCTCTCTCTCTCTCTCTCTCTCTCTCTCTCTCTCTCTCTCTCTCTCTCTTTTACACAGGGCTTCGCAAGGTCAGTGTAAAGGTTCCTAATTTTATTTACAAGCTAAGAGGTGTTACCTACATCAGCTCATTTGAAAGCATTTTTATTGTTATGAAATATACAAATATGTGTGGTCGAGGTGAGCTTCTTTAACCGTTCCACTGGATGGAACAGGATGAAGTTGGAGCCATCTGTGGGCCAGCAATTTCATTTGGTCAACTTGCTTTATTTTGTTGGTATTATTATACTGTACGAACATGTTCCAAACTCGAGTCATCCTAGGAATAAATGATCTCAGATGAAGTGATGTTCAGGAGAAGGGTACACTCAGAGTGTAGTTGCTGCTTTCTGCCCGTCTTGTGTAGAAGCTCACTTCTCGCTGCCCTAAGTTTGGTACTATGACAATATTGGCCTTGTACATAACACTAAGGCCACCCACATCCCTCCGGTGACGAAGGCTCTGCTGAAATGACAGATCTATCCAGGCCGGGTCCAGGCGAGAGATGTGTCGTCTTTCTCTGTTCTCTCTCTCTCTCTCTCTCTCTCTCTCTCTCTCTCTCTCTCTCTCTCTCTCTCTCTCTCTCTCTCTCTCTCTCTATCTATCTATCTATCTATCTATCTATCTGTCTGTCTATTTATCAATCTATCTGTTTATCTCTTTCTCTCACTCTCATTTCTTCCCCTAGAAAATCCCCCTCTCTTCTCCCACAACTTTTTCCCCTCTCTTACCATGTTACTCCGATGCTCAGCACACACGCCTCCTCACCATCTCACGCCTGTTGTGAGCTCATATCCACTACCTCCCTCATCACTGTTATCTACACTCCCTCTCCTCCAGAGTGAGCTTTACTGCCTCTGCCAAGACCCTCTGCCTCGAGCACAATCATTCTGACTCTACCACAGTTCTTGTGCCCCAGGCTCTGATGCATTGTTTGCAAGAGTTTTAAAGGAATGTAAAGAGGAACTTAGCAAACCTTTGGCTAATCTTTTCAACATACCACTACAAACTGGCATAATGCCAGATAAGTGGAAAATGGCAAATGTAATACCTATTTACAAGACAGGTGACAGGTCCTTAGCTTCGAACTATAGACCTTACCTCCATAATGGGAAAATTTATGGAATCAATAATTGCCAAAGCAATTCGTAGCCGTCTTGAAAGGTGTAAATTGATTAATGAATCTCAGCACGGTTTTACAAAGGGGCGTTCCTGTCTTACGAATTTACTAACTTTTTTTCACTAAGGTGTTTGAGGAGTAGATCATGGTAATGAATATGATAGTGGGTATATGGATTCCAGTACGGCTTTTGATAGAGTCCCACATCAGAAGCTACTGAGAAAACTTAGGCACACGAAAGAGGAGAATTTTTTTTCCTGGAAAGAGGCATGGTTGACAAATAGGCAGCAGAGAGTTTACATAAGTGGGGAAAAATCAGAATGGGGGCACGTCACAAGCGGTGTTCCAAAGAGGTCAGTGTTGGGACCGTTGTTGTTCACAATTTACGTAAACGACATAGATGAGGGGATAAATAGAGACATAAGCAAATTTGCTGATGACACCAAAATAGGCCGTCCAATTCATTCTAATGAGGACATTAGATCACTCAAGGATGATTTGAATAGACTCATGCAATGGTCAGAGAAGTGGCAGATACAGTTTAATATACACAAATGCAAAGTTCTAAATGTTGGACAGGAAAATAACCATGCCACATATAAACTAAATAATGTAGATCTTAATATTACGGATGGCGACAAGGATTTAGGAGTTCTGGTTAGCAGTAATCTGAAATCAAGACAACAGTGCATAAGTGTTTGCAATAAAGCTAACAGAATCCTTGGCTTCATATCAAGAAGTATAACTAATAAGAGTCCTCAAGTTGTTCTTCAACTCTATATATCTTTGGCTACGCCTCATTTAGATAATGCTGCCCAGTTCCGGTTACCGTATTACAGAATGGATATAAATGCACTGGAAAACGTACAGAGGAGGATGACAAAGTTTATCTCATGTATCAGAAATCTCTACGAGGATGGACTGAGGGCCTTGAATCTACACTCTCTAGAAAGGCGTAGAATAAGGGGAGATATGACTGAAGTGTATGAATGGAAAACAGGAATAAATAAAGGGGATGTAAATAACGTGCTGAAAATATCTAGCCTAGACAGGACTCGCAGCAATGGTTTCAAGCTGGAAAAATTCAGATTCAGGAAGGATATAGGAAAGCACTGGTTTGGCAATAGAGTTGTGGATGAGTGGAACAAACTCCCGAGTACAGTTATAGAGGCTAAAACGTTGTGTAGTTTTAAAAATAGGTTAGATAAATACATGAGTGGGTGTGGGTGGGTGTGAGTTGGACCTGATTAGCTTGTGCTACAAGGTCAGTTGGCGTGTTCCTTCCTTAAATGATTGTGACCTGACCTGACTGGGTTGTGGCATTGACTTAAGCTGGTAGGAGACTTGGGCCTACCTCGCATGGGCCAGTACGTCTGCAGCAGTGTTCCTTCTTTCTTATGTTCTTATGTTCTTATCTTTACCCTTAACGTAAGTATCACAGTGCAAAATGGAAGCTGTGTAGTTGGGCTTCCAGCTGAGGCCGTATTCTCTAGATATATATCATGGAATCTTGGTTCAGAGGACATCTACATGACCTTCTTCACAGCTACTACAACTAACCCACCCATTTGGGTATGACCTACTTCCCCTGGGTAATCCCACCTACCATTGACTATACCCTCGTCTGCTACCCGTCCCTATCCACTGACGCCTTTGTGAGCACCAGCCTCCTTGCCTGTGCTCCAGAATCTCTACAACCACGGTGCTGTTCACACAATCTCCAAGGCTGAGGGACTGATTACCTCATCTTTTGTATATAGTTCTACTGTCTCCTAGTTATGTCCTAAAGTCTGCATTGATAAGCTACTGGATGGCGAAACGTCTGCAATAAAGATTACCAGATGTTGCACAAGTGTCTAAACTTTCATCATTAAAATATATATATATATATATATATATATATATATATATATATATATATATATATATATATATATATATATATATATATATATATATATATATATATATATATATATATATATATATATAGGGAAGTACCACCTCTATAGCTGGAATGGGGACCCTCATCCTCAGAGAAGACAATAAACGTATCTCAGGGAAAACTTAAGGTTCTCCCCTGAACTGTTTGAATACGGTTTGAATATGCTTATATATATATATATATATATATATATATATATATATATATATATATATATATATATATATATATATATATATATATATATATATATATATATATATATATATATATATATATATATATATATATATATATATATGTCGTGCCGAATATGTAAAACTGGTCAATTAGCAAGAACTCATTTAAAATTAAGTTCTTTCTGAAATTTTCTCTTATACGTTTAAAGATATATTTTTTTCATTAATGTTAATGTAAAAATTTATAATTTTGCACTAAAAGAATCTTAGAAAACTTACCTAACCTTATTATAACAAGAGTAATTTATTTTAGCCTAACCCAACTAAATATATTTTAGATTTCTTTACAGTAATTTAATACTAAACAAACACAGTGAAATATATTTTTTTCGTTAGGTTAAGAATGATTTTGGCGAAATTATTCCATACACAAATTTTCGCTTGTCCTATATGGCAAGATGAGCGTTGCTATTTAAGCCAAGATCGCAAGTTCTGCCTATTCGGCACGACATATATATATATATATATATATATATATATATATATATATATATATATATATATATATATATATATATATATATATATATATATATATATATATGCTTAACAATTCGCAAACAGGCGAAATTATTTGCAAACATTGTCTCTACGTCCACAGCAGGACTCGAACCTGCTAACTCTGTATCAGAGTCCACAGTACTTTACCACGAGACTAGACCCGCGATAAGTATGGGCGCTTAGCCGAAGCTAAGCGTAGAGACAATGTTTGTAAATAATTTCGCCTGTTTGCGAATTGTTAAGAGTTTCAAATCTCTTTCATTGTCCACTGCATGTGGCAGGATTCAATGAAATAACTTTCAAAACGAGCTTTGTGACCGGGGGTATGGGGTAACATCGCTTAACTTCGGCTAAGCGCCCATGCTTATCTTGGGTCTAGCTCATTGGTAAAGTACTGTGGACTCTGATACAGAGTTAGCAGGTTCGAGTCCTGCTGTGGACTTAGAGACGATGTTTATATATATATATATATATATATATATATATATATATATATATATATATATATATATATATATATATATATATGTATGTCGTGCCGAATAAGAGAGAGATAGAGAGAGAGAGAGAGATAGAGAGAGAGAGAGAGAGAGAGAGAGAGAGAGAGAGAGAGAGAGAGAGAGAGAGAGAGAGGGAGAGTAGGCCTGATTCCCGTCGTACCAGCAACTTGATCTTGCCTTAACAGTAAATAACAAAAAGGCACAATACCGTGACTGGAACGATACACAAATAACCCGCACATAAAAGAGGGAAGCTTACGACGACGTTTCGGTCCGACTTGGACCATTGACAAAGTCACACAAAGTGACTTCGTCAATGGTCCAAGTCGGACCGAAACGTCGTCGTAAGCTTCTCTCTTTTTAGTGCGGGTTATTTGTGTATTGCCTTAACAGTCTTGGATCCCATGTAATCAGACGCGGGAACCTGTTTAATCAGCCTTGGAGCCTATATCAGAACCTCCATGTTAAAACTCACCGAACGGGATTCTGCAGAGCTGAAACATGGATCGTGGCCAGGTAGGCACGGTCAACCAGAAACCAGCATCCCTGGCCTGCATGCCTGCGCCACAGACAGGTGAACTAGATTCTTTGGCCTGAGGTACTGTAGCAGACGGATTGGAGAGAGCAGGAGATGGTTGTGTTAGCTGTGATATGTACGCAAGACTACAGGAATAGAGAAGTACTGCAGTAAGCCTCTTGGGCCAATAACTTCGTGTCCTTTATCTAGAAATCTACTAACACACCCGGTCTTCCCTACATTATCTCAAGATCTAAAGTGATCTAACTTGAACCCAGTGCTGCGAGTTCTGTCCTAGACTCTTCCATTCCATTATTCCAGAACTGCACATTTATGTTATATCTCTTCCTCTCAGCTCTACGTCTTTCTAGAGAGCATAAGTTCAGTGCTTTTAATCTATCTTCTCAGGAAAGACTTCCGATACGAGGGATTAACTTTGTTATATTGCTCGGTATGTTCTCCAGAGGTTTAGTGCTGCGATACGAGGTACTGGCTCCGGAAGGAGGAAACACTCTCGCAACTCATCAAAGGTAACGGCAAAGATATGTCGCTACTTTCTTTATCTGGGCTGCTCCTTTCTTTATCTGTGCTGCTACTTTCTTTACTAGTTCTATTACTTTCTTTACCAGTACCTCTGCTTTCTTTTCCAGTGCTACTTCTTTCTTTAAAAGAGTTACTTCAATTCTTAACAGTGTCGCTACTTTCTTTATCAGTGTTGCTATTTTCTGCATAAGTGAATTTATATTCTTCATCAATGAAATTACTTTTGCTGCTAGAGCCGTTGTTTTCTTCATCGGTGCCGCTACTTTCTTTTTCAATGCCGCCACTTTCTTTACTGGGGCCGCCGGTTTCTTCCCTAGTGCCATTACTACTTTCTTAGCCAGAGCCTTTACCGCCTCAATCAAGTATTTGGAAATATCGATCAGGTGTATGACTTTCAACCTCTATTAATCTCTCAGAACAAGATGGTCATTAAAGCCGAGTGTAACCCTTTCACCACCAGTCAATAATACTTTAATCCCTAAAGTAGGAATTAAAGTAGCCTCTTGACCTGTATATATATATATATATATATATATATATATATATATATATATATATATATATATATATATATATATATATGCAATATATATATATATATATATATATATATATATATATATATATATATATATATATATATATATATATATATATATATATATATATATATATATATATGTATGTATATATATATATATATATATATATATATATATATATATATATATATATATATATATATATATATATATATATATATATATATATATATATATATATATATATATATATATATATATATATATATATATATATATATATATATATATATATATATATATATATATATATATATATATATATATATATATATATATATATATATATATATATACAATAAGATCCCAGTAAACAGGTGATTTCAGAATATGCAAAACAACCACTGTGAAAGAATAGAGAAGTTCCAAGTGCTTTCGTGACTACTCACGTTATCAAGGAACAATGAAAGTAAAGTATGTATGTATGTATAATGTTCGCCAAGACCGTAGTCCTGTGTGAGGGAAAAGTTCAATAGATAGGAGTAGTGATGGAGTATATAGTAACAACAGTTTCATTGCCGGCTGCTTGTTAAGGTAGGGTAAGTCAAGCTCCCGCTATTCCCGCCTTTTCTCCCCCACCCCTAAAGTGATAGTTTGATTGCCGGCTGCTTGTTAAGGTAGGGTCAGTCTAGCTCCAGCTATCCCTTCCCCTCCTTCTCCCCCCCTCCCCCGAAAGGTGACGTGTGGGGCTCCGGTCCAAACAGTAATCACTAGACTCTCAGCTCCCAGCACTACTGTAAGTACATGCCTGCCTTGTATTCTAGTGGATTTATTAGTTAAAAGCTTCACTTTTGACCAATAATAAACTTAGTTCTTTCAGTCTTGCCCTAAGTTGACTGTTGTAATAATCACCACATCTTTTAGGTAGTGTACTTATCATGGAGAGTGATTTCTTAAGCAGTGGGTAACCTGTCTATCTTTCCAGCTTGGATGACAGAGAGGGTCCCCTGCCAATCAACGAGTAGAATTGATGGAGATGGACTAACGTCCTGAGACTTCCCCTTTTTGGATTTAATTACCTGTGCACCTGTATGAAATTGCAGGACATAACCCCTCATCATTGCAGCGGTAAAGAACCTGCTTTCCTGTCATCGGGATAGAATACTCACGGCTATACTGTGAAGAACGAACCGGTGGGTTGTAACCAACACCTGCGACCCCCCCCCCATCATCAGCAACTGCTATGATTTCAACAACACGCAGTGTCAACAACACCAGACACCCCAATATATATTAGCGTTGAGTTCAAATGTTATTTTATTCATTTAATTTTTCATTTTTCTTTCAAATAGGATATACCTTTCATGTTTTATTGTTTTATGTTTGCTTTAATAAATAATAAAGTGTTTATCTTTGTGAATTATTATTTCTTTTTCTATTCATTAATTTTCCTGAGGAGCCAGCCTTAGTAATACTGACTGAAGTTGTTACAGGGCTGAGTAAGCCTTCACAAGTGGCGACCTTGCCAGGATCAACTCGACTGAATCAAGATTCAACTCCATCTCGAATCTACCATTGGAACTTCAACGCCGCATACCACAGACGGTTGCCACCAGCCATGAGTAATCATTCTCTATGGTAGGACTACAGTACAGATATTTAAAAGATTTGGTGATTGTTATAGTCTCAATTTATTGCAAGTCAAGTCAGGCAGGATATAATATTTAATTCTGCCACCTTTTTGTTCCAGCTTGAAACACTTTGGAGGATTAGACTCTAGGGACCCGAGATTTTCCAGTGACAATTTGTTTCATTGAGCTCTTTATTTTATCAAGGGAACTGTCGCTGGACACTCTTGATTTGTTGGTGAGAAGATTGGATAGTCAAGTGGCCCCATTCTACTTACTGTTTGCTCGGAGCCGGCATAGAACCCTTCGTTTTAATTAATACATATTACTCACGAAATCGTAATGACACGATTGCAAACAAACCATACCCCAGCCGGGATTGAACCCGCGGTCATAGAGTCTCAAAACTCCAGCCCGTCGCGTTAGCCACTAGACCAGCTAGCCACAATAAGATTTGTCCAACTAGGTATATTTCTACACCATAGTAAGGTTAGCACAGGCACCACTGTGACCACAAATGCAAGTTTTTACAGACGAATCTCCAGCTAGCGTGGCCGTGACGAGCTCTAGCTCAAGTCCCTTCACTGCCGTCAACATGAGTCATGTTGACGGCAGTGAAGGGACTTGAGCTAGAGTTCGTCACGGCCACACTAGCTGGAGATTCGTCTGTAAAGACTTGCATTTGTGGTCACAGTGGTGCCTGTGCTAACCTTCCTATGATGTAGAAATATACCTAGTTGGACGAATCTTATTGTGGCTAGCTGGTCTAGTGGCTAACGTGACGGGCTGGAGTTTTGAGACTCTATGACCGCGGGTTCAATCCCGGCCGGGGTATGGTTTAATACATACATATTGTTTAATTGAAGTAGGGATCGAGCCCTCTGATTTATTTACAGTTTGAGCGGAGCAGGAATTGAACCCTCCGTTTTCGTTAATACCCATTTCATTTTCCCCTGGTAGTTTAAGTTATTCTTGCAAATATGGAGGAATACCAGTTTTGGATGAATGCTGAAAGTAAGTTAGGAATAACAGGGAAAAATTTAGAATATTTCATTAGTGCTAAGATCCAGGAAAGACTTGAAAGAGAGAGAATTGAGAGAGAAGAAAGACAGTTAGAAAGGGAAAGAGAAGAGAAAAAGGAGAGAGAGAGAATTGAGAGAGAAATCCAAGAAAGACAGTTTGAAAGAGAGAGAGAAGACAAAAATGAGCGTGATAGACTTGATCGTGAGGAGAGAGCTAGAGTATGTGAAGAACAAGTTAAATTAAGAGAACTTGAGGAAAGAGCAAAGGATAGAGAACGTGAGGAACAAGCTAAAATACGTGAGGAACAAGCTAAGATACGTGAGGAACAGGTTAAATTAAGAGAACTTGAGGAAAGAGCAAAGGATAGAGAAGTTGAGGAAAAAGCTAGAGAACATGAGTTAATAGAGAGAGAAAAGGATTGCGAGCTCGAAAAATCTCGCCTTGAATTAGAGAATAAAAAGTTAACTTTTACACAACAACAATTATTGGAAGGAGTAATGGAACAACGTGCAGTCAGTGCACATATTCCAACACCTAATTTACCTCCCTTCACAGAGGGGGAAGACATAACTTCATACATTATCAGGTTTGAAAATACTGCTACCCTCTGTGAATGGCCTGCTGACACCTGGGCTACCAGGTTAGGAATGTTATTTTCTGGTACAGCCTTGAATATCTATGCAACTACGTCGCAGGATATCATATGTAATTATAACCTACTGAAGAGGCAATCCTTAAAGCATATCAAAAAACCACTAATTCTTACAGGAAAGATTTCAGGTATGCCACCTTACAGCCTGGCCAGAACTTTCAGCAGTTACAGGTTACACTCTTTCGTTTGTTCGACTTTTGGATAGAAAGTTCAGGAATTGATCGCAGTTATGAATCTCTTAGAGACTTCATGGTTGCTGACCAGTTCCTGACAGCTCTTCCCCATCAGATACGAAAATTCATCAGAGAACGTAACCTGATTAAAGCTGAGGAAGTTGCTGAGGCTGCTGACCTGTATGCTGAGGCTCACAATTCCTATAAAGACCTAAAGGAATCAAAGCCTCTAGTGGAAAGTAAAATGACTTCTTTTATTCCTGTTTGTCATTTGTGTGGTGTTAAGGGACATAAACGTCCAGATTGTCCTTCTAAGAAGGTCCAAAAAGTTGGAAGATGTTTTAAAGACTGTAATGACCAAGCACCCTTCTGTTCAGGAACAGTTAATGGACTTAATGTATCTACCATTTTACGAGACACTGGATGCACATGTATAGTCATTTCTGATAAGCTGTTCCCTAATCTTAAAGAAACTCATTCCTCTGCTATACTTTCAGACTACTTGGGCCGTACGGACACTTTTCCTACCATCCGTTGTTACATTAGGTCTAAATGGTTCACAGGTTGGTCTGAAGCCATACTAGCTCCCATCACTTCTTGCTCCGTACTAATAGGTAATGTAAAAGGTGCCATTCTTCCTTCTGAGGTTGACCTTTCATCACCAAAGGTGGACATAAGCTTTTCAGATCCTCTTCCTGTAGTCAGAGAAGCCCCTCGAAAGCTCAGATGAGACAATGTCTCGTGAGATTCATGTGGGATTAAAAACCAGTGATGCTACTCTCGAAAGCGAGGTAGTAGGATCTCCGGTTCACTTGTTAGATGAAAGTGAAGATATCACCTCCAATACTATAAATGTCTTGACTAGGGCTCAGACCAAAGCCCAGGCTTCTCGTACTGTCCATCCTTTGATTTTCCCTGACTTTAAGCCTTTAGACATATCGAAGGACTCCTTTGTCAATTTACAACGTAATTGCCCTTCTCTTCAAAATTGCCATAATGCCGCTAAACAAAATAAAGTTATCCAAAGGAAAAACTTTTCATATAAATTTGAATATATAAAAGGTATCTTGTGCAAGTCAGTATTCAAATTAAATTCAGATGAGACAGACTATTCCTTCTTAGTTGTTCCAAGTCAATGCAGAGAGACTGTTCTTAAAATGGCTCATGACCTGCCAGTGGCCGAACATTTCTCGCATCGTAAAACCTTAAATAAAATTAGGGAAACCTATTTTTGGCCAAAAATGTCCTCAGATGTCACTACCTATTGTAGATCGTGTAAAGTTTGCCAACTGTCATCCTCCCGAGGTACCAGGTGAGCACCTATGGTCAAAATGCCAGTCTTTACGGTACCTTTTGAAAGAGTAGCTATTGACATCGTTGGTCCTTTATCTCCACTTTCATCTGGGGGACATAGATATATATTAACATTAGTTGATTATGCTTCGAGCTTCCCTGAAGCCGTTCCCTTAAAAACCATAACTACTACAGAGGTGGCTGAAGCCCTTTTGTCCATCTTCTCCAGAGTGGGCATCCCTAGAGAAATTTTGTCTGACCGTGGGACACAATTCACATCTGACTTAATGCAACATCTATACCAACTTCTGGGAGTGAAGCCTCTCTTCACCACACCCTATCATCCCAGCTGTAATGGGAGGATTGAGCGCCAGCATTCGATTCTAAAGTCAATTTTAAGGAAACTTTGCTCCCTTAAACCTAAGGAGTGGCATCGTTACCTACCCTGTGCTTTGTTTGCCATGAGGGAAGTTCCCAGTGACTCTTTGGGGTTTTCACCTTTTGAACTTCTCTATGGTAGACAGGCCAGAGGCCCATTGTCCATCCTTCATGACTTACGACTAATGAGGAGGTAAATGCTGAGGTTCAGTCTTCTTACCAGTTTCTCCTTGACCTTAGATCCAAATTTGAGGAGACCTCTGACATAGTTTCGAAAAACTTAAGTTTGTCAATGGACCAGTACAGAACCTATTTTGATTCCAAAGTCAGAGGAGAAGTTTTAAAGTAGGGGATGAAGTTCTTGTACTTTTGCCAATCAAGTCAAATAAATTATTAGTAGCATGGAAAGGTCCATATAAAGTATTAAAAATTTGTGGGAAAGTTGACTACCTCATAGAAGTCAAGGGGAAACCTAAGCTTTATCATATCAACATCCTTAAGAAATATTACCTAAGAAATTCGGTTAACTGCCTTATTAACTTTGACTTAGTTTTTCCACACGAACTTGATACGACAACTGAAGAATGTAAGGTGTGCGTAATTGACACCTCTAACTTAGACTATGATGAAGAACTACATGACTTGGTGACTCTTGACCACTCGGACACAACCAGCATTAATATTAATGAATCTTTGGATGACCATAAGAGACATGAACTACTTCAATGTGTGAGTAACTTTTCAGACGTCTTTACTGATATTCCAGGTGTTACCTCCACGGTAGTCCATAAGATTGACTTAGTGACGGACAATCCTATCAAACAAAAATTATACCCAGTTCCAGTTCACCTTAGGGATGCATTTGACCGAGAGGTAGACAAATTATTAAAACTAAAGATCATTCAACCTTCAGTATCTTCATATTGTTCACCAGTAGTCATGGTTAAGAAGGAGGATAATTCATAAAGACTTGCTATTGACTTCAGAGGCCTTAATGCTATAACTCGGTGGGATGCTGAGCCTATACCCTTAATAGATAGCGATCTACACAAATTTTATGGCTCTTCCTTCTTTTCAGAGATTGATATTGCACAGGCATACCATCAAGTAATGTTAGATCCTTCTTCTAAGCAGTACACCGCTTTTCCTACACACCAAGGACTGATGCAATATAGAACTATGTCCTTCGGTTTGGTAACTGCCTGTGCTACCTATGTGAGACTGATGAGAAAGATCTTGGGTAATATGCCAAATGTTTCAGTTTATTTTGATAACATTTACGTAATGACATCCACGTGGGGCGAACATATCCAAACATTAACATCAGCTTTGCGCAGGTTACGCTCACATGGCCTCACTGCCAAGCCAAAGAAATGCTTCCTTGGGTATAACAAGATTAAATATCTTGGACTGATACTTTCTAATAACTCTCTGCAGCCTCTCCCCAGTAAGATCAAAGCTTTATTAAAATTTAAATTCCCCAAAACCAAGAAGCTCATTCGTAGTTTTCTTGGTTCTGTAAATTTTTATGCACGGTTTATCCCGAACCTTACTGATCTTACAGGCATCTTATCCGACTTCCTTAAAAAGTCTGTGAGGGAACCTCTTGAACTTTCCAGCGTAGCTCGGGAAAAGTTTAATGAGATTAAAAGTATCTTTTCGAAAGACCCTATACTTAAGATTCCAGATATTAATAAAACATTTTGTTTAAGAACTGATGCCTCCAATACTGGCTTAGGTGCAGTGTTACTACAATACCATGATGGTACTCCCTTCCCTGTATGCTTCCTAAGCCAGAAACTCCTTCCTGCAGAAACGAGATACTCCACCATAGAAAAGGAATGTTTGGCCCTTGTGTGGGGTATCTCCAAACTTAAATTTTATTTGCTGGGAAAAGAATTCATTTTAGAAACGGACCACAAACCTTTGATATACCTAGAAACTTTTAAGGAAACCAACAGTCGCCTCTTGAGGTGGACATTGACACTCCAGACTTTTAAGTTCCATATTGTGTATATCAAGGGTTCATCCAATTATTTCTCTGACTGGTTAAGTCGTGACAGTCAGTAGATTTCTTGCCTTACGCGACTTCCATATGTTAGAACTTTTTCCTCGCCTATTCTTCTTATACTCCTTGACTATAAGTCTTGGTATGGGGGAGTGTGAGGGAAAAGTTCAATAGATAGAAGTAGCGATGGAGTATATAGTAAAAATAGTTTCATTGCTGGCTACTTGTTAAGGTAGGGTAAGTCCAGCTCCCGCTATTCCTGCCTTTTCTCCCCCACCCCTAAAGTGATAGTTTGATTGAAGGCTGCTTGTTAAGGTAGGGTCAGTCTAGCTCCCACTATCCCTTCCCCTCCTTCTTCCCCCCCCCCCGAAAGGTGACGTGTGGGGCTCCGGTCCAAACAGTAATCACTAGACTCTCAGCTCCCAGCACTACTATAAGTACATGCCTGCCTTGTATTCTAGTGGATTTATTGGTTGAAAGCTTCACTTTTGACCAATAATAAACTTAGTCCTTTCAGTCTTGCCCTAAGTTGACTGTTGTAATAATCACCACATCTTTTAGGTATTGTACTTATCATGGAGAGTGATTTCTTAAGCAGTGGGTAACCTGTTTATCTTTCCAGCTTGGATGACAGAGAGGGTCCCCTGCCAATCAACGAGTAGAATTGATGGAGATGGACTAACGTCCTGAGACTTCCCCTTTTTGGATTTAATTACCTGTGCACCTGTATGAAATTGCAGGACGTAACCCCTCATCATTGCAGCGGTAAAGAACCTGCTTTCCTGTCATCGGGATGGAATACTCACAGCTACACTGTGAAGAATGAACCGGTGGGTTGTAACCAACACCTGCGACCCCCCCCCATCATCAGCAACTGCTACGATTTCAACAACACGCAGTGTCACCAACACCAGACACCCCTCTATATATTAGCATTGAGTTCAAATGTTATTTTATTCATTTCATTTTTCATTTTTCTTTCAAATAGGATATACCTTCCATGTTTTATTGTGTTATGTTTGCTTTAATAAATAATAAAGTGTTTATCTTTGTGAATTATTTCTTTTTCTATTCATTAATTTTCCTGAGGAGGAGCCAGCCTTAGTAATACTGACTGAAGTTGTTACAGGGCTGAGTAAGCCTTCACATCCTGGCATGGGTCTCAATCTTGCGATGACCCGTCTCTGGCTTCCGATGGAGAAAGGTTTCTACAATGATGCGATGTATGCTGCTCAAGCACTCTTCTGGTCAGTTCAACTGGTGCATCTCATAAGCGACACCATATGTACTCCTAACTATGGACACTAGCGAGGAGGAGGATATGTCGTTATCACAGGTAACAGCTTGTCTGGTTCGTTGACCCCATGGTACACTAGTGTGGCCGCAGTCATCTCTGGATCCTCTTCGGGAGGGAATATCACTCCTAGTTGCCTGCAGAGTGTCTCAGTAGCTTCGCACTCCAGAAGATAGTGTATTAGGGGCCACTGGACAACGTGCTGACAGTACTGGCACATCCCCTCCTCAGCCTTTTCTACCATCATCTTGGCTGTGGGAAAGCCCAAACGAAGCCGATGGATGGCGGTACACTGCGCTCTGGACCAGCTTCTATCATATGGAGGGGGTTCTCCCTGAGTCGCTGCTCGGTACCACTGTTGAGATGGGGTATCACCTAAGACCTCCCCCATAAGTTTCGTGGCTCTGGCAGCCACCAGTTTGGTCTGTCGTAGGCTGATTGGGACAGTAATCTCAACATGTGGATAGTCTGTTGCTGCCTTGGCTGCATCATCTGCCGCCTCATTTCCCCAGATGCCAGCATGGCTGGGGATCCAGTTCAACGTCGATCTGTTACCCTGAACTTCTAAGGCTGTCATTATGCTCAGGATCGATGTGATGAGGTGAACATTGTCCTGTAGTTGAGGATGGGAGAGGGCACTGATTGCAGAGGTGGAATCAACATGTATGACAGGTCGGAGTCGATGTCGTAGGGCATGTGACAATGCCTGCTGAATCGCCACCAGCTCAGCTTGAAGGATCGTGCAGTGGTCACGGAGTCGCCAGCCTTGTGTGTGACCATTGTGGTACAGTCCAGCTGCTGCTCTCTTCCTGTCAGGGTCGACAGAACCATCTGTGAAATACACTGCACATGTGCCTCCCTCTGCCAGTGCCATGCTTGTCTCAGCATGATTGCTGAGGGTGTCTTGACTGCAGAGACGCTTAGAGATGGGTAGCTGCATGATGCAAACATCGGCTGGATCTGGGCGCCAGGGAGGTGGTGGATGGTACCCAGCAACAGGAAGGTCACAACTCTTCTCAAGGAGTAGTTGTATAGGCAGCAGCTTCTGCCCAGCAGCACAAAACGAACGAATCCAGGAGTAGTCCCTGAAGAGTGTGGGATCTTGTGTCACGGTTGTTTATATCCATCTCCTTAGTGGGGTACCTTGCTGCCGGTGCAGTTTCATGGCCACTTTGCAGGCGTTTATGTATCTTACTCTGTCAGCCAAGGAAGGAAGCCAGGCCTCAGATCTGAGACATACTGTGTTGGTCCAGATGGGGGCCCCAAGCATAGTTCTTATCGCCTGATTTTGTACGACCTCCACCCTTTGCCTGCTCTGCGGGAAGAGATGAGCTAACGCCGGTGCACCATAGTCAATGAGCGAGCGTATAGCTTGTATGTAGTACAAGCGAAGTACATCTTTGCTTGCCCCTGCACGGTGCCTCGTCATGGCTCTCATGGCGTTGAGTCTGAGTAGAGTACGTGACCTGACATACTCGGCCTGTTTCTGAAAGGTCAGCTTTTTATCAATGTAGATTTCCAAGTACAGGTAGGAGCCTGTCCACTCAAGTTCAATATCCTGAATATGTAATCTATTCACAGGATCTGGTCCCTTGAACATCATTGCAAGAGATTTCTCGGCCGAGATCTTGAGGCCTAGTTCCTTGCAAGACTGCATAATTAGGTCCAAAGCTCTCTGAGCCTGTCGTTCTAAATTGCCTTTCCCATTCACTACGAGTGCAAGATCATCAGCATAGCTGAGGAGCTGTGTACCACTATGAAAGGGAAGGCTCACAAGTTCCTGCATAAGGATGTTAAACAGGGTAGGACTGAGCACACCTCCTTGTAGCATACCGTTTTCCAGGGTTTTAAAGGAAGAGTAGTGTCCCTGAAAGCTGACACAGGCCTGCCTGCCCCTAAGGTAGGACTCTATCCAGGCCAGGAGGCGTCCTTTGATTCCCTTCCGAGCTAGTATTGCCAGAATTGCTGTGGGGCTGGCTAGCTCAAATGCCTTCTCAAGGTCGAGGTAGACGACGATACTAGGTTTTTTGTTACTATCAGCAATCTGGCTTAGTAGAGTGGTTATGCACTCTGCTGTACCCACTCCTTTGGTGAAGCCAAATATGTGATGATGAGAGGGTCCAAGTTTCCATAGGAGGCGGTTTAGCACCATCCTCTCAGCAGTCTTGGCTAAGCAGCTGGTCAGCCATATGGGTCTCATACTGCCTGGGTCCTTGGGCTTTGGAATTGGTACGATGGTAGCTTTCTTCCAAGCTGCTGGGAGTGTCCTGGCTCTCCACGACTTGTTAATGACGTCTAGTATGGCCTCCCATCCACTCTGCCCAGCCCTTGCAATCATGGAGTACATAACACCATCGATGCCCGGGGCAGTGCCATCTGTGTTCTTAATGGCACGTAGGAGTTCCAAGTCCGTGAGGTCTTCATCAGTCACATCTTCCGACTCACATGCAGCTTGTATCGTTAGCTGGCGCTGTGGCAGAAGATCCATCTGTATATTCCGGATGTCCTGTGGGAGCTGAGTGGAGGCTTCCCTGGAAGTGAAAAGCTCCACTAATTTCTCAGCTTCCTGGGATGGGTTTGGGTGTGCTGGTGGCCTCGGCTTGCTCTTGCCAGTTGCTATGTTGAGCTTGCCCCATATCTCAGATAATGTTGAGCATCACTCCAGCCATTTCTCAGTTTTTACTCTGAGAGAGACTCTGCGGGCATGCTGCACAATGGCTCTCAGAGTATTCCTGTTCTCTGCCGTAGGGTTACGCCTGTATAGCTTCCTAAAAGAGTTGATGCAGTGGTTCTGCTCCCACACCTCGTCGTTGTAGAACCACCAGTCTCTTTCGTGAGTGCGTCCTGCGGACTTCTTTGGAATTGCGCACTCTGCTGCCTGGATGAGAACAGTGATTAGCTCCTGTTCAGCCATATCACAGTCTTCAGATAGAGAGTATGTGGACCACCAGTCATGAAGATAATCCTGGAACACCTTCCAGTTGGCCCTCTTTACGTCCCATCTAGGAGGCAGCACAGCTGTGGGATGCCTGTTGATGTTGAAGGTGATGATCACTGCAAAGTGGTCACTGACAAGGTGAGGATGAGTTTCCCATCTGGCTCCTGCTGCGAGTTGTCTTGACCCAAAGGTAAGGTCGAGGCAGCCACCCAACAGGTGTGTGGGGTCTCTATTGTTTAGCAACTTTACCTCTGGAATATCGTGTAGGAGCATTGCTATGTGTCTGCCAGCAGCATTGATTGCTGAGTGAGAGTACAGCATTGGGTGATGTGCGTTGAAATCTCCACCCACAATAATACACTCAGTGCGTGCTAGTGCGAGGAGCTCTGCAATGTCGAGGGTGTGTCTTGGGTTCTTGTAGATGTTATAGATGGTAATGGGCGCCCCAGGTATGTACACAAGGATGGCCTGTACCTCGACATCCTCCCCACAGTCCACAGGGTTGGCTATAACCTCGTGAGGTATTGTATTGGATACAAATACAGCTGTGCCTCTGCAGTGAACGCCCGGGTCCATGTGCCGAAAATACCCAGCAAAACCGGGTAGTCTTGGGCACATAGTCGGGACAGTCAGAGTTTCTTGTAGCAAGATGATGTCAACCCGATCCCGAATTACTGCCTCCAGCAAGAGGTGCTGTTTGCCCCTCAGGCCCTGAATGTTCCATTGTAGAGCCTTGAGGGTGTGATTTGGTACCCAGGTTATTCCATCGCTGTTGTTTCCTGAGCTGGAGACTGAGTCCTGCCCGCTCTGAGAACCTGCAAATTCATGGCATCCACTGTCTCCTCCTCGGTCAGTAAGCACACTCTCAGAAGCGTATTGACCATCTGCCGGAATGTGCTCTGTTGTTCCGTGGAGTTGATTGTGTTGCAAATAAGATCCGTGAACACCTTGATGAGTGCTACGTGATCCTTCCTGGTGAGGGCCTGCTTTGGGGTTGGGTTCGAAACAGTGGATATTATCTGGGCTGTTGTGGTCTGTAGGGACTGCTGAGGGTTGGATTTCTTTATTGTATGCACCGTGGTCTGTTGCTGTATACCAGGTTGGGTAGCCAGGATCTGCTGGTGAGGTGCCAGTTGAGTCTGCAAAGCACCTGTGCCAGGTAAGGAGTGCCTGTGTTGTCGTGCTATGGCCAGGGGGGGCTCGTTTAGTGCCACCTGCTGATCGCATTGACCAGATGCACCCTGTTGACGCCTCCTGTTCCTCTTGTTTCTGCTTCTTCGTTGAGGTAGGGGTGCAGGAGGTTCTTGACCTTGACGCCTGGTTGAGGCTTCAAGGGTTGGGAATTCCTGGGCATTGACTTGGGTTATCTGCTGAGAGATCTGTGGTATGGCAGCATTCTCTGCACCCATCGTTTGCTGAGACTGATGATCCGTTGTAGCCTGTTGCCGAGTTTTTGGCGTCTTCCAGACTCCTTGAATTCTGGCAAGCCTCTTGGGGCATCGAAGATTCCAGGCATGATGCTTCTGCCTGCAGTTTGGGCAATTTGGAGTGGGTGGCGATGCATTTTTCAGCTTGGTGATGCATTCCTCGGTAGGGTGGTGCTGGCTGCAGACACCGCAGATTACTCTGTTCGGACAGAGTGCACCCAGGTGTCCATAATGCTGACACTTGAAACAGTGAACTGGTTCTGCTGTGAAGGTCCTGACATCGTACTTGCCCCAAGAACCGAGGTCCAGCTGGGATGGCAGTGGTCCTACATGCTGAATGAGTACCTGTCGGGTTGGTGCGTTGCCTGCCGTCTTTGCCTTGAGACGTTGAGCTGACACCACACTGGGGTGAGCTGCTACTGCCTCGATGGGCATCATCAGTGGGTATCGCATCACTACACCCTTGGTGATTTTCTGCCGAGAGTCCAGTTCCTCCAGGGTGAATGAGCGATCTGCCTCCATGACTCTTTTCAAGGTGGTATACATTTCCTTGTTGAGAGGAGTCAATATTGGTTCTTCCCTCAAGTTGAACCATATCTTGAACTTCAGGTTGTGTCGTGATTCCAGGTATGAAACAACGCCATAGTGGGTTCTGTGGTCCCCGTAAGACTTCACCTTGAATTTGCCGGTCGGTTGAGCTGGTTTGCCTGCTCCTTGGATGGACGGCGCTTCTTCTTGTTGTCCACAGTGTTCCATCCCACTTGGTTTTCGGGGGGGTGGGGTGTTTATTTCCTCCCCTGTTTCCATTGTTGCTGGCTCCATCGTTGGAACTGCCAGATCTGCTACAATGTGAGCAGGATCTTCCTCTTCCTCTCGCAACTTCTTCGCTAGAATTGTGCCCAACATTTCCAAATCCAAGTCCTCCATCGTGTTCATGGAGCATCGTGGCCTCTTCTTTTCGGCAGAAGCCATGCGCCTATCTTGTGATAAGGTAGTGAACTCCGTGAACTGAGTGTGTGTGTACTGTGAACAACAGTCCATCCATGACAGTAAAGCATCAAAGGAAGGTATATAAAGGGGTAGCCCACACCTCACTATCAGATCCCACAACAACAAAACACCTGACATGAGACAGCAGGCCCACCGGCCGAACTAGACAGGTCCTTCATACAACCCACCAACAAATTATTCTACCCAAGAAATAAGAAATTTAAAAAAATATTATTTGTCCAATGTATTATTAAATTCTTCCCAAATTCTATTAATTATAAATGGATCTAATTTATATAAACCAAAGGAAATATTCATATTATTGTCAAAACTACTTTTTATGAAACAATATTCAATTATATTCCTGTCGACCATGGACTTGCTTGATACTACTTTCTCAACTTTTTGAAAATCAATTGGATGGTTAAAATCTCTTACATGAATAAATAGAGCATTGGAATCTTGTCCAGTTCTAATGCTATATTTATGTTGTTTTAATCTTAGTTCGAGATTTTTACCAGTTTGACCATAATAAACTTTATCGCAAATTTTACAAGGAATCTTATAGACACATCCATCAGCATTTTGGGGGGAATTCTTTATCAAAATTTTTTTACTGTATCAAGATTTTTGAATACAACTTTAACATTAAAAGTCTTAAGAAGAGAAGGCATATCAACCAAGTTTTCAAGGTAAGGGAGAACCAACATATTTTTAGTTGAAAAAGGCTGGTTGTCCCTTTTTGGATTGTAAAAAGTATTTCTAGCAACTTTAAAAGATTTATCAATTACATTTCTTGGGTATTTCAAATCATTACCTATTTCATAAATTTTGGGAAGAATTTAATAATACATTGGACAAATAATAATTTTTTAAATTTCTTATTTCTTGGGTAGAATAGTTTGTTGGTGGGTTGTATGAAGGACCTGTCTAGTTCGGCCGGCGGGCCTGCTGTCTCGCGTCAGGTGTTTCGTTGTTGTGGGATCTGATAGTGAGGTGTGGGCTACCCCTTTATATACCTTCCTTTGATGCTTTACTTTCATTGTTCCTTGATAATGTGAGTAGTCACGAAAGCGCTTGGAACTTCTCTATTCTTTCACAGTGGTTGTTTTGCATATATATATATATATATATATATATATATATATATATATATATATATATATATATATATATATATATATATATATATAACGAAAGACATACATCTATTGGTGTATACATGCGTGACTATTCATATACGTCATATTTATTAGCCACTTTCTGTTGAATTAGTTCACTCAACTTCACTTTGTTGTGGCGTGCGGCGAGTACAAATACTATATTTAACGTACCCGTCACAGGTACCCACTTTCCTTCATGTCACCTTAGGCCTCAAGGCACGGTATGATACAGCTTACTTCATATGAGTGCACCATTTGAATACGGGGTGACTACCAGTTATGCTGGAGTGTTCTGCTTCTTCTGAGGGATTCCATGTGAGGTTACCTGGGATGTAGAGATAGCCTGGGGCTTCGGATCTTCACGGACCTCGTGCTGGTTAACTCCATAATAGAATCTGTTCTCTGTATGGGTGTTTATAGCTGTAGTAATCAGAGTTCTCATACTTAAACTCTTTCTCCAAATTCTACTTATATCATAGTTTATTGATTCCTCCCCCCTCTGTATATAGTCTACGTAACTGCATATAAGTTCTGGTGGTGGAAATACATAACAAATCATAAAATGTCTTCTGGTGCATACTTTATTCCTCTTTGATTACTCTATTAACTCATTTAAGCCGGAGCTCACAGAACATCCATCTCCATATAGGTGCTTTAAATAACTGTAGGTAATTAGTCATGCAAAACATACACATTTGTAATCAAATCTGATTGAATTTAATTCCACAGGCGCTGTATGATCAATAACGGTTTGGTACTCACCGAGCGACTAAATAAAAATACATTTTAAGTTGATATCTTGCACATCCAGGTAATACAAGCCTTTGAAAGCTTTTGTGCTTGGGATAATGCTTTTGATGAGGCTTGTATACCATTTATAATATGATCACATCGTTTTGCCAGTCAAGTCAACCCCTTCCTGTAATCATACAGCAAACCAAGCTTTAATCACACAATGTTTCGTCCGATGTTCAGCAGATCTTTGAGTAAAACGTTGTTGAAGGAGAGCACATCTAAGAGGGAAACGATGACGACGGTCGGGTCATCTCTGAGAGTAGCATTGTGTAATAAAAACTTGCTCTGCTATTATTTTCTTTTTGCCCTATTTATCGGTCCTAGCCAAGCTTAAAATAAATTTTGCTATAACTCCACAAAAAAATTATATCTGTGTATTAAAGCGACAAGTTTAAAAAAAAAATTACTATGGTTTCATTGGTTTTGATCTCTGTTGGTAATGTTAAACAATACATTATATATATATATATATATATATATATATATATATATATATATATATATATATATATATATTATTTTTTTTATTATCACACTGGCCGATTCCCACCAAGGCAGGGTGGCCCGAAAAAGAAAAACTTTCACCATCATTCACTCCATCACTGTCTTGCCAGAAGGGTGCTTTACACTACAGTTTTTAAACTGCAACATTAACACCCCTCCTTCATATATATATATATATATATATATATATATATATATATATATATATATATATATATATATATATATATATATATATATATATATATCGTGCCGAATAGGTAAAATGGGCCAATTAACAAGAAAACTTATTTAAAATTAAGACCTTTCTAAAATTTTCTCTCATACGTTTTCATTTATGTTAATGTAAAAATTAATAATTTTGTACCAAAAGAACCTTAGAAAACCTACCTAACGTTATTATAACAAGCGCAATTTAATTTAGCCTAATCCAGCTAAATATATTTTGATAAGTTTACAGTAATTTAATAATAAACACAATAAAATATATTTTTTTCGTTAAGTTATGAATGATTTTGAGGAAATATTGCATTCACAAATTTTCACTTCTCTTATTTGGCATGAAGAGCGTTGCTATTTAAGCCAAAATCGCAAGTTTTACCTATTCGGCACGACATATGTATGTATATTCATGTATGTATGTATGTATGCATATATATATATATATATATATATATATATATATATATATATATATATATATATAATTGTGACCACGAACGAGTGGTATTGATCAATAACAACACTGCACTAGCCAAGGACTTGAACCCATTCTGCTTTGGCGTGCCTCATGGTGGGCGAAAACGCATGACGTCCTAATCCACTGGACCATACGATCCCTACTTGTAAGGATCGTATGGTCCAGTGGATTAGGGCGTCATGCGTTTTCGCCCACCATGAGGCAGGCCAAAGCAGCATGGGTTTGAGTCCTTGGCTAGTGCAGTGTTGTTATTGATATATATATATATATATATATATATATATATATATATATATATATATATATATATATATATATATATATATATATATATATATTTATATATATGTCGTGCCGAATATGTAAAACAGGTCAATTAGCAAGAACTCATTTAAAATTAAGTCCTTTCTAAAATTTTCTCTTATACGTTTTAAGATATATATTTTTCATTAATGTTAATGTAAAAATTTTTAATTTTGCACCAAAAGAATCTTGGAAAACTTACCTAACCTTATTATAATAAGAGCAATTTATTTTAGCCTAACCCAACTAAATATATTTTAAATACGTTTGCAGTAATTTAATACTAAACAAACACAATCAAATATATTTTTTTCCTTAGGTTCAGAATGATTTTGGCGAAATTATTGCATACACAAATTTTCACTTGTCCTATATGGCAAGATGAGCTTTGCTATTTAAGCCAAGATCGCAAGTTCTGCCTATTCGGCACGACATATATATATATATATATATATATATATATATATATATATATATATATATATATATATATATATATATATATATATATATTATGCACTGGGAACTGTCCTGGTGGTGATGGTGGTTGTTGCTGTTGTTTTGGTGTTGGTGTGGTTGTTGTTGTTGGTGGTGGTGGTGGTGGTGGTGGTAGTAGTGGCAGTTGTGGCGGCGGCGGCGGCGGCGACGGTTGAAGTGCTGGTAGTCGTGTTTTGTGGTGGAGGTGTTGTTGTTGTTCTTCTTAG